>NC_058416.1:11117727-11390413 GCF_002201575.2 Neomonachus schauinslandi
AAAAAAAAACACAATATTTTATTAATTTCTACCACAAAACACAAAATCTTTTCCCAATTAGTTAAATATATTAAAAGAAGGGCTGGCATATATCTAATTTGTCAAGATTAAGTCTATTTCTGAATAGAGAGACCATTTCTGTAATGTCAGACCAAGTGCCTTGAGTCCATATATTCATGTTGGACCACACATGTTGGGTCATATGGTGTATGTGCTGACATGGGAAGGTCTGGAACTGACCATCACTCAGAAGGAATCTGAAGACCTTTTTCCCAAGTGGCTTAGCATCGGTTCAGCCTCGCTTACCCCTCCAACCCTGTATTCTAACAGTAATTGAGTCCCTGCTTTTTTTCCTCTTTGAAGAAGCTATGCCTTCAAATTATGAAAGACCAGCATTTCAGAATGTTTCCTCATGCTAGCATCCTACCTCGATTAATTTCCCATTACTGCTTTAGCAAATGACCACAAACATAGTGACTTAAAACAGTACTAAGTTACTATCTTGCAGTTCTGGGGGTTCAAAGTTCAAAATGGGTTCCATTGGGCAAAAAATCAAATTGTGAGCAGGACTACATTCCTTTCTAGAAATTCTAGGGGGAAAATCCAATTATTTTCTGGGCTTAAGAGGCAACCTACATTCCTTTGCTCATGGCCCCCACCCTCTGTCTTCAAAGCTAGCAAAGGCCAGTCATGTGAATCTTTCTGAGAGCACATCACTCTGACACTGACTCTCTCCCTCTTCCAAATCGAAGGACCCTTGTGATTATATTGGATCTGTCGGTATAATCTACAATAACCTCCCTATTTTAAGGTCAGCTAGTTAGCCACTGTAATTCCGTCTGCTGCCTTAATTCCCCATTGTCATGTAACTTAACACATTTACAGGTATTGGGGATTTGGACATGGGCATCTTTGGGAGACCATTATTCAGTCTTCCATACAAGTGGTAGAACACTTTAGGGTAACAAATGTATCTGGGGGCACCTGGGTGGCTCAGTCGTTAAGCGTCTGCCTTCGGCTCAGGTCATGATCCCAGGGTCCTGGGATCGAGCCCCACGTCGGGCTCCCTGCTCAGCGGGGAGCCTGCTTCTCCCTCTCCCACTCCCCCTGCTTGTGTTCCCTCTCTAGCTGTGTGTCTCTCTCTCTCAAATAAATAAATAAAATCTTAAAAAAAAAATGTATCTGAAGCTATCACTGTGAATAAGATAACTGCCTGAAATAAAAACAATGTATTCAAAGAAGAAAAATAAGTAAAATTTATGTTAAAAATCTACCATAATTCAATGCCTTGTCTGTAATCATCACTTAACACTTTGCCTCATTTGGCTTTCTTTCAAGGTTAGACCAGCATCCTTTTTTACCTCCAAACTATCCAGCTCAGTGTCCTCCCACACACTTGAGGGAACAGACATTTATCCACTCATAAACTCTGTAAATATATTTTTTGTAAAAAAATCAAAACTTGGCAGTTTTTTTTATATTACTTAAAATGATTAAAATTGAGCAGCTCTCTTGGGATTTTCCTTATCTTCCTAATTTCAGATATATTCCTTTCTCTGTCATTATCTTTTAAACACTGAACCATCTTGATCCTCTCTCACATATGCCTGAAGCTATTTTAACTCATTCTCTCAGGGGAGGCAAAAAAGACCTTTTAGAACACAGACCACTCTTTTTCATTGTTTAGTAGATAAGAAATCAGTCCTAATAATGTTTTATACAGTATATTTGGATAGGAGGATCAGTTTACAATGACTAGGAATAGAAAAGATTTGTATTTGAACTGCAATTCACATATGCGCTAAAATCTACTAATTTTTTTTTTTTTAAAGATTTTGTTTATTTGACAGAGACACAGCGAGAGCAGGAACACAAGCAGGGGGAGTGGGAGAGGGACAAGCTTGCTCCCCGCCGAGGAGGGAGCCCTATGTGGGACTCGATCCCAGGACCCCGGGATCATGACCCGAGCTGAAGGCAGACGCCTAATGACCGAGCCACCCAGGCGCCCTAAAATCTTCTAATTGTTAAAGTATAGGCCCAGTGCACCGTTCATAAAAAGATGAGTTATACATCGCATAATCAGCAAAAACCATAAAGACACTAAAGTTTTAATAATTATATTTCACCAATGGTAATTATCATTTAAAAAGCACAAGTAGAAACATTTTAATAAACACTTCAAGATTATAGTTACAGTGCATCCATAGGAGGAGTTCCTAAAATTTCTAGGGTTTGCTATCTAGCTATCCATCCAACCAGCTATCCACAACAAGAATCACACACTTGCTAATGGTTGTATGGCAATTAAAAATTCATAGAAGAAAACTGCTTTAGAGTCTTCAGTAAACGTATCTCTAAACACTCTAAAATTATGAACACCTAATTTAAGTGACCTTTAAAAACTGATTTGCTTTGGACTTAGGAAGGCCAATAGTTATAGGAAAAAATGAATTTTTGTGAATATATTCAAAAGAACAAAAAGAATGAATTCATAATTTGGCCACTTAATGGCATAGTCACAGGATATTCATTACCAGTTGTGTGTAGGTAAACTGGTTTCCTGAAGTATAAAAGGCCTGATTTGCACCATTTACCTATTCCTGTGATATAGTAGTCTTACCAGGGCCTATTTCATGCTATCCACATGACATCATGGAACAGATTGCTGAAAAGACAGGCCCACAACCTGCTCTCCTGAGCTGGCTGCAGCCAACCTGTAGCTAGGTTCACACTTTGAAGAAATATTGTTCCGTGGTTAGTGTATATCCATCACAATCAGATCCCAGTGTCAGAGAGACTGGATCCATAGTGTAACTCTCTTCTTTGATATCAAACAACTTAACACCCTCTACAAACCAGATAACTCCTCTGTTAAATGAGGATAATTATACCTTCTTAATAGTTTTGTTGTGAAGATTCAATTATATAACATGTGAAACGTAATGTCCGCTGAATACATTAACAATGTTGCCATTGTTGCAAATCTGCTCTAGAGAATCATAGACTGCGCTACCTCAGATCTAGCATATCAAAGATACGTGCTGCACAATATGAGTCTCCTAACAGCATAGCATGATGTACAGAAAACTCATGGAGCTTCAAGACTAACACACACACTCACACCTACATATACAGCCTGGCACCTTCAGAAAAACCACTATACAAATGCCTTTATTAGCTAATTTTAACACTCGATAGAAAAGGATGATAAATATAAGAACATGGTTATTTACAAGCATCTTGTCTCAGGGCACCTGGGTGGCTCAGTCGGCTAAGTGTCAGACTCTTGGTTTCAGCTTAGGTCATGATCTCACAGTCGTGGGATCCAGCCCGTATGCGGTTCTGTACTCATCCTGGAGTCTGCTTCAGATTCTCTCTCCCTTTCCCTCCCTCTCTCTGCCTCCCTCTCCCTCTCCAAAGCACACACTCTCTCTCTCAAATAAATAAATAAATAAAATCTTTTTAAAAAATAAGCATCCTGTCTCTACATAGTTTGACTTATTTTTCTAAAAATACATGGAAATTTTACTTAGCAAAGACATTTAGATTAAATGCTTCTGAAATGATTTTCTACAAACCACAAAAATAAAAAAAAAATCATGAAGTATTTTGAAAACCATCTTTTAAACAAAGAACCTCAAACACTATTATGCTTGCAAAAAAATAGTCTACTTCATGAAATTGAGTAACTTCTTTGCTTGACAGAAAATGGCATTTTCTCTTATAAAAATAAGTGTGACGTCTATAAAAATGTTTAAATTTCAAATTATCTCAACTTAAATCTGTATGCCATCCACATAATTATATATAGCATTTATTATTAATCTGTATGCAATATAAATATATATTAATATGGTTGCTATATATGTAATTATCTGGATGCTATAATATACCATATTGGAATATAATAAGCATAAGAGAAACAGATACTTATTTGTTGGTGAAGAGTGGAAGACTATGTTCTGTTTTTCTCTGAAATCTCATTATGTGGGTCTAAATTCATTTCTTTTTCCAAAATTTCTAATACATGATTTGTAAGGTTTATTTCCTTCCAGAAGGAATAGGCCTGGTACTGACTAGTTGAATAAAGCCTAATATCAAGCCATTACTAATTTTTCCAATACTCTTAATTGAAGAAAACATGTACTTGTATATACATATATCCATCACAGTCCAAATCTATTCCATTTCAAAAGCCAAATAATGAATTCAGATGCTCTGTTTCGATTGCAAAGAACATTGTTGAATTGTCTTTGATTCCTGAATTATAAATAGCATGTAGTGAGAGCTGAAGTTATCTAGCAATTCATCTAAAGATGTATTTGGTTCCAAATTTGAATTGTGGTTCCTGGAACTAGAGTAATGATGATAATAACAGCAATAATTGCCCTTATTATTACTTGCTCTGTGCAAACACTATGTTAAATATATCTTTTAATTCTCTTGGAAATCCTGTAATTTACTGGTTATTGTTATAGCTGTATTGTAGTTGTGAATACAACCACGAAGTAGGGTGAAGTAATTTTTCATTCATAACAGACAAGTGGCAGAGCTATGTTTCAATACTCAGGTGTGTGTAGCTTCAACATAATATAAAACACTATGCTGAGTTGTCTCTAGTTTCGTCTGAGTTCTCTGAGTCCTATTTCTGTGACATAATTTGAAAGATTCATGTCATGTGGTAATATTCCTCCCTTGTGAACTATAAGCACCAACTATGGACCGATTATCGTTTAGTGCATTTGGCACAGTCTCTGCTCTTCAGATGCTTAGAACAACATAAAGAGTAGACACAAGTTAAGAAACAACCAAAATTCCGTATGATGAGAGAGAAAATCAGGTTGAAATGGGAACATCTTCATCAAATTTATAAGAGAATACTCAGAAGTCTCCCTAAGAAAGTGACTTTCCAGCTAAGTTTTGAGAGATAAGTAGAAATTAAGCAATGTAGTAATAGTAGGGGACCTCAGATAAAGAAAATCAGAGACAAAAATCAGAAATGTATGAGATGAGATCACCCGACTCATTTGTAGATTGCCTCTGTGAAGAAGCATAAAAGCAGAAAACACACTAGAGATTTCAGTTAAAATATTTAATATAAAGAATAGGTAATTACAAAACGTTTGGACTGAGTGAGTTTCCAAAAGGACAAAGAAGACTTCCAGTGATTTCAGAAACTTAGGATGTGATAATATTTGCAAAAAACTAACACCAGTGAATATGGCACTGATATGTACGGGAGACATCGTCGTCACTAGTAAATCTGTATCTGTTTCAGTCACTATTAAATTTCTGTCTGAATTTCACACACCTGTCCACTGGTGTCAGAGGAACATTGGTGCTTTCTGTTCCTAATCCACCATCCAAATCTTTCACCAAGGCCTTACAGACATTTTCTAAATTGGAACTCTGCTGACAATGGTGTCTGAGAAATGTGGTCTCTAGCCCGTGAGTTATAGAGGAAGGGTTGATTACAAGTGTGGGGATAATTCTGAGGAACTAGCAGATGGCATCCAGCACAGACGTGAAGGGTGCATGTGGGGAGGTAGTGGGTGAAGAGGTAGAGAAATGGCCAGATTGCCTACCTAATGGGCACTAAATATTAAGGAGGTGAGTTTTGGTGTGCCTGGGTGGCTCAGTCATTAAGCATCTGCCTTTGGCTCAGGTCATGATCCCAGGTCCCTGGTATCGAGCCCCGCATCGGGCTCCCTGCTTGGCGAGAAGCCTGCTTCTCCCTCTCCCACTCCCCCTGCTTGTGTTCCCTCTCTCGCTGTGTCTCTCTGTGTCAAATAAATAAAATCTTAAAAAAAAAAAAGGTGAGTTTTATTTTATTGCAGAAATTACAAAAGCCCTTGGAAGGATTTCAAGCAGGAAATTGCCATGCCGTGGTCAGATCTGCATTAAAAAAATAATTACGGGAAAAGATTTCAGGTTCAGTTGGTTGGGCTGGGGTATGGAGAAAGGAAAGCAGATGAGAGATGGGAATATTAGTAAAGATGCTATTATAGTAATTTAATAGGTACAAACTACATTATCATTCATGGTAATAGAGAAAAAACATAACGGATATCCCAGGTCTTATCAAGGAAGAATGTGCCTGACCTGGGGATTGGTGAATGAAGAGAAGAGTCCATGTGAGCTCCCAGTGTTCAGGCTGTGTGTTGGGTTCAGGTATGTTTGCTGTGTTTCTCATGGAGTTAATCAGGCTGAAGGCGCTGTGGCTACCTGGGGCATGTCCTTCTCTTGACTAATTACATGAGCCATACAAGCCTTTCTCAGCCTCTGCTTGTAACCAGACCACTCATATTACATTGGCTGAATGAAGTCACATGACTAAGCCTTTAATTAATAGATGAGTCATATATGCTTCTCCTATTTTGTGAAAAGCACTGCCAAAAATCCCTGGGCAAAGTTATGGGTATATAATTCTACCAAGAGAAATTGAAGGTTCGGAAAAATGACTTGACAAAGAATTAGCAGGTTGCTCTATAAAATGGCTATACCATTCCCATGATTACCAGCAGTGCTGTGACCTCAGCTTCCCCACATTTCTAGCAATACTTGACACATCAGTCAGGTTTTGTTTTGTTTTTTGTTTTGTTTATACAATCTGAAGACTATGGGCTGGAATCTACATGTTTTAGCAAGCATTTGTTAGTTGAAAATTAGTAGCAGTGATCTTTATATTCTTTTGAATCATTTTGAGTTTGCCCATTTATAAATTTATGTTTTGTCTCTTTTCTTGCTAATTTTTAGGACTTCTTTTTTTTTTCTTTTTTTTTTTTTGGTACTCTAAATATTAAATGTTCCTTTACCTTGCATGTGTGCACATATCTTCTAATCAGTCCTTGATCTTTTAACCTTGTCTATACTATTCTTTTAAACAGAACTCTTTAATTTTGATATAATCAAATCCATTATTTTTTTAACTTTATGTTGTATTTATGTTGTAGGTGGTTTTTGTTATTTTTTTGGTTTGTTTTTTGTTTTTGTTTTTATCTTGTTTAGCCAGTTCCATGTGGAGCACAATGACATTCTTCAAGTAATATTACCTGTATGCTAATACTTGTCACATTGAGATTTTTAATCCATCTAGAGTCAAAAGTAAGAGTTAAGTTTTATCTTTCTCTTTTTGACAAACTACTTTGCCCCAAACATTTACTAGTTCATTCTTTCCTTTTGATTTGGGGCTACTTTGTCATAAGCTAAGTTATTGTAAAGTTGTATTTTCAAGCTATGTCATGACTTCACTGATGAAAACCTCCAAAGCTTTCATATACTTTAAATGACAAGTTCTTTAACATGTAATTTATTCTTTATTTATTCTGAAAACATCTGTTGAGCTTCTATGTGTTAAATACCATCTGTGCCTTCATGCATCTTCCTGGCAGGTATGACTACCATGGACTGAGTGGTTACCAATAGATGGTGTCAGGAAAAAGGAGGACCAGAGTGCTATCAGAGCATGCTGGGGCACCAATGGCAGTCTGGGGTCAGGGAAGACCACACTGTGGGAATGGCACTTTTACCTGAGAGGCTAAGTAGGAGTAGGATGTGGCCAAACATAACACCTATGAAGCAGATTTCAAGAAAACACTTCAAAAAACACTTTTGAAGACCCTGGGGTGCATGGAGGCTGTGGGCTGCTTCTCTAGCACAGTTGAAGTAATGAAAATGACTGAAGTCTCTTATTGTACAGAAGTGAAAGATGTCTTCTTTTCTCATGGGCTCTGATCTCAGTAATTCAGGTGTATTTTAAGATTTATGCATTTGAGGGAGAGAGAGCAGAGAGGAGGGGCAGAGGGAGAGGGGAGAGAAACTTCAAGCAGACTTCGGCTGAGTGCATAGCCCCACACGAGGCTTGATCTCAAGACCCATGAGATCATGATCTGAGCTGAAACCAAGAGGACACTTAACAGGCTGAGGGACCCAGGCGTCCCCAGGTGTACTTTAGATCTCTGGCTACCATGGCTCATGAGGTACCAAACTCTCTCATTTCAAACCAAAATTCATCAGGATTGAAGTCAATTACTTGAATTATGCTGAGTGATAATCTAATATTTTCTCAATACCCAGGCATCTAGTCATAGGTTCCTTGAATAGGTAAATCCATATTTATTTTGCCATTTGATTTTTTCCATAGAGCAGTTAAAAACATTAGTTTTAAATAGTAAAGTATAAGACTATAGAATTATAAAAAGAAATTTATGAAAAATAAATTCTAGTGTTGAAGTACTTTTAAAGGAAGCTTACACAAGGGCAATATTTAGCCCTTAATAAATTCCTATGGTGATAATGAATAGATTAAATGAAATAATGGTAACTCAGAGATTGTGAACCATATATAATGTTAACAAATATTTTATCCCCAGCCAAGACATAAGCTAGAACTAGTTAAAAATCTTTGTATAGTTCAATACACTATATGTTTATAGTTCAGATTCTAAAGAGACATATCTAGATGACAGTCAACCATATGCATCCCTTTCACACACTCTTCTCCATTTTGATGCTGTGTTCTCAGTAATAAATTGATTGCTGCTCCGTTCAGCCACAGAATGGAGCACCAAGGGACCATGACTACAAAGTGATGTGAGAAGGTCAGCATGAATCATAGCAGCTAATTTGAACTTCCATACATGGAAAAAGATAAAAGCGACAACCTATCCATAATTTTCATATTATTCCAGAGTGCAGGACTAACAGATAGAGACAGACTATTGATGTCATGCCAAGCATTTATTTTTCCAATCCATGAAAGTTTATGTAAGCATAAGGTATCATTTTATGTCGCTATGGCAGTCTTTGGAGAATGCACACAAAATGGGCTGCCAAGCCATACACAGAAGAATTGAACTTGTGCCCTTAGAGGGAGAGAAGATAGGAAATGTGGCAATTGGCCAGAATCAAGAGTACATAAGGTTAAAAATAAAAATACAGGATTGAAATTTTAGAGACTTAAGCATTTGACAACATTTAGATGATCTTAATTTTGAAACAGACTAAAGAAAGAATCCATCCAGTGCCATTATTTATACATCACACTTCAAGGAATAGATAAAATTTAGTAGTTAAAGAAATATTTGAGCTAACATCAAACATGATGGTCCTTCACTAGGGATTGGAAGGGGGCTGAAAGAATGTTAATTTTTTTTTTCTTTTCAAATGGGAGCGGTCACCCTGCAATATAAATGAGTAAGAGAAGCAATTAGCATAGAGTTTTCACCTGTTGTTAAATGATCATAGTATTTGAAGGAGTCATAAAGTTTGGATCATTATATACGGCTCTTACATATTTTCAATGCACTTCATGGTCATTCACTAGCAATTAGCAGAGAAAGCTTCTTACTCCAGGGAAATAGATAAAAATATGTTGTTTGCCCTCCTGACCATATGAAATCTCCTATGTAACTTTACTTAGCTTGTAGTTGATTTAATTCCTTGTTTTTCTCAGTATCTAGTGAAAGTCTAAACCTCTATGATTTGTACTGGTGTATTTACAGAAAGATTTAAAACATCCTTAAGAAGTTAGTGTTCAAACATTATTAAATATTTAAAGGGATGTTAAAAGTTAGCTTCTGTTCTATGAGAACAGCATTAAAAAACACAGCAAAAACCTATTAAGACTGCAGAACCCAAGCGCCACTAAAGTAAGAGAATCAGAAATTAAAATCATTGTCCCAGGGAAAACAATGACTAATGAAAATGTACTGATCATTGTCTTGCAAGTAAACTGCTTTTATTGACAACCACATAAACTCACTACAGGAGGTGGTGAGGGTTAGAGTAAGGACAGAAACCAACATGAACATTAAATCTCACAGTAACCATTTAAAGTAAGTATTATTACATTAATTTATAGATGAACAAACTAAGAGATTAATAGTCCAACAAAATAGAGTAAGTGAACATCAGAACAAAGATTCCTAGTTTATCTGATTTGAAATGGGCTCCTCTCCTCTGTCTTCTGTTTGCACTGTATCAGCTCTGCTACATGCATGAACAGAGTTAACGCTGGGTCATGCTCTAAGGATTCTGTCCCCCGGAAAACATGGCATGTCTCCAAGTTCCTGTAATGTAAGCTTCCAAACAAATATCCTTCAAAATGTGTGGAGTGATGGAATAAAAAAGAAAAGCCAAAGTTATATTGTTATTGAAAATTCTACCTTGTAGCAAAGCAGAAGTGATTTTCCTATACTGCCTGTGTTCTTCATTCAGACAGGAATACAGAGGCACATTCAAATAGAACACCGGAATAGTATATAGTGCTTCGGAAATGATTAGGCAACTGCCATGAGTAATTCATGTCTATGAATTCTTGAACCTCAAACATGCCTTAACTCTTACTGTCTCTGTAGATTCATGCCCATGCCATGTATCTAAGGGGGTACTCTGATGGATTGATCAGAGCTCCAATTTCTATTGCTATTACTTCTCACTATATTGAAAGCTGCTAAGTATTGGAATCAACTGTACTAACATTACCATTTTATAACAGTATATTGAATTGGATTCTTTGAGATTCTTGTTTTCTAAATAAAGGAATAAATATAAACTATGACAGATAAAAGAAAGAACAATAACTTGTTAAATAACTTTGCATAAGACTATCTTTAAATAAAAATTGTATGGAATGATTTAGCTTGGTCACCTTCACTGGGCAACATTTTTTTTTTTAAATCCTTTCTCATTGAGGGCATATATATTAATAAAAAATACATGCATTTTAAATTGATCAGTTTTCACTATTAGTTATTTCTAGCTCAATATATAAATGCACTCAATAGAGGTTGATAAGCAGGTTGAAGAAAGTAATTCATTTTGGGGGGAAATATCATGGTTATTGGATCATTCTTTTGCTTAAATTTTTCAGAAACAACTATTTAAACTTATTTTACAAGATGCGGTATTTACTGTATCCTTAGGTGTCTAGCCTACATTTGATATCATACAGTTTCATCTTTATGAAGATCTATTTCAATCATATTTTCATATTGTTTGATACAAGGAGTTTTGTATAGGTCATCAGTTAAATAGACTCACAGGCTATTATTTGAATCAAGTCAACTAATAAATAGTAGACATTTCCTATGGTACTTCACTTTATGGCAGTCTCAAAACTGTTGAGTTACAAAGTAAGATTATATATAGCAGTGGTCCTCAAACTTTGGCTTGCTCAGAATCACCTGAAAGACTTGTTAAAAGATTGTTGGACTTTGCTCCAAGTTTTTGATACATTAGATTTGGAACAAGGTACAGGGTGAGAGGGTTTGAAGCAAGAATTTGCATCTCTAACCAGTCCCAGCAGAAGACATTGAGAACAACTACAGTTGAGAAGCCACTGAAAGTGTTTAGCCACCAGAGTATTCCACAAAATATTTCATAACAAAATTCACCAAACCTATCATAGTAAAGTAATTGTGAACCCATATTAGAAAAATGTGATTATAATTAAATTAAAATTTACAATGTATTCCCACTGGGTGAAGACATTTTATGATGGGAACGTATCAACTAAGTATTTCTTTGAGCTGACCAATCAGATTTGAGGGGACCACACAGATGAGTCTTCTCAGGCCATGAGTTGACTCACCAATGTAAGCTAGACCTAACTTTTAAGCAATGAGGTTAAAACTTTGCTATGCATGGAACCCAGAAGCCCAAGTGATATTCTACTCAACCTTTAGTCATTATGAAAAAAATAGAAAACAAAAATGACAGTTATTCATTTATTTCTATTCTCTCTGAGATTTTTACCTTTTTTTAAATTTTTTTGTTATGTTAATTACCATACATTACATCATTAGTTTTTGATGCAGTGTTCCATGATTCATTGTTTGCATATAACACCCACTGCTCTACTCAGTATGTACCCTCTTTAATACCCATCACCAGGCTAACCCATCCCTCCACTCCCCTCCCCTCTTGAACCCTCGTTTGTTTCTCAGAGTCCATAGTCTTTCATGGTTCATCTCCCCCTCTGATTTCCGCCCCCCCTTCATTTTTTTTTTTTAATCTTATAACCTGACAGATTTTGGTCTTCTGTGACCTCTTGTATGACTCACTCACATCAGATAACTTCTTGATGGGAGATAAAAATGGTGGAACATAGAAAATAGATGAGATACAGGTGTTAAGCCAACCATTCACTCTTATGTGTTTGACCATGATCAGAATGACAGAACTTGATGAAATAAGACTTGCTCAGCTTATCTTTGTTACAATAGAGGAGGTGATAGATTTGAACAAAATATACTTGATTCATTAAAGGCAAATATTAATGTGATAAGTTTATTACTTTAAGGTGAATTTCTGTAATTGATTTTTGTTTATAAACTCAAGGGTAGCAAATGGAAAAAGAAAGCCTGCTACAACCATAATTCAACACAAGGAGGAATTAAAAAACTAAAAATTCCCTTTGACCAAATAAAAGGCAAATTATGAGTTAATTATCCAGGAACTAGACGCAAAGCAGAGAGATAATGTTTAAGACCTAGAACACACCTAACAGGTAGCTGATCAGTATCATGGGAAATATAATTTAGAATCTTAATGTATAATTAGGAAGTTTCTAGTTGATTTTCAACCGTGTTCCTCTCTTCCTTTTACTTGTGCTGATAGCTTCTATTGAGGTTGTAGTTATGAATTCATTTCACCAGAATCACCCAGCTCCCTTTTTCACATAGTCCTACAATGTGAAACACTTTCAATAGTGTGAAAATTATGGTGATAAGGGGAAGAGCCCCAGGGTAGGTATCTGGGATTCAATATGTATATATATTGCTCCCTTAAATTAAGGCACTCCATAAGCAGGTTAGCCACAGATGCTAATTATTAATTCCCAGTCATCTGCCTGGGCCAAATGGGAGTACATCTGACAAAACACCAAACTCTTCAACTGTAGCAGTTAGAGAAGATAATCAGTGACTTGAAACAAAGGCTAATGATAGTTCCATGAATAGATCCAAAGCTGGAACCTGGGTAAATGTCTGCAGATACAGTAAAAATACTCACTATAACAACTCCAGCAGTATTAGAGAGTAAATTCCACATCTTTAGTGGTAGAGAAATTCAGAATAATTGTAGAAACTCCATATGAATTTATTTAGTTATATCTCAAGGGTGGGAAAATGAATCAGCATGATAAAAATAGAATGCCACATATAGAAGTGTATGGTCCTTGGAGCCCTTTGATGGTAGGACTGAGTAGCGTGGAAGGGAGAAAGAAATTACTGAAACATTTACTTGGACATAAGTGAGTGCTATGTAGGTAAAATATACATGGATTCATTTCAAGAAGGCTAAACATTTAACTGTGCAGATAAGAACTTCTACTTTGGCCAAGATGGGACTGGACTTACTCTCCCACTTGAAACAATTTTAAAACCAGACAAAAGGTAGGAAATAAAAGCTTTCATAGCCTTAGACACCAGGCAATGAAGAATGGTGATCTGTGAGAGACAGAAAACAAATTAGGTGAACCACACAATTTTCTCAGACATTTCACCCAAAAAGATATAGAGATAGCAAAAAAAAAAAAACACATGAAAAATGCTCAAGGTCATTGGTGATTGAATAAGTGCAGATTAAAACTATAATGAATTCCTACTATGAATGTCTTTAAGTGTCTAAAATTAAAAAGACTGGCCATACTAAGTATTGGTAAGGATATGGGTCACTGGAAGTTCATACAGTACTAGTGGCAATGTAAAATTGTAAAACTATTTGTAAAACAGTTGGCAGATTCTTATAAATTTAAATATCCATCTACCAAATGACATAGCCATTCTACTCTTAGAGAAGATGAAGGCATATGTCCATACAAAGACATTTACTCAAATATTATTGCAGCCTTTTTTTTGCAATAGCCAAAAACTGGAAACATTTTAAATGTCCACCCATAGGATTGTGCTATATTAATACAATGAGATAATACTCAGCAATAAAAGGAAGAAAATATGGACACATAAAATGATGTGGATGGATATTTAAACATTTATGCTGAGTAAGAGAAGCTCAATAAGAAAACATGTGATTCCATTCATATACAATACTAGAAATGCAAACTAATCTACAGAGACTGAAAGCAGATGAGTAGTTGCCTGCAAGTGGTGAAAACATAAAAGGTCAAGAGAACAAGATTACAAAAGGGTACAGAGAAATTTTGGGTGCCGATGAATATTTTCATTTTCTTGACTATGGTGATCAATATGGTGATCAATCTTGATTATGGTGAACAATTTCACAAATGTGTGTGAAAATGTATTCTACACTTTAAAATAACGTATATTGCAGTTCAGTTATATCTCAAAGCTGTAAAAAATGTAAAATTGGAGGATGTGCGGGCAATCTGGCTATGACATCTATCACCCCATTGATTGCCAGGGTTGATTCAGCTGATTTGGCTGGCCAGACGGGTGCCCTCTTCCTCCCTCCCAGCACCAGGTGCACCCCTCCTGAAGGTGCAAAGGTACACCCGTGGTCCAAGAGGACAACCTTCCCCAGTAGAGGAGGACTGATCTTGGTTGAGGGTATATGAATAGTGGTTCTCCCCTGCTAGAACCTCCAAACAAGCTCTCAAGGTCCATTTGTAGGAGAATGTAGGGTAGTCAAGCTTCTAAGTCTCCAGACACATCCAAATGAGGTGCTGCATGTGGCAGTCTGCCTTTCTTTAAAAAAAAAAAAAAAAAAAAAGGAAAACTGTAAAAAATAATACTCTCATACAGAGGACATTGCCGGTATGACCCATTTCTCCTTTTTGTTTAGGAAGTGGGGACAAGTTGTAGGAATCCAAAGAGTTATAACCATAGCTCAGTATGTAAGAACCTTTGGTTCTATAGAACTCCAAAGAGTTATCTGCCCAATGACCTACATTTCTGGATTCATAAAATTGAATCTTAACTGTATGACTGAAAATGTGGAAATAATTTTTCAAGAATAAATGATACAATTTGAAGACTTTAGTAGGAAAAAGAATTAGCAATAACTAGAAAGCTAATAAGAAAATTAGATCAAAGTTGTCCTTCAATTTTTTTGCACTGATAAATTTTGCAGCCCCAGCTGTGTGAAAAGAAGTAAGTCATGACTGTGAAGTGGCAATGTCCAACGTTTGCAAAGTCCATCTCTGCATATTGGTGGTTTCGAGCTATTGTATTAAAGGTGTAATGATTAAAAATCTCAGTGCCACATGTCACACAGCATTATTCACTGTGAGTTTGATTTCTCTGTTCAGCTTGAGAGATGTAGCATCCATTCTTTGAAAGGTTCATAAAAAATTTATTACTGCTCTTAGGAATAACTTGTGGTATATTTGGCAGTGGGAGAAAATAGAAAAAAAAAAATTCTTACATCAGATGGTTTGATTACTGCCTAAAATTACTTTAAATGTGTCTGTAACGATAATAACCAATAAGACTAATTAACAGCATGAATTTATTAATTGAAAGATAATGATGCTCTTTAGGAGTTCAAAATATCTGGGTTAAAATGTCTAGGGGTAAATATATCATCTTGATCCCAAAAACTAAAGTAAATTGGGATATACAAAAACAGTTTGTAAATCAACCAAATATTGATCAAATGAAATAGAGTTTAAAATTTACCCATAGCATTTGGGGCACCTGGGTGGCTCAGTCGTTAAGCGTCTGCCTTCGGCTCGGGTCATGATCCCAGGGTCCTGGGATCGAGCCCCACATCGGGCTCCCTGCTCGGCGGGAAGCCTGCTTCTCCCTCTCCCACTCCCCCTGCTTGTGTTCCCTCTCTCGCTGTGTCTCTCTCTGTCAAATAAATAAATAAAATATTTAAAAAAAAATTACCCATAGAATTTAAAAAAGCCCATACAGTTTAAAATTTACAACTCCATGGCCAAACGTATAAAATTAATAGCAATTTTAAAGGTGCTGCAAAGATTAAAGTATCCATTATGCTTGGCCATCCTTGGCTTGTGTCTAATAAGATGTCATTATTTTAATAGTCTCATTATATTGACCTGCCATCTTTTAAACTCTGCCTTAGGTAAAATCTCAAACAAGGATGCAATTGTGCAATAAAAGGTATACCATACAATCTTTATAAATTATAGGTAGAATTGAGAAGTATTTCAATTATAGAAAGTGAAGGGAATAGAAGCATGCATTGTTTTACAAAATATATCATTGTTACTAAGAAATTCTAGGTGTTTGCGACTTTAAGATATTTCTCTGGCTGAGTAAAGAAAGCCAGCTTCTCAGTAGCCCAAACAACAATAGCAAAAATTTATAATCATTTTCGTTACGGAAGAGGCCCTACAACGCTTTGACTTGAACAGTGATCATTTTAAATCCATGGGAATGCCTGTAGATCCAGCTTTCTCTGCTTGGGCTTCCTGAGACACAGACCTCTTAAACAAAACCATCCCTGGTTTAGTTAATTAATCATTACTTAATGTTGTCCTGCATATAAAATGAAAAAAAAAAAGTAGAAGAAAATTTGGAGATAACTTGGCATTGTGAATTTTTCCTGCACATCTTATGAATAATGAACTAAGTAATCCAAAACAGCAAAGAAAGAGGCCCACTCTCTTCTTGACCCAATTAATACCCTTGACATCTCTTTTCTATTTAGTGTACTTGGGAGTACAAAAGTGGTTTTTCCTAAGACTAGATTTACTTCTGTAGGGTTCTCAGCAGAAGAATACTCAGTGGCCAATGTTGGATTGTATTAAACATCTTCAGTGATTCTTTTAATTTTGAATGCAGAGCAGTAAGCTCATTGTTAACTTCTAGGATTTCTTTCTAAATAAACTTGGATCAGCATTTGGATATATCCTCTTTTAATAGGACAGTGCTTTTTCTTCTTAGTGCTCTAAAAGTATTGATCTCAAACACCACCTTTTGTCAAAGTTTGCATCATTGTTAATTATTTTCACACATAGGGTACAGTATACATAGAGCCAAAATGATCAGTTCTTTCTGCTCTGTGTATACTGTGTGAGCCAAATGTGAATTCATACTCTGTATATGACTAGTTTCATCCAAGTGTTAAAAAATACATCTTAGCTCGTAAATGTGACTGATTTTGCTCTTCCAGCTGTATGACATCAATTTGATGTGCATTCAGTACTGTCCTTTGACAAATTTCTACTGGTTTACAAATTCTTCCTCAATAATATTTCTTGTTTCCATGTTGGCGATGATGCATGCCACTTTGAATGCACCTTTGTAAATTTTGTGTACTTTTCTAACTTTTGATGTTAATTAATTCCCAGCAGGAAGGGTATATTATTATGCCTCTTCTGGGGAAAAAGTTACTGATTTATCCAAGACTCTGTAAATAATGCTAAAGTATTAATAGTCCAGCTCAAGCTATTTGGATAAAGTGTCATAACTGATACTTCTATGGGAACTAGAGCTCTAGGAATTCACAGGCCAAATAATTCGATGTCCTACTTTACCTTTTTTTTTTTTTTTAGCTGCCTGTGTGAATTATCACCTCCACAGAATCACCTGTGCAAAAACATGCGGATTTACATTCTATACTTGCACCAGGTCTTGATTATTTCCATTAATAAATTTAAGTTGTAGTCTTTATGTTATTAAAAATCACTGAATTTATACTTCAGTAACCTACATTTTCACTAATCACCTAATTGATAAATTGAGGATTTAATAGAATTTAAAAAAATCAAATATGCATGCTTAATAAAATAAAAAATGACACACAAAAAAGGTGTGAATTGTCAAAATACCTTCTATTACTTGAGTATTAGCCAAGACCAGCTCAACAAGGCAGGCCACATAGCATGATTATTATTATTATAAATGTGATAGGGTTTCCACAAAAGTTACAATAAACCTTTGATTTCATTCTGTGAAATGAATGTAAATTTTTGATCCAAAATCTTTGACCCATCTAACATCACAAAATTGCTCAGGGACCACCTAAGTTTTGAGAAGCATCGCCTTTGATGACCTGCTGCCTCAATGTTAGAAACTCATCTTCTAAACATAAACTTTACAATTACTTTTTAAAATTCATTTTAGAGAAAAGATGATAGTAATCCCCCTGTACACTCAAGCTATATTCTACCTATATTCTGAAAAGATTTTTCCACTTACATATCGACATATATATATATGAAAGTCTCGGCACCTCATTCTAAAAAAAAAAAATCTTGCTCAATCAATGGTCATACCAAAGATGTCAATAATACCACTGTCACCTGGAGATTGTGACAAAAAAGGAATAACAGAGAAAAAAGGAATAACAGAAAAGATGAAACAAACATTTATGCAACTACAGGTATATAAACCTACACCTAAATGAGAAGCTGTTCAAGATTATTCATTTTGTTCCTATCTGGTTTTCTTGAGGCACATTTTGCTTATTTTTTGATTTTTTTTTTTTGTAAAGGCCAGTATCACATAGATAATGTTTAGAAATTTCTATGATAAAAACAGTTTATAGCCAATCAGATAATGTTTGGGATCACACCGATATCTAATGGGGATAGAACAGTAGGATATCAAAAGAACTCAAGGACAAAAAAAAAAGGAGAGTAATAAATCAAAATGAACAAAAAGAATGGGACAGACCCGTTTTCTAAACAGGGTAAGATGAGGCAAATGTAGCCTACAGAAGTAAATCTCATCTTTCCCGACAGTGAGAAATGAAAGCATTCTGCGCTTTTCTGCCCTCACATGCTTATTATTGATAGTGGCATAGAGGTATTTGTATAAGACAATTTGCTAAAAGGAATCTGAACTGAGCTGATCTGACACCACCTTCACCTTTTTGGCTTAAAGCCAATGGAACTGAAATACAATGAAAAATTACAGTTCATGGTAGTGTTTTTTACATAACACTAGGAAAGATCACTGCATTCTAACAGATTGTGAGACATGACAACAGCCCTTGTTTCAAATTAAATAAATACTGATGGGGAAAAGGAAGTAAAAATTAGTGGTTTTTAATTAATTTTATTTTTTTTTTTTAAAGATTTTATTTATTTATTCATGAGAGACAGAGAGAGAGAGAGAGAGAGAGGCAGAGGGAGAAGCAGGCTCCCAAGGAGCAGGGAGCCTGATGTGGGACCCGATCCCAGGACCCTGGGACCATGACCTGAGCCGAAGGCAGACGCTTAACCATCTGAGCCACCCAGGCACCCAGTGGTTTTTAATTAATTTTAAATGCTTACATATTAAATGGTAGTGTTGTATTCAGAATCTTTTTTTTTTTCTCTAGACGGTGATGAGGCGTAGCCACAAATATTAACAGTAGTTATTACTTCATTATTAGGATTTTTACAGTCTTTGGGATTCTCTTTTGCTGCTTTAAAATAAAAAGTGTAAGTGAATAAATTTCCAGTCTGTTTTTGTCACAGGGTAACCGAAAATATAGAATAACATTTTAAAGCAAAATACTCTGTTCATGGGGGAAAGGGGGGGGGAGTGACTGTCAAAACTTAAAGTGCTCTACACCTCAATTCACCCCAGGGTCCAGCAAAACCTGGCTATGCAGATAATGTAGAACTAATAATCACATATGAGTTGTAGGATATTTGAAATTTAAAAGATTTCAGATTCATTGGTAGTATTTAAAACATAAATCCTTGATTTTATTAAAAACTCTTGCTTTTCTTACAATGCTTAGGTACGTACGTAGCTTTAAATGAGAAATCCAATCGTCTCTCCAACTGATAGCTGACCACAGCAATGAAATGGCAGGTAGCTATTTTAGAAGCCATCATCAGTTAATTCAGTCTGATTTGTAGCACTTCTAGAATCCGATCACAATTCAGACTTTAAACTGGCACTTTCTTGTGGCTCGTATTCTACAAATTGTGCATTTTTTATATTCTCCCAAACAGTTACTTTTAGAGACCAGTAAAGACACAGGATATTCAAAGTCCCAACTAATATTTTACACTTCTCCAGCGCTTGTTTGAAGTTAAGCTGATCCTTTAAAAATGATAGGTTAGTAGCTGCAAATCACTGTTTCAAAAGTTTATTTTGATCAATTCTTTAACATGAAAAATGTTTACATTACTAAGAGGCTATTTCTCCCCACAATATGTATCAGTTTTTGAACTAATAAATTTTTCCAGCACTAGGCCATTTCTTACTTAGTACAATTATATGCAAACCATGATTATGAAAATAAGTATCAAAAATATCAAAGCCTGAATCCTAGGATTTAGAAATACTGACTCTTCCTCTGCAATTTTTATCTTTCTTGCATGAAGATTCTGTATCGCTCAAGGCAAGTGCAAGAATTGTAGATGCCCGTCCACATGCTAGTTTGGAAAATCCTTCACATTTGCAAATCCATTATTTTTGAAAGTCAATAGCATATACCCCGAAGCACTACTTGCCTGAAGTTCTGCCCAGGAAGGAAAGAGTTTTTCAGAATAAATAAATAATTGCTATTGAGGGCTGCTAATATGCCCACCCTGGGCTATAAGCATTTTAGATGTATTAACACACTGATACTAATAATGGGTACAAGGTCATTAAATAGGAACATTTAGTCATTAAAAGCACCAGGCAATAAGAAATCTCCCAGGAATAACAGATTTTAACAGTTGAACTTCCAATGTCCATTTACTGTTGTTTGTTGTTTAACTGTTGCCAGTTCTTAATCCTGTTGTCTAAGATGTAACCCTTCTCATTCCCTTGGGGAATCTTGTTTCTTTTCTTAAAAGGTAAGAATGTATTTCCCCCTACTTCTAAAATTCTGTCTTTAAAGTCCTATTTAGTTATAGCCAGTGACCAACATGGCTTTCAAGTTCTCAGCTTGACTAAACTTTCCACAGGCTTCTTCAATCTAGGCTTCATCTCTCTTACTTACATTAGAAAACTTGTAACTGTAAATCCTTCTTTTACCCCTTTGAGATGTAAATTTGTAAAAACCTCTGGCCAGTTTTACAACCCAGCATTTTTTTTTTTTTCCCTGCCCCAAGGATCTGGCCCATCCCTTTGAAAAGTAAGCATCTTCCAGCATCTGTCAGAGGGACAGTACCTAAATTTCGAGGCACTTTGCTCCAAGTTATAAAAATCACTTGTTGTTATGAAAAGAGGGAAGAGTTTACCTTCCCTTAAGTAGTTGCTAAGGCCAATTAGCAAACACAAATGGGCTTTGAGACCCTCATCCCAACTCTTAAAATCTTTTTGCCCTTTGTTTCAGGATTGTTGAGCTCAGACTGAGTTCTGACCTCTCTCCCTATCTCAATAGCCTTGTACAGTCTTCCTTTCCTGTTCAACTGCCTGCCCAGTGCAATTTTTGTTTGAAACAGTGTCTCCTAATAACAGGGTTGCACACACTTAGTACTTTTAATTTTGAAAGCATTGTCAATGCACACTCTACAGTGCATCTTCTGCACAGCTTGGATATGAATAGGAAAAGTTCTTGGAAAGGAGTGACTGTCAAGTGTATGGTACTTGCCCAAAGTCACAATGAAAATGGCTGCTATTTGTGGATCTCTTCACATGTGTTAACTAGAGGTTCAGCCTAATGTCAATGTTAAATTATTTAGTTCCCATTACTGCTCTGTAATGGAGGGATTCAACTGCTTCAATAGGAAAATCAGTACCTTTAAGTGGGCCAGATTTCAGCTTTTGAGAAGCAGCAGAGAGTGTTCTGGGGAATAGATTTCCAGATTTTGCCTTTCATGTATGACTAATAATTTTAAAGGAAGAGGAGATTAATATTTGACTTTGAGTAAAACAGATTGCCCTCCATAATGTGGGTACAACTCATCAAGTCAGTTGAAGGCCTTAATAGAAAACAGACTGACCTCCCCTGAGGAAGATTCTTCCAGCAGAGGGCCTTTAGACTTGAGCTGCAACATCAACTCTTCCCTGGATCTCCATCCTGCTGGCTTACCCTAAGAAATTTAGACATGGCCGCCTTCACAATCATGTGAGCCAATACCTTAAAATCAGTCATTCTTTCCCTAGAGAGATCTCTCAATAGCATCCTATTTCTCTGGAGAATCTTGATAATACAGGACATCAGGACATTTTTATATTAAAAATTTATTCTTTATTTATCTGAAATCCAAATTTTAAATAAGTGTCTTGTGTTTTTTTCTGGCTACCAGTTTAGAGGAAAGTTCCAGGAAGGGTCAGATAAACCAAATGTGATAGATCAATTTCATTAATGTCCCCAATTCTTCTTCAAGGACCTTTATCATGTGATTTTGAGGCTTCTTTCATAAGGACAAAGAATATTTCTCCCCTCATCTGACTCTCTTTGGTCAATAGAATGTGGTAGAAATGATGGACCTGCAGTGCAGAACACAGCCTCAGGAACATGTGTTTCTGTCTCCTCTCTTGTGCTTCATATATTACCATGAAAGCATGCTGGATGATGAAAGAGAGGTGGCGCCAAGCTGAATCCATCAGGTTGTCCCAGGTGAGGCCAGCCTAGATTTTTGACAGGTTGCTGAACTTCAGACATGACAACAGTCCCACATAAGATCAAGGGGAGATGCCGAATCAAAATCCACTGACCCCAGATTTATTACCAATAAACACTTCTATTTGGATGCTAGGAAAATACATGGTTGTTTAACATACAGCATTACTGTGGCAATAGTAACTTAGGTACTGGCTTATACATTAATTTGGTCCCTTGCTAAAGGCTGCGGGCATCATCCTATAAGTAACAAATCATACGGTCATGGAGGTTAATAAATGGAAGGGACTACCACTTAGGAAGACTTTGAGGTATTCCTGATGAAATGAGGATCCAGTCTAGACTTTAAAATTCTAAAAACATTCCTGAATAAAACAGCATTTGGTAACATATTACATATGAGGTAAAGTAACACAAGGAGTTGCAAGTGATGAAAGGATTTCTGCTTTTGGCTGGCTGGATGGTGATGTTATTAATGAGCTGTGACAAAAATAACAAGCTTGGGGCACAAACTCTGATGAAAGAGTATATTTTTCTTAGATACTTTGAATTTGAAGTTTATTGAGGCATCTGGTTTTAGAAGGTGAGCTCAAAGTGTGTGTCAAGATCTCAGGATAGAGAATGAGATGAAGACATAGATTTGAAACATCTTCATACAGATATTAAAAAAAAAGATCCAAGAAAAGGGAAGCGATTGTTGGAAGAACACTGAGAAATATTTTATTTAAAGAGGCAAGGAGATGAAGTTGAGACACAACGAGAGTGCTAGAAATAACAGTGAAGTAAAAAAAAGAAAACAGGTTGAGTTGGCAAATAGGCATATGAAAGATGTTCCAAATCCTATGTCTCCTGGGAGATGCGAATTAGAACCTATACACACCTAGTAGAGTGGCCAAACTCCAGAACACTGACAACACCAAATGCTGACAAGAATGCTTTTATTATATTTTGATGAACTGATTTTTTTTTATCATTACAAGTGTCTCTCTCTCCTACGACTTATGACTTTGAAGTCTGCATTTGCTGATATTGATGTAAAGACACAAGCTTTGTAAGCAGAAAGTGTACCTGATGTACCTTTTTCTATATTATTGTATCCTATATTGTTAATGTGTACATTGTTTATACACAGCATAGAGCTATTTCTTGCTTTTTCAAAACCCAGGATGAAAACCTCTGCCTTTTATTGGATTGTTTTTGCTATTTATATTTAATGTAATTTTGATATTATTTGGTTTAAGATAACCACCTTAATGTTTGTTTTTCACATATTCTTTGTTTCTCTTTTATTTCTTTCTCACCTTCTCTTGGTTTAATTGGCTATTTTTAGCATTTCATTTCTTTCATCTTTGGGCTTTTTAGTCATATCTATTATAATCAGTTATGCTAGATTAATAATATTGAACGTTAATTTATCAGATCGCATAATTTCAAAATTTAATTACTTCACACTTCACTCATTGTGCTCCTTTTTTTTTCAACGGCCAAAGAATTCTCTTTAATTTCATTTTACTTGTTTTTACCTTCAAATAATGGCTTTTCACATATTTTCTATAATGTGTAACTGTTATCTGCAGGATGATTTTTCTGACATAAGCTATTCCACTATTACCAGGAATGGAAGTTCTCATTTAATTTTATACCCGGTAGAATTACTAGGATTAGAATTTTCAGAATAAATAACACAACAAAGGTATCAAATATCTCTAGCATGTTGTTAGGACTACTCCACAGAGGTTTTGTTTTGTTTGTTTTTTAATTTCACATTGTGATGTTTATGCTAGATCTGGGATTCAGTGCTTTGATACTCAGGATTGAATGAATCTTTAATCAATCACTTAGAGTGTTTATTCAAACTATATTAATAGCCTCACCTTTTTTTCTGCTAGTTTGCTTGTTCAAAACAATAAATTTTAGGTGTGTGCTACATGCAATTCTTCATGTTTATTGAGTGGAAAAGGACATAGAAAGGGCATCTTCTCTTCCCTGAAGAAGTTTGCCATATAGTTGAGTATATCAAATATGTTAAACTAACCTTCAGATTTTTTAACCCAGAAAGAACATGTACAAGGAGAGTACAAATTTATTGGTCATAAGGTTGAATAAGGGGGATAATTTTTATTTTAAACACATCATTCTATCTTCTCTTGCTGTAAATTAGCTTTTAAGCTAGGACTCTTGAAAACCACTCACCAGTTAGAATTTTGGTACAGTAATTTGGATCCATGCAAAAGGTATATTGGAAAAAAAAAAAAACTTTTTGAATTGAAATTGAATTGAAAGGACTTCAACTCTTTTATAAGCATTCCTAAAAAATCCCCAAGACTACAGAATCAGAAGTTCACACTTTGACATATTCTGCTTTTCTTTGCTCTGTGGGTATGTGTGCATCCATTTATATGTGTGTATTTGTATTTAGAAAGAGTGTGGTGTAACCTATAACCTTTCTGGATTTTTCAGATAATTAACAATTAGCTTGATAAGGACCAAAAAAAAAAAAAAAAATAAGAATAGTACTCAATAAATTTACTGTGCATTTAATCTTCATACTATATCTAGATAGTTAAATGTTATTACATTATTATGATTATCAGGGAGCTAAAGCATTTGCATGGACAAATGAATTTGAAATATTTCATCCAGAATTGAAATATATTTGGTAGATACAGCCCTAATCTGAAAACCCAGTTTTCTACTCTAAATAATGGACTGTCTGTGTACTTCTGAACTATAATTTTTATGAAGCTTGTGATCATTCTCCAGAACACTGTGTATTTCTTCTACATGAATATCTGATTTGTTTATAATATTGCACCATCAAAACACAAGGGCAGTTTTAGAATACGATTAGCATCATGCATGTAAGTTAGTTACTTTTTAACACATTTTATACCATGAATATCAAACTTATTTCACATAAACTTAGCTCTTCACTGACTGGATTGTGAACATCTCATATAAAGGGTGAAAGAGCGCAACACAGAGCAAAAGAATCATGGGTCATGTGAACCACCATATATTTTCTAGTTGCTAAGGAGCCAGGCAGCCTTTTAAAATCAGCTATTGTGTTCTACCTTGTCTCTCTTCATCCCTCTGTGTATTTTATGCTTATTGTGGAGGCTCAAAAGAGCTGTATTTATTTGCTTGTAGAATACAATTTATATTTTGGTCTCCTGTGTTCAATTTTACATTTTCCAAAGTGCACTAAATTTAATCAATCTAAGTTAGGAGTTCTCCAATGAATACAGGCAATTGTCAACACAACATCCTATTTCTGAGCTGTTCAGAGGTTGTGGCACAGACTCTAGAAGCATGACACTGGAGCTGTATGAACACATTATTCAAAATGTCTTTGTTGCTTGCAAATGATAAACAATTAAAAATTAAATCATTTGATTTTATTTTAACTTCAACCATAAAGCTTGAAAAATATAGAACATTCAGAAATCAAAGACTGAGGATTAAGACACCTGCAGAAATATTCAAAGAAATATATTAATACATTTTCAGATAGCTCTATTATATGAATCCTTGAATTATATCCTGTTGCTCTGCACAAAAATAATAAGTATGCTACTTGAAACAGTATGCATTTTATGTAGAAAGGAGCTCTTTAAAAGTAAGCCATATCCACATCTTCAAAACAGACTTGAGGAATAAAAATAGACGAATTTCTTTCATATTAATTCATAGAAGTGACTAGAAAAAGCAAGTATTCATGTAAGATCTTTTTAGTGTGATGTAAAAGCTTATCCCAAAAGATAACAAAAATTCTTAATAAAATAAAATGAATTTCATGGAAGCCATTATATAAATCTCTTTCCTACAAATAAAAAAATGGTAAGACATCTTTAAGGACCTTTTAAAAAATATTGTTTACATAATGCCCCTTACGCTCATGTGACCAGGTTCAGTAAAACATTCAGTGTGAGTTTGCTTTATTTTCCATGAAATATAAATAATTTAATTATCCTAGCAAATTGCAAAGGGACAGTAATCTCTTGGCTTGCAAAATATTCCATTGCTTGTTATTCAGAACTGACTCTAGGAATCCAATTTGAGTACAATGGCATAATACATTATACATACACACATACACATATACATACACACCTAAGGAGATGGATATTTGACAGCTAGCTACTTTTCTTTCATGAGCAATTCTAGTGGTGTTTAAAACTTCAAAAAACTTTCTAAATTCCAGTCATTTGCATAGTCTGATAAGTAAAATAATGCATTGACTTTATTATCTGTAGCCTAGAAAAATAAAACTAATTTTCAATATTAAATATTTGAAATAAGTTGATTTTATTTCTTTGTTCAGGTGATATTTCCTATTTTTAATTTGTTTTTCAGAAAGATAATTTTGTATAGTTTAGAAAGATTTTTTTTTCCTTGAAGACAATGTCCCAAAGTCACATCCTCCCAAAGGGTTTAAAGTTATTAAATATTTTCCTTATTCCCATATTTCAGCCTTGTTATCAAATTAAGCTATATTTACTCTATACATACAGAAATAAATGAATAATTACCAAGAAGTTTAAGATAATGTCTTCTTAATACATTTGCCATCATCTCTAGCCTTGGCAAAGGAATAGGTATGGAAGAACAGAAACAGACATTGTTCAACCTTTTATTTGTTCTTAGAAGAAAAGGAATGTTTTAATTTTTATACAATTCACAAATCCTTACAGTGTCCTTGAATGTAAAATGCAATGTAATATCACACAAAGTAACTTTTATTTCTCTGTGGGTATTGCCTGTAAAGCAGGGCAAAATTCTTTGAGAAGAAAAAGAAAAGCTTTGAACAGCATTTTTTAAAGTATCTCCAATGAGAATAGAGGATCAGTACACTTAAATGCCCTGTCGTATTTTAATAGAAACTTATTTCTCATGGGTAGATCTCAGCTCTTCCTGTGAAGATACTAGGCAGTTCTGAGGCACTCTTCTTTGTCTTAATGCTTCGCTTCTGATAGAGGTGGACTTGGACAACTTTAAATTATTGCTAGCCCCAAGTACTTCATTAATAAAATTACCGCATAATGTTTTACTTCAAGAATTTGTAGATATTTGGAATGCCAGGATCAATAAAATCCCTAAGAGAAATCTTTTCTTTTAGAAGTCTGATTATTTGAATTTTTATAGATGTGAGAAATAATTTTCATTCAGTAGACCTGGTCTTTTAAGATTTCCTAGAACCTGTGAACACATATTCTTTTTAAACAAATCTTTAACCATGCAAAACCAAATATTTAACCATAAAAGCCATTGAATAAATATCTCAACAATTCAAAATTAGTATTAAAAGTTGAGTAGTCAGATAGTAATTTAGGCTTTCACATTGGGTCTGTACTTTGATATCTCAGGATAATCCTTAAGAACATTCCATTAAGGAGGGCACGTATTGAATGGAGCACTGGGTGTTATACGCAAACAATGAATCATGGAACACTACATCAAAAACCAATGATGTATGGTGATTAACATAACATAATAAAATTTAAAAAAATAAAACATTCCATTAAGTGGACAAAATCAAAATAAAATAATGCATTGTTAAAAGGGCTATGTTTTGGTGGTAGGTGTAGAGAGTTGTTGGACAAAACCATCATAGGATCTCTCTCTGTCATAGAAATAAAGTAGGCAATAATGCACTTTTCACCTTATAATTGGCCAAATTAGTAATGTGTTAATGCACTTATAATTGATTGCTTCGTTATCTGGAACTGAAATTTTCTCCAACTTTTAAAACAAGTTTTTATTAATGCTTTTCTAGACATAATTTAGAAAATGATGCAAGAATGCTGGCGCCAATGGAAAGAGCATTTTCATTCATGAATGGCGTCAGAGTTCTATGATGTAAGTCATTCTAGTTGCCAGCCAGGATCTAGACCACAAAGACTATCCCAAGTGACCATCAGAAATAATCCTGTCAGCAAATAGGCCATGAAGATAGGCTACTTCTACTGGTTCACCCATTTGACTTCATTGTTTTAAAGCAACTCAGGAAAAAATGATGTAAGATTTAGTTGATAAGGTTCTGTTTATTTTGCAAATGCAGTGCCCGCTGTTCGAAGTACTTTATAAGTATTAACATTTTTAACTCTCTCAGCATCCAGATAAAGTAGATTCTATTGCTAAGCCTACTGCAGAGATGAAAATTTTGAACCATGAGGAGGCAAGTCTGTTGCCCAGAGTTATGCAGATAATTGGCCCAGATCCAGAAATTTACATCTAGAAGCTGTACCTAGTGGTGTTATGCTGTCCCTCCTAACAACTGCTTCTGAAAAATCCACCTCAAGGTGTGTGTGTGTGTGTGTGTGTGTGTGTGTGTGTGTTAACAGCTTGATAACCCTAGCAAATCAGAAATTAGAAAGTTATTACCCACCTTTTATAAAAAAATTTTTATTATGTTAATCACCATACATTACATCATTAGTTTTTGATGTAGTGTTCCATGATTCATTGTTTGTGCATAACACCATGCAGAACGTGCCCTCTTTAATACCCATCACCAGGCTAACCCATCCTCCCACCCCCCTTCCCTCTAGAACCCTCAGTTTGTTTTTCAGAGTCCATCGTCTCTCATGGTTTGTCTCCCCCTCTGATTTCCCCCCCCTTCATTCTTCCCCCCCTGCTATCTTCTTTTTTTTTTTTTCTTAACATGCCACCTTTGTTTTAAGAACTATATTGGTGAGTGCTCTGAATTGTCTAAGACTGATGAATCACAGACCTATACCTCTGAAACAAATAATACATTATATGTAAAAAAAAAAAAAAAAAGGGAAAAGTGAGGGGGGGAAATCGGAGGGGAAGACGAACCATGAGAGCCTATGGACTCTGAGAAACAAACTGAGGGTTCTAGAGGGGAGGGGCGTGGGGGGATGGGTTAGCCTGGTGACGGGTATTAAAGAGGGCACGTACTGAATGGAGCACTGGGTTATACGCAAACAATGAATCGTGGAACACTACATCAAAAACCAATGATGTAATATATGGTGATTAACATAACGTAATAAAATAAAAATAAAAAATAAAAACTACATTGAGTGTGTTGGGATTTGGGAATGTAGGGACAATTTTGATTTCTGGTCATGATCAGTAAGTTCAAGGGTTCTGAGCTCTTACTGCTGCCATAGATCCCATTGCCTTTCTCTAGTTCTTTCACTCTTCTTTCTCCCTAGAAGTCTGCTTCTTATCCTTTTTCTCCTTATTTATCAAGATGTCCTTCCCCTTGATCATTTTCTGCTGATGCCTGCCGTCTAGCTCACCAAGAAGAGCAAGAGTAATTAGAACTTCCGCATGTTCCCACTAGCACATCAAGCTGTGTTGGTAGCAATATGCCCTATCTTCCTTCATTATACTCATTATGGACGATCTTTTTCTCTATCTAAGGCCAACCATTAGGCACTAGACCCTTCCCCTCTCATCTCAGAGATATCCCTTAAATTATCTCCCTTGCATCAGCTTCTAAAAATATTGTATTTGTGAAGTACAAATCTGTGAAAAAAACCTCCCTTGACTCTACATTCTCTTCCAGCTACTTCATTTCTCCATTACTGCCGTCAATGCCCTATGGCCAAAGACCCCCAGTAAGAGATCTGTAGGTCACCAAAGTTGGATTTATTTACTCATTGCAGCAAAAAAGAACCCACACAGCAGAGTTGCTGGGTATCTTAGTAAGATGTTAGACAAGACATTATTGGAGCTTGTGTTAGATGATTAGGGGAAGAGTTCAAAAAGGCAGTGCTTTGATATGAATTAGATGCTGTCAGGAAGTGAGGATAATTCTCTGATTGGATTTCTTAATAAATCTTATCTAAAGCAGAAAGAATGAAGAGAAGAGAAAGCCATTTAGTAAATTATACACATTGATAGTGTAATCAAGGGCTAAGAGATCATTTAAACTTCTTCAGAGAAAAATATTTAACAATATTAATAGTATTAATTGCATCTAAAATTATATAGTAACTTTGCCACCCATTAAAGTAGATAAAGTACAGGATCTTCCCATTTTATTTCACTTTGTTAGAGCATACTTTGCCAATTTTGTCATCGGCTTAAATGTAATAATTTATATTTATTAAAAATATTTTAATGTACAAAATGCTTCACTCACATACTATGACTCTATCAGTTAGAGTTTTTGACAACAAATAATTCAACACCTACTTAGCAATGGCTCAAACCATTAGGCCATTTATTATTTGCTTAAGTATAGTGAATGATAGACAAAAGTCACAGCATAATGTTTGTTAGAGCAGTTATAATTCTATAGTCAGCATTTTCTAAATAAAATTTCTAATCTTAATATAAAGATTTGCACTAAGTGCAAATCTAGTCCAATCCAGTCAGATATTCTGTCATTCATATCATAGAAAAATGATAATTACGGTTACATACATTATAGACCATAATTTGAAAAACTGGATTTCTGGGAAAATTAGCTATTGCCAACTTGTATTTTGTTAGTGGAATAGAAATACCTTATGAAGCATCTCTTAGAATTTTATAACAAAGAATATACTGGTATATGGAAAAAGAACATAGTGATTAGTGGCAGTTTGGCAATCACCATAGAAACTATATCCAAGTTTGAATTATATGTATTAGCATTGCCATGTGAAAGTCTCATACAATGTTTTGTCTTAATATTTTATCTTGGGCACTTAGATACCACTATCTCTATTTAATATTCTATTTCTACTGTATTCAAGGATTCCCTTGTTATACACAAAATATCTAAAAGTGACTTCACATTGTGGTTTGGCAGAGGCTAAGTTGACCTACATGTTATAATCTCATAAAAATATAGTTTAAAAAAAAAAACATGCCTTCTAACTTTGGAAGTAGATGCATTGAATTTATATCATTTTATTTTCCTTTAATCTGGAAAATCCTCTAGCTTTTAAAAATTTATTGGTCTTGACATTTTTGAAAAATACACATTCACTATTTCAGAGGTTATTTCTCAATTTGGGTCTGCACCATGCATTTCCTGATTAGAAACACATTATACATCTCTCAAGAATACCACAGAAGTGATGTTGTATCCTGCTCAGTGCATAATGTCAAGAGGCATTTGATAAGTTTGTCTTAAGCTTAGTGATCAGATCATTAGCTGATTAAGGGAGCATCTGCCAGGTTTCTCCACCATAAAGCTATTATTTTCCCTTTGTAATTAATAAATATCTTGTGGGAAGAAACCTGGAGAGAATGTAAATAATATGCTTATTATCAAATATTACACAATAGTTTTAATATCCATGGATAACTTCCTAACTTTATTATCCCTTCAATATTTATTGGTTGTCATTTGATTGCAAGGAAGTACTTTTACTTATCCCTAATTTGTTTTGTTGCTGAAGTATAATTAGCATACAATGTTATTTTAGTTTCAGATGTACAGTATATTGATTCAATAATTCTATACATTTACAGAAAGGGAGAAGATATTTGCAAATCACATATCTGGTAAAGAGTTAGTATCCAAAGTCTATAAGGAACTTATCAAACTCAACACCCAAAAAATAAATAATCCAGTTAAGAAATGGGCAGAAGACATGAACAGACATTTCTCCAAAGAAGACATACAGATGGCTAACAGACACATGAAAAGATTCTCAACATCACTTGTCTAATCAGGGAAATACAAATCCAAACCACAATGAGATACCACTTCATACTTGTCAGAATGCCTGAAGTTAACAACTCAGGAAATAACAGATGTTGGCGAGGATGCAGAGAAAGGTGAAACCTCTTACACTGTTGATGAGAATGCAAACTAGTGTAGACACTCTGGAAAACAGTACAGAAGTTCCTCAGAAAGTTAAAAATAGAACTACCCTACAACCAAGCAATTGCACTCCTAGGTATTTACCCAAAGGATAAAAAATATGATTCGAAAGGGAATGTGAACCCCAATGTTCATAGCAACATTATCAACAATAGCAAAATTATGGAAAGAACCCACATGTTCATCGACTGATGAATGGATAAAGAAGAGGTGGTATTTGTATATACAATGGAATAATACTCAGCCATCAAAAAAATGAAATCTTGGCTATTCACAATGACGTGGATGGAGCTAGAGGATATTATGCTAAGTGAAATAAGTCAGGGAAAGACAAAAACCATATGATTTTACTCATACGTGGAACTTAAGAAACAAAATGGATGAACATAGGGGAAGGGGAAAAAAAGAGAGGGTAACAAACCATAAAAGACTCTTAACTGTAGAGAACAAACTGAGGGTTGATGGAGAGAGGTGGATGGGGGGATGAGTTAAATGGGTGATGGGTATTAAGGAAGGCACTTGTAGTGATGAGCACTGGGTGTTAAATTCAGCTCTTGAAACCAATATTACCCTATATGTCAACTAACTAGAATTTAAATAACAATTTGAAACAAAAATATTAAGGAGTTTACTTTTGTCAAATAATTAATTCTATACATTACTCTGTGCTTACCACAATAAGTGCAGTCACCATACAACATTATTATAATATTATTGACCATATTCCCTACACCTTACTTTTCATCTGTGTGACTTATTTACTTCATAACTGGAAGTTTGTATCTCTTAATCCTTTTCATCTATTTCACTCCTCTCCCAGACCCATCTCCCGTCTGGCAACCATCAGTTCTCTGTATTTAAGAGATTTTTTTGGGGGGGGGCACCTGGGTGGCTCAGTTGGTTGAGCGACTGCCTTCGGCTCATGTCGTGATCCTGGAGTCCCTGGATCGAGTCCCGCATCGGGCTCCCTGCTTGGCAGGGAGTCTGCTTCTCCTTCTGACCCTCCCCCCTCTCATGTACTCTCTCTCTCTCTCATTCTCTCATTCTCGCTCTCTCAAATAAATAAATAAATCTTTAAAAAAAAAGATTTTTTTTAAGTTTGTTTTTTAGATTCCACATGTAAATGAAATAATATGCTATTTATCTTTTCCAGTCTTAGATATTTTACCTTGCATACTACTCTCAAGGCCCATCCATGTTGTTGCAAATGGAAAGATTTCATTCTTTTTTATGGCTGGGTAATTGCCCACACATACACGCACACACAACATATATTCTTTATCCATTTATCTGTTGATAGACACTTGGATTGCTTCCATATCTTGGTGATTACAAATAATGCTGTAATAAACACAGGGGTAAGTAAATCTTTTTGAACCAGTGTTTTTATTTTCTTTGGGTAAATACCCAGCAGTGGAATTACTGGACAATAAGGTGTTTCTATATTTAATTTTTTGAGGAAACTCCATCCTGGAGTGGTTGCACAAATTTACATTGTTGGCAAGAATGTACAGGATTCCCTTTCCTCCACATCCTTACCAGTACTTGTTATTTCTTGTCTTTTTGATAATAGATATTCTGACTGGTGTGAGGTAATATCTCAATGTGGTTTTAATTTGCATTTTCCTGATGATGAGTGATATGAGCAACTTTTCATCTGTCAGCCCTCTGTATATCTTCTTTGGGAAAATATTTATTCATGTTCTCTTCCCATTTTTTAATCGGGTTGTTTGTTTTTTTGGGGTGTTGAGTTGTATACGTTCCCTATATATTTAGGATATCATATATTATTTGCAAATATCTTCTCCCATTCACTAGGTTGCCTTTTGTGTTGATGCTTTCCTTTGTTGTGCAAAAGCTTTTTATTTTGTTATAGTTCCAATTGTTTATTTTTGCTTTGTTTCCCTTGCCTGAGGAGACAGATCCATAAATATGTTGCTAAGACCCATTTCCAAAAGATTACTGCCTATGTTTTCCTTTGGGAGTTTTATGGTTTCAGGTCTCACATATAGGTCTTTAATCCATTTCACCTTATATTTGTGTATGGTATAAGCGAGTAGTCCAGTTTTCTTCTTTTGCAGGTAGCTGTCTAATTTTTCCGACACCATTTAGTGAAAAGACTATCTTTTCCCCATTGTATAGTCTTGCCTCTTTTGCCATACTTTAATTGACTGTATAAACATGGGTTTATTTCTGGCCTCTCTATCCTGTTCCATTGATTTGTCAATTTTTGTGCTAGTATTGTGTTGTTTTGATTACTTCAGGTTTGTAGTATATATTGAAATCTGGGATCGTGATACTTCCAACTTTGTTCTCTCTCAAGATTGCTTTGGCTATTAGAGGTTTTTTGGGCTTCCATACAAATATTAGGATTATTTGTTGTTCTAGTTCTGTGAAAAATGCTGTTGATACTTTGACAGGGATTGCTTTGAATCTGTAGATTGCTTTTGGTAGGGTGAACATTTGAACAATATTATATCCCTAATTTAATTTTGTATTAACTTATACTAGCATGGACTCATGGATTTTATTCTGTAGTTTATAATCCATATTATTAGAATTTATTTTGATATTCAAACTCTGAAAGACAAAATTACCTTTCTTACCCAATGTAGAGACCAGTCGGATCCATGGATATTTTTAGCATTAACATGTAATGAATTTTATTGTCTGGTCTCCGTGGCAGAGAATCTGACAGAGGTACCAGTTTGTATTCTCGTATGGTAGCTCTTGATATTTCAGAAGACGATATCCCAAAATACAAAGGTTCTCACTTCCAGAAATTCTAATTCAGTCCACATTATTAAATCTTCAAAGATACATTTTCTTAATAATTTAGGTAATGCAGGAATCACATTCAGAAAAAATTTTCTAGCAAATGTGCAGTAATAATGCCTAACTCAACTATTATATGACCGGCACCCATTTTACAGTAAGCTAAATGAGCACTTCTAAAATTAAGAATAAATGTTTGGATTTGGAAAAGCTGAATTGAAGAGGGAGGAGGGATTTTGACACGAAGTAAGGCTATTTTGAGTAACCATTTTCAACCAATACTGTACTTTTAGTCAGCATTTTCTGAACCTCTCCTTAAAAGTGTTAGAATGGGAGGCACCTGAGTGGCTCAGTCAGTTAAGCGACTGCCTTCGGCTCCGGTCATGATCCTGGGGTCCTGGGATGGAGCCCCGCATTGGGCTCCCTGCTCTGTGGGGAGCCTGCTTCTCCCTCTCCCTCTGCTGCTCCCCCTGCTCGTGCTCTCTCTCTGTCAAATAAAATCTTAAAAAGTGTTAGAACCGGGTTCAAGAACTATAGACATCTTTTCCAATTTGCTTGTGTATTAATAGACTTCAAGAGGATTTCAATTACAAACATATAGTAAGGCAATTATTGTAACAAAACTCTCTCTTGCCTATTACTGATAGTGACATTTGTTTTTAAGTCAGTGTGTTCAATATTGGATATTCATTTCTAAGGCATTGCTTCTAATTCTAGCCCCTGTCCATAACACTTAAATCTTCCACTCTTAAGGTTTGCGACTGCCCAAATTATCTATTAGGATTTCCTTTGTAGTCGTGTTTGGTTTGCATATATACCATTATCATGAAATAGTATTTAAAATTTAACAGTTTTGTCTACATAAATGTGACTATGAACCCATTTCACATGTTTTCTCATCTAAACACTTTAAGGGATCACATTTTTATGGATTTTTCCCCCCCAATGGGAGCATGTTAACCTAGAAGGAAACAATAAATTTTAATCACCTCTAATTACTTGCCTATTGAGTGGGCAATACATATATGTTTAATAGGTGAAATGATAGTATCATGGTATTCAGCTTCAAATTATGAGCAATCATAATAGTGTTAAGAAAGAATGGCCTTAGCCTAGTTCAGGTTTCTGGTCCATCACTTGGTGTTTTTGGAATATTGGCCAATTCATTGAACCTCTTTGAGTTACACTTTCCTTGTAGGTGAAATTCTGATAATAATACATGTCCTCAGAAAATATATGTGCAGTAACAGTAAAATTGACTTCATATAAATATGTTTCTTGAGCATTTGTGTGATTTAAGCCTCACCTGATATAATTATGTATAATGAAAGTAATAACACATAATGCATATTAAAAAGAAATACTCTCATTTATTTTTATATACTATTTCACTAATTATCTTCAATTTAGAGGCTAGATATTAGCCCAAGTTTCAGATAAGGGAAAGTGCCTATGAACCATTTTTAGGCTTATACCAAAGAAGCTTCTTTGGTCCCTTCCATATGATCATAGGCCTATGTATATTCCATTACCCCACCAGAAACTAAAAGACCAAAGTGTTATTAAGTTTTATTAATTTATTCTCTCTGGTGAGGGAAATAAGTGCCCTCAAGTACAAAGAGTATGGGATCTGTGTCTGTCATAAAACCCTGGCCTTGTTAACTTCTTATGAGACCAAGCTCTAGTAACACCACAACTCACCTCTGACCCTCTTTTGATGGTCAAAAGAAAAAAAAAAGTAACAGCAATTTTTACCTGGAGTGAGTGCTGAGAGAATCCACTTTATCCCCAAATGTGAAATGGCAAAGCACGGCTCAATTATCTTTATGAAATTTTGAAATAAATACATCTATGACCCCCCCTAGGCAGGGTACAGGGCCAAATTAGTAACTGACATATCACCTGAGAGCTGAAGAATGACTTAATCTTCAACTGGCTGTTTTCTTGCTATAGAACACATTGATGAAAGGATTTCTGGAGGCCAAGTGGGGCGGGAAAGAGTAGTTGGAAGCAAAATAACAATCATCTTCCTTTATGCCACTTATATCCTTATTATATTGCGTCCTTTCTGTCCAATCTAAACAAACTCCCTCTATCAGAGGAAAGACGGAAGGTTGCACTTTGGTCTTCAGTAACTACAGATGAAATCATCCAGACACCCTCGGGAGAACAGATAAATTAAAACACAGAACCTATTTTTAATTATCTGGCTTTAATTCAAATTGCTTAGGCATCCCGCTCACTTTTCATAGGTATGCCCCAAGTTTTGATGAATGTACACAATTTATTTTCACTGGAATTGAGGCTTCATTTATAACAATATTTGTTAAATGGATCAGCGAGCTGAATAAAACTGTGAAGGGCAGAGTGTGTACAGCTTGCTGTAAAGTCAGGGGAGCTGGAGGCCTCTGGCAAAGTTAACCCATCACTTAAAGATGGGAGTCAAAAAAGTCAATTGAACATTGTGCTGGAAGTCTGAATAACAGAGATCACAATGGATAAAGGCATGCTGGACCTTCCCTTTTTATCCTCGTCCCTTATGCTTTTATAGATCACAGCTTTTTTTCCCCTCTCTCTATGCCACAGCCTAGGTAATTTCTTCTGATCTTTTAGTTTACTGAGTCTCTCTCATGCAGTGTCAAATGTCATTTGTACTCTGTCTGCTTTCTAGCTTCAAGATGGTGTGTTATTCATGTAGAGATGTACCATTTGGTTCCTTTGCAAGCCTACCTCCATCATTGGCAAGGTCTTTATTTGTGTTTCATTCTCACTTTGATTTCCTTAAATATTTTATGCATGGCTCTTTCTATGTTTTTGATAATTACAATATCTGAAGTTCTTGGGGTTGGGGTTTTCTGTGAAACTTCTCATTCATGATGGTTCGTGTCCTATATCGGGATTTTTAATTGTTCATTTATATTTGATTGAAAATAATCTGGGACCCAGGGACACAGCTGGCCTCAAATGATGTTAATACCTCTGTGGGTCCTGGCTTATCGCAGGTGCCAGGCTGCCTTCCACGAGCTCAGTACTCCGTTGACAGCTGTCTCAGGGCAACTTCAGTGTCCCTGCATGTTTATAATTCATCTTCATGGTATTCAGCTTTTTTTTTTATTATTATTTTTCTTTCTTTCTATTTATAAAAGTATAGGACTTTTCAGGATTTTCCTTACACTCCCAAGAGACAACAATGCAGTAAAATGCAGAGAAATCTACAGAGAGGGTGACCCTCAGAATATCTACTTTACCACACTGTTACGGTATTGCACATTCTTAGGACAATGGACCCCCTCAGAGAGATAATAGGTGATGATTTGGAACATAGTGTTGAAGTATGGGATTACTGACAATATAAATATTTGTTTTCTTGCTACTTTGAAAACACAATTTAATGTCATTTTCCCAATTAGGATTTCCTTTTTTTTTTTTTTAAGAATAAAGAAGTCTTATACTCTTTGTAAGGAAACTAAAGCTTAATTAAGATTAGAGAGCCTGATTTTGAAATGAGTTTCAATTGTCTTCTTATCCTCCCAAACTGGAACACCATTTTTTTTTTTTTTGGAAGTTTACGACAATAGAGAATATAACAAGCAAAATATTTTTTCTTTTTTCTTCTCTACCACTTATTCCACATGTCTTCTCGGATAAGTTCTAATTGTTCTGAGTTTCAATTTTTCACCATTGAAAAAGGTGTAACAATGCCTTCCTTGGGCAGTCCACGGGCTTGTGAAAAAATTGAAATCACATATTACATTTGATCTTTCTGAAACTTAAAGTGACATATCAATGGAACATTTTTATTAAGATGATTTTATATAAAAATCAGTCACTTAGAAGAAAACATTGAAATTTAATTACAACGGAATTCATTTTCTATACCAAGTGGTCAGGAGGTACAAATTGGAAGCCAAGTATTACCGTCACAGTTGAGAATGAGGACTAAAGAACTAGCCATTGCAAGTCTCAGGTGTTTTATCAAGAATTTGGGAAATTATTTTATTCTGCAATAAATTAATTTGCAACAAAATTTCTTAATATTTTTAAACACAGCAAAGCACACATCAAGAAATCATGGCAATAAACCAAGCTCTCATATTATCACTGCCTGGTTTCCCAAATTACTTCATATTCGTTGTGCACTTTGTGTACAGCCATTCACTTGCATAATTATGAAATGGTACTTTCCTTTATTTGCTAAAAAAAAAAATCTCAAATAGTTAGTACTCTAGCTCACTAGCTGCCTGAAAGGCAGTGCTTGAGTTGAACAAAAATCTCTCTTCAGGGTCTGACATACATTCAGAGCTCAAGGTTTTACTTGATGTCTCATTTCCAAGGCTAAATGGAACTACATTTTCAGGACTGATTTTTGTAGTTAATTGAATTAGCATTTTAAAAACTATTTTATGTCAATTTATTCAAGTGACTCTTGTGTGAGTAAAAACATTGCAGAAAAAAAGGATCCAATTCTTTTTAATAGAGACTCTTAAATATGCACTAATAGTTTCATTGAAAGATATGCTATATATTTTACTTATATGAATTGCTCATTTCTCTAACTTTTGTAAAAAGAAATTCTGGAATCTATAGGAAGAACAGCTTAACAAATGTGCAATAGCATTTTTCAGCATTCCCATGTAATTTAATTGTAGAGATTGCATCTAGTAGCCATAATTATCTTTAAAAAATGTTAAAAGTTTCAATTTAACATTTAGCCTCAGATTGTGTGTGTGCATATGCTCATATATAATGCTCAATATATATATGCAGTTTGAAACATAATATATATTAAATTTGTGTAGTAAGTCCTTTTCTCTTTTCCTTTTATTTTTTGCCTTTAAAATCATTACAGGTAAAATGCAACTGCTGTATAGTGATCTGATCTGTTTTAAAAAATTGATTACTTTTGAAGTATTGATCACACATTCAGCATACTGTATATGCCAGATCTTGATATTAAAAAAATAGTGTTTACTCACAAAAAATACAGCATGAAACAGTAGTGAAGCATACCATTTTTACAGCTTATAAAAATAAAAACCATTAGCATCATTTCATGAATTAATGCAATAAAAATGTAAGAGTTAATGCCTTTGAGTACGAGTATGCTATACTTTTCAACATTCTCAGTAATTACATAGCTATTAATGTATTTGTTTATAATGCTTGTTCATGTGAGCTTCAAATCCAATAACTAATATCTAAAGTTGAGTAGAAAGTTTATTAATGCTCATTTTATGAGCAGATTGTCACTGACAAAGCAATAATATCCTATGTATATTATTTTTTAATCTCTGATGGCTTCTTCATTTATAAAAGGCTAAAATAAGCTACTGTAAGATATTGGAAGTATTTTTAAGTCATCAAAACAAGAGTACAGGATTGTTTTCATGTTAAGTCAATATTATTGTACTTTGAAGTGTATAAATTATTAGTTATACATAGGCCACTCATGACTGACAAAAACTTTGAACTCCATAGAGCCACATTCCATTTCCTCTGGGTGTCTGGAAGATCTCATACCTTACATTCATTATCTTCTTAAACAGATCTCTTCTGCTCCCATATATTTGTGTTCTGTAATGAGTCTGGGATCAGCTAAAGACCTTCATGTTTCACTTAGCATCAGGGGTGGGAAATACTCGTTTTTTACTTGTAATTCCTTGCCCATACTGATATCCTTAATTCTTATTAATGACTGAACTGGTTTGAATTAGACCCCAACCTTTAAAGACCTTATAAAAATGATCGTTTTTAAGTAGTGGCTTCACTCAATTATGCCAATTGTTTCTGAAAATTCTTTCCCAATTTAGAATACTACTTGCATATTTTTTTCCTTAATGCATGCTCCCCAAAACAGACATTATCTGTGTTTACCATATAACAATACATATAATCAACCTTATTATATAATTTCCATAATTTTCCATAATAAAGCCTTACATTTTTTACAGCATTTTACAGTTTACACAGCACTTTCACTTAATCAGCTCACAAGCCTCTGCAACAGGATAGTAATTAACTCAATTTTAATCATGAAGATATAAAGATTCAGAGAATTAGAATGGCATCCAGGGCATAGCAAAAATGTGCTAGAACTGGCTTCTGACCCAGATTTTATAACCACAGACCAGGGCTACTTTGTAGTAACCACACTGATAGTCAAGGCCAAAGCTCAGTGACATTCCATAATAAATAATTCAAACTCCATAGTCCGTGTGAACAGCGAGATCACATCTACGCAATAAAAATAAAATGAGGCAATTATTTAGATAGTTCAGCTAAATGCTTTCCCCTTAATACCAAAATCCTTCTCCTTAAATTAAATTTTTTAAAGCAAATAAAATATTGCTCCCTTCAGTCCATATCAGATATCCTAGTCTTATGGCTTATCAAGAATTTGCAAAGGACAATAATATAATGGCATTAATAAGATAGTTTTGGACCAGTTTGCTTCAGAATACTTCCCAATGCCTCCCCATCACACACACACACACACACACACACACACACGACCTTTTGCAGTTTAACTCTGAGCCTGTACAAGCTAGCATTACAACGAAAAAGAACCAGAATGCCACACACACTGGCTGTCTTGTTTTTGCTTGAAAAATTACCCCTAGAACTGTACTTTACAATGGCTGCCAAATCAGAGTCAAATAACTCCCATTTTTCTTGAGGCTTTACCCCAGTCCTCTGAAACAATTTCAATTACACCCAAAATGTAAATGCTATTACTCTTTCCTTGCTCTTTTGGTTATGTTGATGATTAGCTAACATTACTGCATTAGTTTTGCCTGTGAAACTCATACACCATCGTATATACACATAATATACATTATTAATAATTTTTAAAAACTGTATAACAGAAAATGAATTTCCTTCTCTACTGATTGTCATATACACTGTCTGTGCCTCCAGCCATCCCTGACCAGAAAGAATCAAAAGTTGGAGCTTTCTTATAATCAACATTAATTAGAGCAACTGTAAATAAAGCTTTAAAAACAATTAGGTTCTGATGAATCACAGACCTGTACCCCGGAAACAAATAATACATTATATGTTAATAAAAAAATTAAAACAAAAACCCCCGATTAGGTTAATTAAAACAGTTTGTAAGTCAATAGATGTCAAAATTGAAAGTTTGAAGATTAATATTTACAGCTAGTGCTTAAAAACTTTAAAATATATTGCAAGAGGCAAAAACAATCTAAATATTTTAACTTATTTTAAGCTCCCTCAGATTTTATATTTGGATATAAATGACAAGTCTATTCGCACGGAAGTTCTTTGGGCATGTGGGCCATAACACAAATATCACTCACACCTTATATAACTACACTTTTTACACGAGAATAATTGGCAGTGCCTGCTCATCATCTAGTGTAGTAAAGGTAATTGTGCATGAAGTTAAAATAATTTAAAACATTCTCAGAGGGCAGAGTGAAAAGGCAGATATCATTACCTACACACGATTACTTCCTGTCTGTATCCTGCAGTTACCTGACCCCACTGCGGTCAGCCTCGGGTGTGAGCTTCAGGTCAAAGAAGTTTACCAGCTTCATCTGATTGCTTATAGAAAGATCTACTCATTGCCTTCACAGAGGTAATCATTTCTTGTTGTCTCCTTAATTTTGGTCTGCAATTGACCTTAGAGTATTGCTTTAACATAGAAACTGATCTGTGAATCCAGAATGATAATTTAGGTCTGATCAGCAAAAGCCCACTTTCTTGATAAGATTTAGTTTTCATATTCTTTATGCTGGTTTAAAATTACGCAGTGATAATACAGAATTGGGGCTTGGGCATATTTCCGTGACATAGACAGTAACAAGTAAAATGCAAACATTTTTAAGAAATTAAAGTGTCCTTTGTGCACCTTGAGTTTCTAATGGTGCCCCCATATGGACAGATGGAAAATATTTAAATTTATTGGCTTCCCAGACTACTGTCTGCCATTGAAATTATTAAGCCATTGCTTCCCACAATGAAATGGATCCTTTCCTTTCTACTTGTAGCTCCAAGGACTTCATACCGGGGAGTATCATGTGCATCTATATTTAGTAGTAGGATAGAGTATAAATTCCTCGCCTGTCATTACTTGATATTCTATTCATTCATACTATATTTACAATCATGAGGTTTCCTTTTTAAAGCAATGTAAGCAGTGAAATGTTGGTAAACATTTAACAACTGGTTCTCCAGGAAAAACAGGTAGTGTTTGCTGATTTCCATGGTGGTCCAGATACTACCCATGGCTAACTTCAGTCCACCAAAATGCTCTCTCTAGAAGGAGGGTTGAGAAGAGATGTATGTCATTTGTTCTTGGGAGTTGGTTCTAGCTGGTTCCAGTATATCACTGAATTTTAGTAAAACTAGATAATAGGTATTTATATAAATGTTTTTGGAGAATGTCCTAACTAGGTTTAACATTGATTTTAGCAATCAACTATTCTAGTGTGTCTCTCAAGTACTACAGAGATAATCATACATAGCATTAGATTTAAGGAAAAAAAAAAACTAAAATAACCAATTCACCTCCATTACAGGTGAGCTTAGCTAGAGTACTTCATATAAATTTCATCTAAATTAGGGACATTCTTTCAGCCATCTCAAGTGTTTTTAAAACATACCACTGAATCAAGTTTATACTCTGTAATTGTCCACACATAAAAGCAAGATTTCAAATCTTTATTTAAATTTGAGCTTTTCTTTTCCCAATCTATGACCCACAAATATGAAAAAAAAAAAGAAAAAATATATACTTAAAAACAAGAGAAAACAAGGTGAATGATGTGATGTTTCTTTTCTAAAATACATTCAAACCTCCATTTAGTGATATGTGCAACAATCAGCAGTTTTGACATCATAATCCAAATGTACTAAACTATTTTATCTTCCTGCAGACAACAAGGGGATTATTACAAAACTGTTTTCTCAGCACCTTGCTGATTTAACACCTATATAATTCCTGCCCCACATTCTGCTTTTATTGAATTCGGTAAGTGTACTATGTATTTTTTTTTATCTGAAAAACTTATATATGTGACTGAAAATCATGAACAGAACCTTTTACTGTTACAAGATTTTCATATATATGTATATTAATCCAGCAAGAAGCATATCTATCTAGTCCTGAAACAGTGTTTACAAAACTTTATTCAAATGAAAGGGCTGTTTGCGGATAATCAGATTTATTAAATTATTTATTTTGATGAAGTTGAAGGCCACTTTCATGTACTTTATTTCTAAAGATGAACTGTAGGTTTACAGACTCCTAGCTTCTCCTCATGTAATCAAAATACTGATATTCTAATTCCAGTGTTTGTCTTTCAGAAAGAAGCACTTTTAAAATGTAATTTCCTATACAGTGTCCACTACCTGTAGATTTATTAGGAACACAATAAATTATTTTTAAAAGGAGAAGTGAAAGAAAAAAATCCATTCTTACCGAAATATATGCACATTAAACTAGTACTATTCTAGGAAAAAATGATAGATGGAAATATTTTAGTCATAAAATTCTAAGAAGCCCATCTCAAACTTAAACACATGTGATCCCTGGAAATTCCTCTCCTCATTTTGGCACATCTAAACCAGTACAGAAATCCTACATTGCTTGGTTAATTCTTGAGGAACAAATTTGCATCAGAATTTAAAGATGGATTTTTGAAATCTGTAACATTACATTGTTTAAGATAGAGTTAAAAAAAAAAAGTCTTTTACCCAATACGTTTACAGCAAAAGAGGCTGGGGAAAACAAATTCTCAAATTCTTTGGAGCATATAGAACTTGTGACCTTGAAAAATAAATCTTGCATCAAAAAAAATCTCAATTCTCTCTGAAATCTTTCTAAAATACAAATATTTTATTCCACTGTTTGGTACATTCTAATGGCTCAGATGAACAACTTCTCCTCTCTGAGATGTGAACTGCAACAAGGCTCAACTGCTCTACTATTTTTTCTCCATTTCCATGCTTCATTTCCTTCGTGTAGCTCAGACTGGAGAAAAATCAGCATGTTCTGACGAGCTTAATGCTATGAGGCAGTCAGATGGACCTGAATTCAGTGGAGATTGGAGCTCCAAAACAAATAGACCAGGTGTCAAATAAAAAAAGCAAAGATAGTCTCCTGTATAAATCAGAAGAGATAATAAAAATCAATGAATAGACAGCAACTTTTTTCATACCTACACAAGCATCTCAAAAGGACTGCAAACTTTAAGAATGATTTACGTTTTTTCTTATTTGGAATGCTTCGTAATTTATTTGCTAAACAACGGTTTATGTCGCCTTAAACCAAATTTTATTGGCTTGTATTGGAGGATTGGGGAGGATTTTCTAAGAATTTATATATTGCTAAATGAAATATATTTGCTACCCAACAGCAATGAAATTCTGCTGGATTCTATAATCTAGCAAGCTAACCACATCACTGTAAATTAAATTTGTCCCAAGTTTTGATATGCAAGAAGTTCCAGGACTTGTCAATGACTCATCGTGTTCTGTTCTTCTCACTACAGTGCACACTTGGTTCACGGACAACACAGGGCACTACTTACTCATTGAGGTTAGGTGCTTTGCAGGTATCTGAGAGTTGCTATCTATTCACAAACCACTGAGCATTTCATTTTATCAAAAAGCCTTCAAATGCTCAGAGTCTGTGGTTAGATAAGTCTAATGAAGATATGCTTCACCAAGGTGAAAACCTAAACAGTTAAAAATGGAGAGATATTTACAACCATTTTCTCTAGTAAGCTGAGTTCTCGTTTTCTGTATGGAGTGGGGTTTTTTGCTTTGACTTTTTCTTCAGTATGTTTCAAATTAAGGTTCCGGGGCTATGAGTACAAACTCTCCTGGCCAGTTCCATACATATCTGCAAGTCGTTTAAAGCGAGGCCCCCAGTCACTTAGGTAGTCATAATTCTGATCAGAGTTTGAGCTGATGGAATCTAAGGAGCTGAGTGATTCAGCCACTGAGCCATTTCCTTCAAATGCATACGTCTGCAAGGAATCATAGGGGGGAGCACAGGGATCCACATCAGCTTCTTTCAGTCTTTCCCAAATAAATTCCCGAAAAATGACATTATCTGGGATGCTTTTAAAAGTTGGTCGACTCAAGAACTGAATTTCTGGAGTCACATCCCTCCGAGTCTTGGTATCTCTGATGACGTTGAGATTTCTTAGTGCGGCCATGTCGAAAGCTTCTGTGTCTTCCTCTCCCCCACCTTCGTCATCATATCTCACAATATTTTCTCTGATATCTCTCTCCTCATCAAAAATGAGAGGTTCTTTTTTCCTTCTTCTCATGGTGATGATCAGGAGGATCAACACTAAAACAATGAGACAGGAAAGGGAAAGTTTCAGTAAATCACCAACTGCCCCTCATCATGGTGAAATTAGGCCAATGATCTTGACTTATAGATTTCCTGCTCTTTAAAGGGAAATGAATTGGCCACCCACTTGCATGGGAATTCACAGCAGTAGATGTGCTAAAATTGCTAAAATGCCTTTGAAATAGGACACTTTTATACATCAAGAAACCCTTTTCCACACCTGTTCAGAACTGATGTCTCCCTCTTTAAGGCAACCTCCAAAGTATTTGCTAGAGCAAATTGAAGGGCCAGTTCAGGATAAATATAGTAATTTCAAAGCTATGCAACACAAAGGGTTTTTTTTAACTCCTTAATTGCTGGAAAGGCAAAGTGACATTTATAAATGTTTTAGGTCTAATTTAACAACGGCAATTTTAGAAGGAAATGGATTTTAGCATTTGGTCAGGTTCTTTGAAGAAATGCCTTGTACTTGTCTAAGAAACTCTGCTGTTAAATAAAACCCAGTATGTCAGGCCATATATGAAGATTAAAAGCTTTTCTATAGTAAATTGAATCTCACTTTCTTTCTATAGTAAATTGAATCTCACTTTCAGGATGAAATACTGAACGTGGTCTTTACACATTCTATCTGGAGAGAGAGGTGGTGAGATTTTCAGCTTAGCCAAAGAGAGATTTATCAAAAATAATAAATAATAAAGCACATGGTGGCACTAGACAGCTAAAGGACACCAGATTCACTGGCTATTATTTGGGTTTAAACCACCTGAATATACTCTTTGTATTTTTAATAAGTATACACTACTAAGAAAGATTCTGCTTCACTCAGGCTATGGATGACTGTGATGCTAGCTGAATTGGGAACACATCAGATTTCATGGGCGCTTGAATTAAGGTAAAAAAAAAAATTCTTGAATTTTGGAGTTCAAAATATATAAAGAATTATCTTTACTTACCTTTTTATTACATAAGCCAACTTTTTTTTCTTGAAGATCTAACAGGCCCAAAGGGACCATTACTCTCAGCCTGTTTTTTAAAAGACACTTGAAATATTTATATTTAAAATATAAGGTTTTAGTTTGGCATTAAACATACAAGCCAAGAAGGACATCACTGTAATTCAGAAAAATTAAAAGCAATGACTAGATGAGACATCCTCTACCTCAAACTAAAAAAAAAAAAAAAAAAATCTAAGCACTTGATTAAATAATGCCTTTTCTATTGTATAGCTTTGCTGTCAAAATGGCCTTGGATAAAAGTCCAACCTTTTCACATATTAGCTGTGTGATTTTGGGCAAGTAACTCAAACTAACAGAGCCTAGCCACATATGATAATTATAGACAAATGTTATGAGGGTAAATTAGAGAGATTGGGGAATAATGTAAGTAGAATTAGTAGAGTGGCAGGCACTTGTTTGTGTGCCAAAGAGAAATTATCATTGTTATCCTCTGGCTAACCAAGAATGTGAACTCAAAATTTCTCCTCAGACCCAAGCAAAACAATGAAATTAGGTACAAAGTAGAAGGTGTAGCAAATATATGGCAAGGCATGTGCACTAAAGATTAAATGAGAGACAGAAAAGGCAGTAAGGTGAAAAATGGAGGTCTGCAAATAGGACTTATCATTTGGCCCTCAGGATAATTCTCTGGGGTATGTGTCGTCTTGTTTGATGATGTCTTAAGCATGTGAAACAACCTGCCTATGGTCAATGAAATAAAATGCAATAGGTGGGAATGAAGTGTCCTCTACTTCCATCTGCCCCAGAGCCTTTGCACTTTCTAGAACACTATGAGCCAAGTGCTCCGTAGAAGGTAACTGAGATACAAGCTAAGAGCTCAAATGACAATTTGCTAGTTCAGAGAAAGACACACCAGTAAATTATAAGACATATGGATGAATAACATTTTAGATTAATGTATAAATAGAGCTTCTGAAACTTTTTATACGGTTCCCCCCAAAATAAAAGTAATTGCAACAGAAAGATAAAATAATACTTCCTGAGAAGTCAGGTAGAGAGAATGGAAAGGTGAGTATCAGAATCATGATGGTGGGGGCAGGAATATGAGAAATCTCTCACCCACACTGGAAGCAGAATTGAGGGGGAACAAATATCCAAACGAGTGCAAGAGGATACAAGAAATGAATGGGCATAAAAGTGAATGAGGCTATGAAGAGAGTAAGATATTATGTAATAATTAGATGCTTTTTTTTTTTTATTTGACACACAGAGAGAGACAGCGAGAGAGGGAACACAAGCGGGGGGAGTAGGAGAGGGAGAAGCAGGCTTCTTGCCGAGCAGGGAGCCCGATGTGGGGCTCGATCCCAGGACCCTGAGATCATGACTTGAGCCGAAGGCAGATGCTTAACCAACTGAGCCACCCAGGTGCCCCTAATTAGATGCTCTTTTAATTTAAATCTGTATTTAGGCAAAATATTTCAAAATTCCCAATTCTCTTCATATAATTACAATGAATCTTGTCATATATATATAATATATAATGATTTTTATAGGTTATATTTGTTTTATATGCTATTTTATTTTAACATATAAGACAAGTATTTCTTACATTCTATTGTAAACATATTTTCATGCTACTGATAAACTTACTTTTTGACACTCAAGTATAGTGCTCAGTAAAACTGAAACATGAAAGAACCCATAGGTGTGTCAGCCCTCAGGTTCAGTACCTATTATGAAAGAACCCATAGGTGTGTCAGCCCTCAGGTTCAGTACCTATTAAGGATATTAATATCTTATAGAGTTTATTTTATTTCTCAATCTTGCCTGAAGCTGAGAAAAATGAAGTGTTTTAGAAGGTTAGAAAATTTAACATTTCAATGACTTAGGAGAATATTAATTTCTAACTACATGAGCACATATAAAAAATAAAATTTAACCTTTACGTAGAACAAGTATTAAGTGCTCTACAGGGTCTATGGAGATAATCCCTGTATTAAAAAGAATATTTTCTGCTTAAGTAAGTACAAGATTATATAGTTTAAGAGGTTTTTCTCATATGTCTTTTCTGTCATATGGACAATACTTCTGAGTGCAGACAGAAAAGATTTAGTCTAGACACATGGCACTTATAATGTGTTGGTTGTTCATGAATTTAGATACAGTTAACAAATGTGTGTTAACCATTTATTACAGGCATTAGGTATGATGATGTAATGTTGCACACAGAAGCAGGCACACTTCTCATGGAACTTACAATGAAATGGGCAGACTATTAAATAATGAGAACTAAATGTAAAGGTAGAACTGTGATAATTATTCCCAATCTTTTAAAGGTCTATAGTAGAACAAACAGATCCACACAAGGCAGATTTATGCATCCCTGAAGGCTGATGCTAGGATGGGGGTGGAGAGGTGATATGGAAGATTATACTTGGCACAAGCAAGCGGTTAGCAAGGGTTGGAGCTGACAAGGCTGGGGAGTAAAGAAAGAGGTGGGAGATAACCAATGTGGTTTAAGGACTGCATGATATGATCATACATGTTTTAAAAAAATCATTCTGATTGGACTCAGGATGGGAAGAGAAGATGTTAAGAAAGCAATTAGAATACTACAGCAGCAAAAGCATACTGGGTTAACTTAAATTTCTATTTTAGAATTCAGTTCTTTAACCGAGTATCCCAGTTATGTAAGCAATAGGGCTGGTTATTGGCAAAATCATGAGAGAGGATCCCTGCAGCCAAGCAGCTCAAACTTGGTAGCTATATATTTACAAAAATAAATATAGTATAAATCATAATGCAATTCACTGAGAAAGTACAGACATACACAGGTACAAAGAAGCATGCAGACCAGAAGAGCATCATTCCCCCAAATTAAAAGAAATAAAAGGGAAGATGAAGAAAAATAGTGTAAAACACATAGCATACTATAAAGTAGTGGTCCCCTATATTCTCATCACTGTAGTCTGTGACAGATACATATCCATTTTTACTTAATCATCTTGAAAGTATTTCAGTCTCACCTAACACACTTCCTGGAGGTTAACCACAGTATTGGCCCATACAATGAAGAAACCCCCTCTCCAATAAACTCCCATCATCAAGTGTCTTATTTTCTTAAAGACAGCAGACACTATTTGCTCTAGAAGCTTCAACATCTCCTTGTCATCCTGAATCCCTTGCACTGGATTTTCTAAACTTGCAAATGTCTGAATTCTCAATATTCAGTTTTGGTCCCCAGAACATTTGTACAGACGTGGTACAAACTGGTACCCCTGCTAGATAAGCCTACTTATATTAAAGAAAAACTATTTCCCTTATTTCAGTCAATTCATTTAACTACCATCAAGCCAGTTCTTTTCCATCCTAAAACTCTATAAAATGTTCTTGCTTTAAATCAATTTGCAAGACTATTTACAAATTCATCACCTGTTAAATATCATTTTGTTAAGTTTAACCTATTGTTTTGAGACTCACCAAAAGTTAAAAACTAAATTTCTTTTAATTCAACATTTTTTTTTACTGGGCATTGATTTTCTACAACTGTAATCCCTATAAGGTCAGTGATTTTATTCTCCACAGGTATATCTTGAGCACAAAAAGCAATACTTGATAATAAATATGCAGTCAAAAAATATTTGTTAAATAAACTATGGGTTGGAGATATGCAGATAACTCTTGCCATTGTGAAGGTCAATATTTTATATAAGGAAAAAGTAAATATTACATAATGCAACAGATTATATAGCAATATAACACATGCTAGGTAAATATGTATGGGAAGGTATGTTTTGACCAGGATGCTCAGAGACAGTCTCACAAAAGAGATGACATGGAGGTAAGACTTGAAGGATAAGCTACTGTCACCTAGAAACACTATTTTCTCTATGGTCTCTATGAATAATCAGAATTTATTAGTCAATAAAATGGTTTCTAAATCTTCACTATCCAACATGGTAGCTACTAGCCACATGTGGCTATTGAGCATCTGAAATGTGGATATCCCTATTTGAAACATGAATCGAGATGTGCTTTTAGTGTAAAATAGACATGTGATGTTCAAGACAATTGTTTATATTGATTACATGTTAAAATTATAAGTTTGTTAGTATTGCAATAAATATGTTATTAGCATTTACTTCACTTGTTTCTTTTTAGTTTTGCTAATGAGACTACCTGAAATTTTAAAATTACATATGTAGTTCACACTTGTGAATCATAATACATTTCTTTGGGCAAAATACTAGAAAAATCTTAATTGTGTATGATCTTAAGGTATACTACTCTAAAATTTTATTGCCAAATGACATATTGAACAGTGAAACAACTATTATACTACAATTATTACTGTGTCTATTAGGTGTAACTGAAAAAGGACCTACTCTAAATGAAAAATATCCACATCCAAGTGCGAGTAGAACTTAGCCCTTCAATAAATTTGTTTTTTAAAATCTTCACTGTCTTTTGATCCTGTTGATTTGCATAAATATTACTAAAAACCTAAATATTACTAAAATTTTCTGCATTTGGCTGGTTTCTCTTAAGTTTCACAAATTTTAATTTTGAACTTGAACTTTGGTGGCTTCAGATCAGAAACAACCATGACAGAGAAACATCTCAACACCTTTCAGTAATTCCCACCACTTTCTCCATGCCTGGAGCTACACCAGAGTTCCATACTCTCATCAAAAAACAGGTCACTAAGTGAGAATTTTCCAATCATTGATTTATCTTCAACTACATTCAATTTTACTGACTTTTCTTTTATAAAAGTAGCCTATTTCATATTTCCACATTCTTATATCCTGATTGCCCTGAAGCCAGAGTTTTTCTGGATTATTCCCCTGAGACTAAGGTTACCAATGGTCTTGTTGACATCTGTCAGCCCTTAGTTTACATGGCATGTCTATCATATTTGACACAGAACTTCAATCAGAAAACATGGGTGAGTTTTCTTGAATTAATAGAATAGTAATTCTTACAATTAAAAAAAAAGTTTCACTCTCTCCTTTCAAGTATGGTTTGGTGGCTGCTCTTCTCTAGGTAATACCTTGGGTAAACCTTCCTCAAATTCTGTACTTGGCTTCTTCCTTTTTCACCCAACACTCTTTCTACATGAGCTCAATGAAATCCAATAATTCAACTATTTTCTATATATGGCACTTGGTAAGGGCTCTGACATATAAATCTCCTATCTATCTCTTTGAATAAATCAGACCATATTCATAAATGACTAGTCATAATTTTTATTGATAAAAACATATGGACTGCTCAGAATATAGTAAATACTTAATATATGGCAATTATAATTTTTAATTGCTACTATCACTTATTTTGCTATAACAACTTTCTGCTCAAATATCTCTTTCCAGATTTCAACCCATTAACTTCAATCTGTTTCATATCTTGTGTTCTTTTGTCAAAAGAATACCCAAACCAGAAACTTCCAGGTCATCGTGGACTCGAACTTCACTTCCTCCTTGTATTTACCTCTTGCTCATCTCACTACCTTAATGAACCAATTATATAGTGTAACCCCTGGAGTATACCTCAAATCCCTTGCTTAAACCCACATTTACACTGACTCCCTGCCTCTATTTACTGAATATGTGGGCTTAGGATATTTTACTTTGCCCTGCCTCAGTTTCCTCCTCTCCAAAATGGAAATAATAGAACTTAACTCATAAAAACTATCTTATGGTAGCTTTATAAGGATTGAGTGTATAAAGTTTAAAAATATATAGTAAGCACAATAATAGGTTATATATGATTAGCTTCTATAATAAAATGTTAAGCAATAAGTTCCTATTCCTCTGGATCTTGCTAAAATTTGACTTATATAATAGGTACAGAAAAAGAAAATATTTTACTTGATACGTGTGATTTTTGATAACTCCCTATTAATTTAGTTATTTGATATCTATGCTATTCTATTTATTGGATGGTAAAATAATAGTATTCTGGAGAAGCTTAAAATATGTGGCAAAGACAGGAAAATGAACACAATGTGATAAATACTATTTACAAATTCATCCCAAAATATTTTTTCCTCCTGCATTCCCTATATTAGGCCGCAAGAATACACTGGTTTAAAAAGAAAGATTAAGATCAGTACTCTCAAGGTGTTCTTAAATTTGAGCAAAGCGAATAAATATGTTTACAAATTATAACTGACACAAAAGAAATAACGTTTCATGATAAAGAATTGTAGGTGTTGATGCAGCATGCCCTGGCATCCCTGGCCCATGCCTACTCCAGCTTCAACTCTCTGGCCAAGGTGTCCCAAGCATGGCATGCCCAGGGACCCCTCTCCCCGGGTCACACCCGGTCTAGATCTAGCTCCAGGCATCCCACTAAGGCAGCCCCAGCACAGTGTGCCCCAGGATCCCTAGTTTCCCAGACAAGTAAAACCTAAAGGAGTTCATCATCACTAAACCAGACTTCCAAGAAAAGTTAAAATGTCTTCTTTAAGTGGAAAAGGTCATAACTAAAAATAAAATACATGAAAGAAAAAAATCTCACTAATAAAGGCAAATATATAATAAAGGCAATGGATCAGCCACTTAAAAATCTCATATGAAAATTAAATCAAAAAGATGTAAAATATGACATCAGCAACATAAAATGTGTGTGTGGGTGGGGGAGTACAAATGTAGTGCTTTTAGAATGCACTGGAAATTAAGTGACTATCACCTTAAAACAGACTGCTGTATTTATAATGTTGGTATATGTGAACCTCACAGTAACCAAAACCAAACCTACAAAAGAACCCCAAAATCCCAAAACCTACAAAAAAAATAAAGAAAACCATCAAACCACAAGAGATCAAGAGAAGAAGAAAGAAACAGAGAAGAACTACATAAACAATCAGAAAACAATAAAATAGCAATAAGCATATACCTATCAGTACATTTTTTTTTTTTTTTTGAGAGAGAGAGAGAGAGAGAACATGAGGGGGGTAGGGTCAGAGGGAGAAGCAGACTTCCCGCCGAGCAGGGAGCCTGATGTGGGACTCGATCCCGGGACTCCAGGATCATGACCTGAGCTGAAGGCAGTCACTTAACCAACTGAGCCACCCAGGCGCCCCCTATCAGTACATTTTAAATGTAACTAGACTAAATGATCCAATCAAAAGGCATAGGGTGGCTGAATGGATAAAAACAAGATCTATTTATATGCTGCTTATAAAAGACTTACTTTAGATCTAAAAACACATGCAGATTGAAAGTGAAGGAATGGAAAAAGATATTTCATGCAAATGGAAATAAAGCTGGAGGAGCAGTACTCATATAAGATGAAATACACTTAAAACAAAGACTGTGACTCCAAGAAGACAATATAACATTTGTAAATATCTATGCGCCCAACATATGAGCATGTAAATATGTAAAGCAAATTTTAGCAGACATAAAGGCAAAAATTGACAGTAATACAAAATAGTAAGGGGACTTTAACACCCTACCTGCATCAATGAATAGATCATCCAGACTGAAAATCAATAAGAAAAAATGGGCCTTAAACAACACATTAGACCAAATGGGCTTAACAGATATATAGAGAACATTTCATCTAAAAACTTCAGACTACACTTTTTTTTTGAAGTGCACATTGAACATTCTCCAGGATAGATCACATGTTAAACTGCAAAACAAGTTACAATAAATTCTAGTAGATTAAAATTATATCCAGCATCTTTTCTGACCACAATAGTGTGAAGCTAGAAATCAATCACAAGAAGATAACTAGAAAAAAACAAAACATGTGGAGACCTAAAGCACATGCTACTAAACAATGTGTCAATAAAGAAATCAAAGTTGGAAATAAATGCCTTGAGACAAATGAAAATAAAAATGAAAACACAGCTTTTCAAAATCTATAGGATACAGCAAAAGCAGTTCTAAGAGGAAAGTTTATAGTGATACGGGCCTACCTCAAGTAAAATCCCAAATAAACCATCTAACTTTACACCGAAGAGTAGAAAATGAACAAACAAATTCCAAATTTGGAAGAAGAAGGAAATGATAATCTGAGTGGAAATACATTAAATAGAGACTTTAAAAATAGAAAAGATCAATGCACAACTAAGAGCTGTTTTTTTTTTGAAAATATATTTAAAAACAAAACAAAACAATAAGCCTCTAGGCAGAGTTTTCAAGAGAAAAACAGGACCCATATAAATAAAATCAGAAATAGAAGTTAAACTGATACCACAGAACTATAAAGGATCATAGCAGACTACTATAATTATACACCAACAAATAGGATAACCTAGAAGAAAATGATAAATTCCCAGAAACACAACCTTTCAAGATTGAATTATGAAGAAACAGAAAATCTGAATAGGCCAATTACAAATAATGATACTGAAGTAGTAATTAAAAAAACTCTCCAAAAAATGAAGAGGAAGGACTGCTTCCAAACTCCTTTTACAAGGCCAGCATTACCCCGATACCAAAACCAAAGACACTGAAAAAAAAAAAATTACAGGCCGATATCCTTGATGAAAATAGATGCAAAAATCCTCAACAAACTATTAGAAAACCAAATTCAGCATTACATTAAAAGAACTATACACCACGGGGCATCTGGGTGGCTCAGTCGGTTAAGTGTCTAACTCTTGATTTTGGCTTAGGTCATGATCTTGGTGTCCTGGGATCAAGTCCTGCAATGGGCTCCCTGCTCAGTGGGGGATCTGCTTATCTCCCTCTCCCTCTGCCCCTCCCCTGCTCACTCTCACTCTGATATAAATCTTAAAAAATATATAAAAGAATTATACCCCATGATTATGTGGAATTTATGCCAAGGATGTTTCAACATCTGCAAATCAATCAACCTTATATATTACATTAACAAAAATGAAGGCTAAAAATCATGATCATCTCAACAGATGCAGAAAAAGCATCTGACATAATTCAACATCTGACATTTATCAACATGATAAAAATTCAACAATGTGAGTATAGAAGAACCACACCTCAACATAAGAAAGGTCATATATGACAAACCCTCAGCTAACATCATACTCAAGGGTAAAAACTAAAAGCTTTTCCTCTATGATCAGGAAAAAGGCAAGAATGCCCACTCTTGTCACTTTTATTCAACATGGTACAGGAAGCCCTAGTCACAGCAATTAGGCAAGGAAAAAAAAGGCATCTAAATTGGAAAAGAATTAAACTGTCACTATTTGCAAATGACATGATACTGTACACAGAAAACCCTAGAGTCCACCACAACTACCAGAACTAATAAATGAATTCAGTAAAAGTCACAAAAATTAATATACAGAAATAGGTTGCATTTCTCTACACTATAACAAGCTATCAACAAAGAGAAATTAAGAAAATCACATTTACAACTTCATCAAAAAAAATTACTTAAGGGGGTGCCTGGGTGGCTCAGTCAGTTAAGTGTCTGCCTTTAGCTTGGGTCATGATCCAGGGTCCTGGGATCGAGCCCCACATCGGGCTCCCAGCTCAGCGGGGAGTCTGCTTCTTCCTCTCCCTCTACCCCTCGCCCTAGCTCGTTCTCTTTCTCTCTCTCTCAAAATAAATGGATAAAATCTTTGAAAAAAAATTACCTAGGAGTAAATTTAACCAAGGAAGTGAAAAACTTGTATTCTGAAAACTATGACACTGATGAAAGAAATTGAGGATGACTCAAATAAATGGACAAATAAACCATGCTCACGGATTGGAAGAAAATTATTTTAAAATGTCCATACTATCCAAAGCGAACTACAGATTCAATGTAATCTCTTCAAATTACCAATGTCATTTTCCAAAGAATCACAACAAAGAATCCTGAAATGTATCCGGAACCTCAAAAGACCCCAAATAGCCAAACCAATCCTGAGAGAGAACAAAGTTAGAGGTGTTATGATCCCTGATTTCAACCTACACTGCAGAGCTATAGTAATTGAAACAGTATCGTACTAGCACAAAAACAGACACATAAATCAATGGAATAGAAGAGAGAGGCCAGAAATAAATGCACACAATTATGGTCAATTAAACTATGACAAAGGAGGCATGAATATACAACAGGGAAAAGACTGTCTGTTCAGAAAATGGTGTTGGGAAAACCTGACCACTTTCTTACGCCATAAACAAAAATAAATTCAAAATGGATTAAAAGACTTGAATGTAAGACCTGAAACCACAAATCTCCTAGAAGGAAACATAGTAAGCTCTTTGCAGCATGTTTTTGGACCCACCTCCTTAGGCAACGGCAACAAAAGCTAAAAAAATCTTTTGTTGATGTATTGGGAATACATCAAAGTTTTTGCACAGTGAAGGACAACATCGATAAATGAAAGGGCAACCTATTGAATGGGAGAAGATATTTGCAAATCATATATTCGATAAGGGGTTAATATCGAAAATATACAAAGAACTTACACACCTTAATATCAAAAACAACCAAGTAAACAACCCAATTAAAAATGGGTACAGAGCTTGAATAGTAATTTTTCTAAAGAAGACCTACAGATAGCCAACAGGAACACCAAAAGATGTTTAACATCACTAATCACCAGGGAAATGCCATTCAAAACCGGAAGATTACCTCACACCTGTCAGATTGACAACTGTCAAAAAGACAAAAAATAAGAAGTGTTGGCATAGATGTAGAGAAAACAAAACACTTACACACTGTTGGTGGGAATGTAAATTGGTGTAGCCACTATGGAAAACAGTATGGAGTTCCCTCAAAGGTTAAAACTACCATAAGATCGAGTAATTACACTTCTGGGTATTTAGCCGAAGAAAACAAAAGCACCAATTCAAAGAGATATGTTTTGAAGAATTTCCATACTGTGTTCTCTCTCTCTCTCTCGCTCTCCATATATATACATGACTGTATTATGCTAAGTGAAATATCTCAGAGAAAGACAAATACTGAATGATTTCATTTGTATGTGGAATCTAAAAAACAAATTGAAACAGAATCATAGGAAACAAACTGTGGGTTACCAGAGTAGGGAGTGACTGGGAGGTGGGCAAAATAGGTGAAGGAGACTAAGTTGTCCAATCCTCCAGTTATAAAATAAGACATGGGAATGTAATGTATAAGGAATATATTCAATAATTTTGTAACAATTTTGTATGGTGACATATGGTACCTAGATTTATCATGGAAATCATTTCATATAAAAATATCAAATCACTATAATGTACACCTGAAATTAATAGGATGTTGTATGTCAAATATACTTCAATTAAAAAGACAAAGAATCATGGTTGTGAACAGTGCTTAATTTAATCAGTAGGTAAGACTCCCCCCTGAGAAGGTAACACTGAAGCTGGTCAAAAAGGATAGTGTGAGCCCAACAGGTGAAGGGATTCAGGAAAATTCTTTCAGTAACAGGGTGGCATGTTTGAAACTAATGGAGAGGCAGCTGTGTGGTTCTTCCTATAGGGTGAGTGAAGGATTAGACAGCCTGATACCTTCACAAGGTGAGCAGGTGTCAGAACATGTCTTGCTTTGTGGGCCATGAGAACGATTTGGATTTTATGTAAGTACATTTGCTGCTTCTGAAATGTCTCAAGCAAAGAAATAATTTATGCTTTAAAAACTGAAATGATAGGAAAAATACAGGGGTACTAGTGCAGTCTGGTGATCAAAGACAGATGTCATTGGAAGTGACATCTAAGCTGAGATCTAAAGGATGAGAGAATTCAACTTGTCATTTTTGTCTGGATCTATGTGCTGTAGAATAAGAGAGATATGCAGATCCTCAGTCACAGAAGGCCAGAATTTGAACTTGTACTTATGAACCTACTCTATTATTTATAGTCACAAAGAATAAATGAAGATTTATATTTGATAAAATCCAAACATGTGAATGAGGTAAACCAGATATCAACTATAGCATTTTTAACTAAAATTTAAGCTGACTTTTAACAACAAATGCAGTATCCCTGAAATATCTACTGCAGTATTTTCTTTATCTTTGGATAGATTAGGAAAATCATATATTCAGATTTATTTTTTCTTGAGCCCTTATAGATCTCCAAGGCCATTAACCCAAAAATATAATTTAAATATTTTAAGTGTGTGCCATATCCACCTTATAGAGAAAAAATTAAGAGACAGGATGGATTTCAGACAAAATGCCCTAAAATCATATAATCTTAGGAAATGGGAAAGTCTGGGTCCAATGGAGATAGTACTTATGGGTAAGGACAAGAATAAAATCAAACCTTCTTTTCCACTAATGAATACATTCAAATCATTCATGGTCTTGTTCAGCATGCAGGTATGGCAGGCCCTCTACATGTCATATCAGCATTTTATGGCTACATACATAATGATAAAATTATACTCAGCCCCTGACTCTAAAAGCAGGAGTCTACTGGAGCACACAGACAGACAAACTAATGAAACAGGTGAGTCAGTCATGAAGGATGCTATGGTATACACAAGGTGCTATGGGGCACGCAGGAACAACACCCAACCTGGACTCTGAAGCAAAACAGGGGGAAAGGTGTTCAAGGCAGAAGGAGCAAGTCATGTGAGAGCAGGTAAGACAAAGCTGGATGAGTCTGAGAAAGAGTAGCTCCACAATTTGGCTGAAGGTTGAAATGGTAGAGAGCAGTTAGGTCATAGAAAGTCTGTGATTTTCATCTGTAGACCATTGGAGCCATGGAAATCTTATTTTAAGTGGGTGTGTGTCACAGTCATGCTTGGTTTGCAAAAGCTTGGTCTGCCTGTGATGCTGGTGGATTGGATCTGGTAGACACAGGAAATTGCCTAATTCAGAAAGGCGGTGACAGACCTGGGGCAAAATCAGGTGCAACATGAAGGGAGAGCATGGCATAGATTCAAGAATCAACAAAGTAAAATTTCATATTTTGGGGTGACTGATTGGCTGTGGGAGATGGAAGAAAAGAGTAAAGTCTGATTGATTCCCTTCCAGAAACACGGAAATAGGAACTAAGTTAGGAGGAGAGGTAGGGATGTAGGAAAACTGTTCAGGATTTAATAATTCTATTCGAATTTCTAATGCCAGCAATCTGTTAGAATGATGAATATGCCCATCCCAGAGTTCTGCAAATCATCTGCACAACAGAGATGCTGCTAGGGGCGCCTGGGTGGCTCAGTTGGTTAAGCAACTGCCTTTGGCTCAGGTCATGATCCTGGAGTCCCGGGATCAAGTCCCGCATCAGGCTCCCTGCTTAGCAGGGAGTCTGCTTCTCCCTCTCCCGCTCCCCCCTCTTGTGCTCGCTCTCTCTCAAATAAATAAATAAAATCTTTAAAAAAAAAAAAAAAAGAGAGATGCTGCTTTCTATGTCTCATCTTGAGACAAGGAAACATTTCATTATAACCAAAACTCAGCTTCCCCTTGCCCCGCAAAAAGTATCAGAGTTCCTCACCATTAAATGTGCCAGTTAGAATTATTTGAGTATCAAGACAGACATAAAACTGACCTAAGTACAATGAATATTGTGTGTACAAAGACAACTGGTATACTATATATTTTGGTTGTAATGAAGTATAATCTCAAATTTATCATATACAATTCCTGATGTGTTCTCTCAAGGTTGGAAGTAATTGGAGGATACTGTAAATTAGACAGTCAGAGTTAACCAAAGAAGTGATGAAGCTGCTTTGTAAAGCAGATCAAAGATTCTGCTGGTTCTAATTTGGCAGTACCTGGGCTGCGATACCCACAGATTGACAGGCATTTCCCAGAGACGCGGAAGCCTCTCCTATTGGAAAACACTTAGAGAAAAATACCTTAAAAAGGACATCCAGAAGGCAGTCCCACCTGTGTTTGGGTCCTGGCTGTGACACCTTATAACTTTGTGCATGTCTCCTCTAATTTACAGTTTTCTCATATAAAAAGTGGACATAATACTATTTACTAATACCTGCCTAGGAAATGTGTGGTGAGAATTAAATTAGACCATGCTCATAAAGCACTTAGCTAATGTCTAGCACTTAGTATGAGCTTATTAAATGTAATTAATTTTTTCCTATGCTTACACTTGTTTGAAAGACAAACACATGTGCCACCATAAATTAGCCACTTCTGTCCTTTATTATCACTAGGACTATCATTATAGATTATGATGGGGATCAATCTTTTGCATAGTGCTATCATACTGTTCTCCACTATCTAATATATATATATTTTACTTAGGTAATACTATCACTTACAAAACTAGGAACATATTTTCCTGTTGAACAAAATCATGAGTGGTCACAGTGAGAGGAGCAAATATGATACAGCACTCTGTAGACCAGGAAAGAAAAGTGAAAAGATGCATGACAGCTGGATGTCAAGCTGGCAATCCTGGACACACTGAAAGAACTTGAATTCTATGTAGTAAATAGTGGTTTCCACAACTGATTTATTAAACCTGGAGCTGGGCCAGTCTAACTAATCCCAGTTGTGGTTAAAGATCAAGGAGCTAGAGGGAATATTATAAGACTTCAATTACTTGGATCTAAAGGTCCAAATATGGAAAAACAAAACTTAATACAGTAAATGCAGTGACAATTTTAGTGTGCAGGAAAACGCAGCAGTCTAACAAAGAAACTAACTGTGCAGACTAACCAAGAAAATAGCTATAATAGGGGCGCCTGGGTGGCTCAGTTGGTTAGGTGACTGCCTTCGGCTCAGGTCATGATCCTGGAGTCCCGGGATCGAGTCCCGCATCGGGCTCCCGGCTCGGCGGGGAGCCTGCTTCTCCCTCTGACCCTCTCCCCTCTCATGCTGTTTCTCTCTCTCTCTCTCTCAAATAAATAAATAAATAAAATCTTAAAAAAAAAAAGAAAATAGCTATAATATTCTCAGGATAAATGTGCAATATTTAATATTGAAACATATTTTAAAACAACTGAAATTCTTTCTGCTCATTTCTCAAAATCCACTGAAGTAATAATTTAGTGTCAGTCATTCATAATTTTTTTTAAAGACTTTATTTATTTGGGAGAGAGAGAGCAAACAACTGGGGGGAAGGACAAAAGGAGAGGGAGAAACAGACTCCCTGCTGAGCGGGGAGCCAGCTACAACGGGACTTGGTCCAGGACTCAGATATCATGAACTGAGCTGAAGGCAGGTACTTGCCCAACTGAGCCACTCAGGTGCCCCAAATTTGTTTTTTTCTGAAATGCGTTCAGCTTGGTTGAAAAATAACCATATAGGTCTAGTCTGAGGAATTCAGCTAGGTAACTATCAAACCATTCTGAACACCTACGAACGAACTCAACAGGAGAGCGAAGAAAAGAATAGCAGCAACTCTCTGAACAGAAAAGCTACCACTTTCTGGAAGGTAGGACGTGCGGAGAAGTGAATCCGAGGCGATATTCGGGAGGATAGACGGCGGGGGAGGGAGCCTCCATCAGCCGCTACCGGCAAGTGACAGAGCAGCGGAGCACAAAATCGGAACTTTTAGAAATCGCTTCTGCTGAGGGATGTCACTCCAGTGGCTAAGCAGGGGGTGGAACCCTCCGGGACAGTGTGGTCTCATGACCCTCAGGGTCACAGAAAGACTGGGGGTGCCCGAGTGCAGCAGAGCTCCCAGGTATCGGAGCAGGGAAGCCGGCTGCAGAGACAGAGCCGAGGAGTGGGCTCTCAGCTCGGGGTTGCCATAAACTGTGATCCACGGCACAGTCGGGCCACTGCTCTTCCAGCAGAGACCCAACAAGCGGCAGATCTGGGGAGACGCCCCTTCCTCCCCTGGGAGGAGCGGCGTGGGAGCCACCGCAGGGATCTGCTGGGTTTGGAGACTCCACCCGGGGTTGGGTGCCAGAGATAGAAATGCGCGGTCACAGGCCGGGTGAGCACAGAGTACGGCCAGAGACTGAGGAGACAGGAGTGATTTACTGCTTTTCTCTGGGGGCGCACTGAAGGGTGGGGCCCCAAGTTCTCGGCTCCTCCGGGGCGGAGATTGGGAGGCCGCCATTTTCACTCTCCTCCTCCAAAGCTGGGCATAAAGCTTGCAGGGAACAAAAGCTCCCGAGAGCAAACCCGAGCAGATTACTTAGCGCGGCCCCCAGCACCGGCGGAACAATTCTGCCTCAGTGAAGACTTTTGAGAATCACGGAGAATCACGGCAGCAGGCCCCTCCCCCAGAAGATCAGCAAGAACAGCCTGCCAAGACCAAGTTTACGGATCAATGAGAACGGCAGAACGCTAGCACTAGGGGAATACTGCACATAGAATTCATGGCTTTTTTCCCCATGATTCTTTAGTCTTTCAAAGTTAATTTTTTTAATTTTCTTTTTTTTCTTTTTCTGTTTTTTTGAATTTTTACTTTTTCCTTTTTCAACCAACATCTTATCAATCCCTTTTTTAAAAATCTTTTTTATTTTTAAATTTTAGAGTCCTAGTCTATCCCTTCAGTGTAGTTAATCTTATTTTTTGTATATATATAAGTTGTTCTCTCTTTAAAATTTTGGTATATGTTTCTTCTAGCAGACCAAAATATACCCTAAGTCTCTAGTGTATGGCTTTGTTCTAGTCTCCTGCCTGCTCACATTCTCTCCCTTTTTTAAAAATTTCTCTTCTTTATTTTTTCAACCAACTTCTTATCAATTCCTTTTATAAAATCTTATATAATTTTTGTCTTTAAGTCATTTTCCATCCCTTCATCATATTTACCCTTATTTTTGTACATATATGTTTTTCTTTCTTTAAAATTTTGGGAGGCAGTTTCTTCTAACAGACCAAAATATGCCCAAAATCTAGTGTGTGGCACTGATCTATTCACCAGCCTGATCATATTTGAACATATTCTTTTTTTTTCCCTTTTTCTTTTTTCTTTCTTTCCCTTTCTTTTCCCCTGGTTTCAGGTCTCTTCTGATTTGTTTAGTGTATATTTTTCTGGGGTCATTGTTACCTTGTTAGCATTTTGTTCTCTCATTCATCTATTCTCTTTTGGACAAAATGACAAGATGGAAAAAATCACCTCAAAAAAAAGAACAAGAGGCAGTACTGACTGCCAGGGACCTACTCAATACGGACATCAGTAATATGTCAGAACGAGAGTTCAGAGTGATGATTATAAAGATACTAGCTGGGCTTGAAAAAAGCATGGAAGATACTAGAGAAACACTTTGAGAAAAAAAAAGAACTAAAATTTAACCAAGTCAAAATCAAAAAGGCTATTAATGAGGTACAATCAAAAATGGAGGCTCTAACTGCTAGGATAAATGAGGCAGAAGAGAGAAGTAGTGATATAGAAGACCAAATGATGGAGAATAAAGAAGCTGAGAAAGAGAGAGAGAAAGAACCACTGCATCACGAGGGCAGAATTCGAGAGCTAAGTGATACCATAAGACGAAACAATATTAGAATAATTGAGATCCCAGAAGAAGAAAGAGAGAGGCAGAAGGTATACTGGAGCAAATTATAGCAGAGAACTTGCCTAATTTGAGGAAGGAAACAGGCATTAAAATCCAGGAGGCACAGAGAACCCCTCTCAAAATCAATAAAAATAGGTCAACACCCCGATATCTAATAGTAAAACTTAAAAGTCTCAGAGACAAAGAGAAAATCCTGAAAGCAGCTCAGGACAAGAGGTCTGTAACCCACAATGTTAGAAACATTAGATTGGCAGCAGCCCTATCCACAGAGACCTGGCAGGCCAGAAAGGACTGGCATGCTATATTCAGAGCACTGAATGAGAAAAATATGCAGCCAAGAATACTATATCCAGCTAGACTGTCATTGAAAATAGAAGGAGAAATAAAAAGCTTCCAGGACAAACAAAAACTAAAGGAATTTGCAAACACGAAACCAGCCCTACAAGAAATATTGAAAGGGGTCCTCTAAGCAAAGAGAGAGCCTAAAAGTAACATAGACCAGAAAGGAACACAGACAATATACAGTAACAGTCACCTTACAGGCAATACAGTGGCACTAAATTCATATCTTTCAATAGTTATCCTGAATGTAAATGGGCTAAATGCCCCAATCAAAAGACACAAGGTATCAGATTGGATAAAAAAACAAGACCCATCGATATGCTGTCTGCAAGAGACTCATTTTAGACCCAAAGACACCTCCAGATTGTCAGGGGATGGAAAACCATTTACCATGCTAATGGACACCAAAAGAAAGCTGGGGTAGCAATCCTTATATCAGACAAATTAGATTTTAAACCAAAGATTATACTAAGAGATGAGGAAGGGCACTATATCATACTTAAAGGGTCTATCCAACAAGAAGATCTAACAATTGTAAATATCTATGCCCCTAACATGGGAGCAGCCAATTATATAAGCCAGTTAATAACAAAATCAAAGAAACACATTGACAAAAATACAATAATAGTAGGGGACTTTAACACCCCGTTCATTGAAATGGACAGATCATCTAAGCAAAAGATCAACAAGGAAATAAAGACTTTATTTTTTTTTATTATGTTAGGTTAATCACCATACATTATATCATTAGTTTTTGATGTAGTGTGGAAAAAAAGACTTTAAATGACACACTAGACCAAATGGACTTCACAGATATATTCAGAACATTCCATCCCAAAGCAACAGAATACACATTCTTCTCTAGTGCCCATGGAACATTCTCCAGAATAGATCACATCCTAGGTCACAAATCAGGTCTCAACTGGTACCAAATGATTGGGATCATTCCCTGCATATTTTTGGACTGATATGCTTTGAAACTAGAACTCAATCCCAAGAGGAAAGTCGGAAAGAACTCAAATACATGGAGGCCAGAGAGCATCCTACTACAGAATGAATGGGTCAACCAGGAAATTAAAGAAGAATTAAAAAAAATCATGGAAACAAATGAAAATGAAAACACAACTGTTCAAAATCTTTGGGATGCAAAAAACGCAGTCCTAAGAGGAAAGTACATAGCAATACAAGCCTTTCTCAAGAAAGGAGAATGGTCTCAAATACACAACCTAACCCTATACCTAAAGGAGCTGGAGAAAGAACAACAAATAAAGCCTAAACCCAGCAGGAGAAGAGAAATAGTAAAGATCAGAGCAGAAATCAATGAAATAGAAACCAAAAGAACAGTAGAACAGATCAATGAAACTAGGAGCTAGTTCTTTGAAAGAATTAATAAGATTGATATACCCCTGGCCAGACTTATCAAAAAGAAAAGAGAAATGGCCCAAATAAATAAAATCATGAATGAAAGAGGAGAGATCACAACCAACACCAAAGAAATACAAACAATTATAAGAACATATTATGAGCAACTATATGCCAGCAAATTAGATAATCTGGAAGAAATGCATGCATTCCTAGAGATGTATAAACTACCAAAAGTGAACCAGGAAAAAAGAGAAAAACTGAACAGACCTATAACCACTAAGGAAATTGAAGCAGTCATCAAAAATCTCCCAACAAACAAGAGCCCAGGGCCAGATGGTTTCCAAGGGGAATTCTACCAAACATTTAAAGAAGAATTAATTCCTATTCTTCTGAAACTGTTCCAAAAAATAGAAATGGAAGGAAATCTTCCAAACTCATTTTATGAGGCCACCATTACCTTGATCCCAAAACCAGACAAAGACCCCATCAAAAAGAATTACAGACCAATATCCCTGATGAACATGGATGCAAAAAATATCACCAAAATACTAGCCAATAGGATCCAACAGTACATTAAAAGGATTATTCACCATGACCCAGTGGGATTTATTCCTGGGCTGCAAGGTTGGTTCAACATGTGCAAATCGATCATAAAAGAAAGAACGAGAACTATATCATCCTGTCAATAGATGCAGAAAAAGTATTTGACAAAATACAGCATCCTTTCTTGATTAAAACTCTTCAGAGTGTAGGGATAGAGGGTACATACCTCAATATCATAAAAGCCATCTATGCAAAGCCCACAGCGAATATCATTCTCAATGGGGAAAAACTGAGAGCTTTCCCCCTGAGGTCAGGAACACGGCAGGGATATCCACTATCACCACTGCTATTCAGCATAGTACTAGAAGTCTTAGCCACAGCAATCAGACAACAAAAGAAATGAAAGGCATCCTAATCGGCAAAGAAGAAGTCAAACTCTCACTCTTTGCAGATGATAGGATACTTTATGTGGAAAACCCAAAAGACTCCACCCCAAAACTGCAAGAACTCATACAGGAATTCAGTAAAGTGGCAGGATATAAAATCAATGCACAGAAATCAGTGGCATTTCTAAACACCAACAACAAGACAGAAGAAAGAGAAATGAAGGAGTTGATCCCATTTACAACTGCACTCAAAACCATAAGATACCTAGGAATAAATCTAACCAAAGAGGCAAAGAATCTGTACTCAGAAAACTATAAAATACTCATGAAAGAAATTGAGGAAGACACAAAGAAATGGAAAAACGTTCCATGCTCATGGATTGGAAGAACAAATATTGTGAAGATGTCAATGCTAGAGCAATCTACACATTCAATGCAATCCCTATCAAAATACCATGAACTTTTTTCAAAGAAATGGAACAAATAATCCTAAAATTTGTATGGAACCAGAAAAGAGTCTGAATAGCCAGAGGAATATTGAAAAAGAAAAGCAAAGCTGGTGGCATCACAATTCCGGACTTCAAGCTCTATTACGAAGCTGTAATCATCAAGACAGTATGTATTGGCACAAAAACAGACACATAGATCAATGGAACAGAATAGAGAGCCCAGAAATGGACCCTCAACTCTATGGTCAACTCATCTTTGACAATGCAGGAAAGAATGTCCAATGGAAAAAAAACAGTCTCTTCAACAAATGGTGTTGGGAAAATTGGACAGCCACATGCAGAAGAATGAAACTGGACCATTTCCTTACACCACACACAAAAATAGACTCAAAATGGTTGAAAGACCTAAATGTGAGACAGGAATCCATCAAAATCCTAGAGAACACAGGCAGCGGCCTCTTCGACCGCAGCCGAAGCAACTTCTTCCTAGAAACATCGCCAAAGGCAAGGGAAGCAAGGGCAAAAATGAACTATTGGGACTTCATCAAGATAAAAAGCTTTTGCACAGCAAGGGAAACAATCAACAAAACCAAAAGACAACTGACAGAATGGGAGAAGATATTTGCAAATGACATATCAGATAAAGGGCTAGTATCCAAAATCTATAAAGAACTTATGAAACTCAACACCCAAAGAACAAATGATCCAATCAAGAAATAGGAAGAAGACATGAACAGACATTTTTCCAAAGAAGACATCCAAATGGCCAACAGACACAAGAAAAAGTGCTCAACATCGCTCGGCATCAGGGAAATCCAAATCAAAACTTCAATGAGATACCACCTCACACCAGTCAGAATGGCTAAAATTAACAAGTCAGGAAAACGACAGATGTTGGCAAGGATGCGGAGAAAGGGGAACCCTCCTACACTGTTGGTGGGAATGCAAGCTGGTGCAACCACTCTGGAAAACAGTATGGAGGTTCCTCAAAAAGTTGAAAATAGTGCTACTGTACAACCCAGCAATTGCACTATTCAATATTTAGCCCAAAGATACAAATGTAGTGATCTGACGGGGTATGTGTACCCCAGTGTTTATAGCAGCAATGTCCACAATAGCCAAACTATGGAAAGAGCCAAGATGTCCATTAACAGATGAATGGATAAAGAAGATGTCGTATATATATACAACGGAATATTACGCAGCCATCAAAAAAAAAGAAACAACGAAATCTTGCCATTTTTAATGACATGGATGGAACTAGAGGGTATTATAGCTACGCGAAATAAGTCAGTCAGAGAAAGACATGTATCATATGATCTCACTGATATGAGGAATTCTTAATCTCAGGAAACAAACTGAAGTTTGCTGGGGTGGTGGGTGATGGAAGGGATGGGGTGGCTGGGTGATAGACATTGGTGATAGACACCTGTGTGAAGCTATTTGAAAGCTATGTGCTATGGTGAGTGCTGTGAATTGTGTAAGACTGATGAATCACAGACCTGTACCCCTGAAACAATTAATACATTATATGTTTAAAAAAAAAAAGAAGAAGAAGATAGTAGGAAGGGAAAAATGAAGGGGGGAGAAATCGGAGGGGGAGACAAACCATGAGAGACTGTGGACTCTGAGAAACAAACTGAGGGTTCTAGAGGGGAGGGGGTGAGGGGATGGGTTAGCCTGGTGATTGGTATTAAAGAGGGCATGTATTAAAAAAAATATATGCCCACAATTATGAACTTAACTATGATAAAAATGCATAAGAAAATTGGTGTTGGGGTAGGGCTCAGTCATGTGGCTCAGTCTGTTAAGCCTCTGACTCTTGATTTTGGCTCAGGTCATAATCTCAGAGTCGTGAGGTGGAGCCCCATGTTGGGCTCCATGCTGAGCATGAGCATCTCCCTCTGCCTTTCCCCTTGCTTGCATGCTCTCTCTCTCTCTCAATAAATAAATAAAATCTTAAAAATTGGTGTGGCAAAAATATTTAGTCAAACATTAGAATACTAAAGTATTTTGCCATATACTGATGAAATGGTTCTACTTGCAAAATAATCACATCTGATTGATAACTTTATCATGAACTTTGAATATGACCATAATCATTCCCATTCGAGGTATATTCAATGTAAGTAAAGGAAACTTCAGGCTCTAATTTTTGGGTCTCTTTCATTTAGAAAATTCAGGTACAAATAAATTAGAAAGGGTGAGAACAAAGTTAGGATGGGAGAAAACTCAGGAAATAGTTCACCCGTAAAGGTAGGAGGACACAAACATGAAGTCGACACGACCAACTTCAGACAACATGACTTTTCAACTCTGAGAAAGAAAGGACTATGTGTGAACAATTTTGAAAAAAAAATATTTTCAAGGTGTGTTTTTTTTTGTAGTTTAATCCAAAAGCAGTGATTCATGATAAAGAGACCTAGAATCTTATGGCATAACTTGTTATATGAACTCCCGAAATCCTCGAACCCAGTTTTACTTCCCTTTTCCCCTCTGCAAAGTGCAGAGGTTTGGGCTAGAATTGATTTCTATGATGCCTTCCAGCATGAATATTCTGGAAACTTCAGGGCATCCCTTTCTCTCATCTTACAAATAGCTTTAATTTGAAACATCACTGGAAAACAAACTTGCCATACAGGGAAGCACCTTTTCTTAGGGATTAAAAGCCCAGGTGCTTCTCTAGTTTCACCCTTATAGATTGAACTATATTCTCAAGTAGTTCTTCCCTATTTCCATCCCTTTGCTTTTTTTTTTTTAAACCATTTTTTAAGATTTTTTATTTATTCATTTGAGAGAGAGAGAGAGACAGAAAGAGAGAGCACGAGCAGGGGGGAGATTCAAAAAGAGAGGGAGAAGCAGATTCCCTGAGCAGGGAGCCGACATGGGGACTCGATCCCAGAACCCTGAGATCATAACCTGAGCTGAAGGCAGACTCTTAACCAACTGAGACACCCAGGCACCCCTACCCTGATTTTTTCTAGCAATATTTATTTAGAAGCCTAAAAATATTGAGTTACAAATCCTGTTATCTAGTTCTAGGAATAACCCACCTCACCTCTTGAGGTGTAAAGGTCATTCGTGCACTAGAAGTCGTGACCCATGCCAGGCTGTGTATCCCATCCACAGCACCCCCACCGAAATACGCGGTCATGTTGGCTTTGTCACATGTTGTGTGAAAACCCAGAGTCTGTAATTGAGGAGACAGAACCAAAAGAATATGCAACGTCCTGATCATCTGTTTCTAAAGACTCAGGAAATAAGGCATAAAAAGACTCAATTCTGAACAGGAATACCAGTATTTTAACACACTGATGACTGAGCAAAGTCCTCACTGAGAAATGAAAGCCACTAGTCCTCAAATGAATTTCAGTACAATAGGCTCTGTTTGGACTTGTTTTGGTAGACTTGGAGAAACTTTAAAAGATGAGTAAAATATAAGACATAAACACCTTATCCTAAGAAGTGGAAGAGGTATTCCTAGTCTGGTATCTGTTAAAGGAAAAGGCTCAAATATAACTAAATTTTGACGAAATCCACAAAAACCTATAATCTTACCCTGAGACAAATGTATACACACATGTACTCTTATATGTCATATGCAAGAATAAAATCTATAAAACTCTATTTCACTTATTTTCAGTGACAGCTAGGTAATGATTCTTAATTAGAACCATCAAGCCACTTAGCCTGCAAGGAATCCTTAGGTCAATGGTAAAAGTATGTTCTAAGCATGAAGAAGGCTTCATTAGATAGACAGCCTTAAAAAAAAGTCAAAGGTAATTAATTGTTGGGTGTGATTAAATTGTGAGGAATACAATTTTATCTTACTTGTTTGAAGTATGACATAATCTAAATTGTCTGTGATAAACTGGCCAGGTTAAGTTCAAAAAGAGTCATCCATATACCATCTGCCTTTGCAGTGGTTCCATCTTTTTCAAAATTTACTCTAGTCCTTTGTATTCTATTCTAATCAGGCTTTAACTGAGAATTACTTACCATTTCTAATGAATTTGAGATTTTCCATCACCTGTGTGAAGCTATTTGAAAAAAAGTTTTTTTCCTTTCTAGATTTATTTGGTTAGCTGAGGTTATTGAAGTCAGTAATTTCCATTTGTATGAGATCATTTACAGTGTATTAGTAACTAGGTCTTAGCTTGGTTAATAGGTTGAGAATTCAGTTCATCAATAACACTTAAAAGTTATCGCATGTGCACTATATGGTAGGTACATGATTATCTCATTTAATTTTTACAACAACCTTACAGTCTAATTCTATTATTTTTCCCTTCTAGATTAAATAGCCCAGCTTTATAATGTTCCCCTGGTGAAAAGCTAGTGTATGTTGGGAACAGTAATAAAAGTTAGGTTTACTGAACTTCATAAATCTTGTTTTTAAACATTACACAATGATGATTCACATTGCCAAATTCAGCTTTTACAAAAATCTATTATAAATGGGTTCACAAATTATATTAGACCCCAAGAAAACACACAGTACGGTCTCAGATGTAATATTAAACGCTTGTTGTCCTTGATGTAGGAAGTTCTACTCTGATAGACAATATAGCTAAGGAATAAACCCATTACCCAATGCCCATGTTGGATGTCTCCCAATTTTTAAAAGGGTACTGCATAATCTCTTATAAAACTAATTCTAAGTTATAAATCTTATTTAACCATGCAATAAAGTAATCATGGAGAGTATAATTAAATATGCTAATTCTTGGGAAATTATAACTTTTGCATTGCTGAAATTGCAATCTTTTCAAATTTGTGAATAATTTAAAAATCTACCTTAAATCTTTTCTGAAAAGAGGTGGGATATAAAACCATAATTTCTGAAGTAATCACATTATCAAAACAACATAGAAAATATTCTGGTCTAAAATATCTCCTCTGTAGGGTATTCTAAAACAAACAGCTGGGACACGGTAAATTTGGAAAAAAAAAAAAAATCAAGTTTAAACAGTCATTTATCTTCAATGTTGTTTTAAAAATGAAATTGATATTTTTTCCGAGTTGTATTTTAAATATACCATTGGAAAGTGTGGCCAACGAACAAGGGTTGCTCATTGAACAAAACACCATCCAATAGAATTCTTGCATATGTTCTCAAAAAGGTACTAAAGGCAAAAGAAAAGAGAAAGGTCATGATATATGGTTGGTGCGATTGCTCTTACAGAGCAAGCACTGGAAACAGTACCTACCCAGTAATGTCAAGACACAGGCGAGTATCGCGATCAGGGCTCCTGTGCTGAGACCCGCGGGTAGGACGTAGGCTTCCGCATTGCAAGTCTGGGCGATCCCCTCGGCATCACAGTCGCAGACGCGGATGGTGAGAGTGTTGGTGCTGCTGAGGGAAGGCGATCCACTGTCCACGATGAAGATCGGCAAATAGTAAACAGATTGTTCTTGTCTCCGGAAGCCATTTCTCCTGGTGAGAATGGAAGCTGTGTTGTCTAGGATAGAGAAAACAAATGTGTAACACAAAACTTCTGGACTCAGTCCTGCCAAACTTACCTGATTTAAGGGGGTGGGGGGCTGGGCGAAATAGGTGAAGGGGATTAAGAGGTACAAACTTCTAGAAGAAACACACACACACACACACACAAATTTATGTGATTTAAGTCATTCTGTTAAGTGTCTTTTGTCAGAGAGCTCTATTACCCAGTACTGGTTGATTTTAATATATTTTAATGTATTTACGTCATGCTACACAGTTATGACCAAAGGAAACAGTTATCCAGTAAAACTGAATATGAAAATTTTTGTTCATCCCTTAACTGCAACTTTGTAAAAATTACATAGAATACACCCTTTTCTCCTAAATTTCAAACCATACACTTACAAAGAGGATGAGTCAAATTAACAGGATAAATATTTTTGCAGCATCATCAGATAACACAAATAAAAATCCCAATTCATCCTCTCCTTGACAAGTTCCAAACCCAATATAGAAACAAGTAAAATAAGACAATCCAGCTTTATTTGAATTAAGTATACATAGATATTCAGGAAAGGAATTATTGTGTAGTTTTTAAAAATCCATATTGGTATATACCATCACCCAAACCCCATGTATATAAACATTTTGTTAGTGATAAAATAGGTCATTTGTGTTTAACTTATATTCAATATTCTATTTTATCTAACATTTAATTATGAAGCTTTTACCAGTGATCAATAAGTCTGTATCACACAACTGTAATTTCTATATCAGAAATAATTTTTTTATCTACTAACAATTTACCCAGCTACTGTCTTAACTAGAAAATTTATGTGATCCTTTAAATTTATAGCAATTAAAACATAAAGAAGGAAAATAGGATCATAGTTTCATCTAGTGTACTTTAATATGTATCTCCTTTCCAAGCTATCAAAAAGATATTTATCCAATGTTTATCAGAAAAGAATTAACAATGCTCTAATGAAAGAGCAAGCTGAAATCTATTCTATCCAAAGAGCACAAAACAAGAAGCTCATAGGAGCCTGGAGAAAACATATAACCTCCACTCATAGATGTGGCAAGTATAAAACTGTGATTTTTAGGTTCTGTCTGGTAAGTTTTTATGTAAACAAATCTTTTAAGACGTGAATTTCAGGTGTTCATTAAAAATCTATACATGGAGTTGTAGAAGGATATTATTTTCAGTATGTTTCCATACACTTAATAGTAACACACACACGTGTCTATTTCTTTACCTCCCAATCATTAAGATATAGGTATCGATGATTTGATACACAAAGTTTTTTCAGAGCTGCTGAATTGTAATCTAACATGACTGGCATCAAATAGCATGCGTGTGTGTGTGTGCACGCACACACACACACACACAATGGATTGTGAAGCACATGCATAAATGCCCAATATGTGAAAGAAAGCCCTAATCTCAGGAAGGAGATCATAAAATTCATCATGTTCTCTATGCAGTTCCTATGATGGAAGCTAATATAAGAACTGATCTTCTCCAAGGTACATGCTAGGGAGCTCTGGTCTTGAATTAGGGAAATCTTTCAATTGTGCAGCAGTGGGGATGTCCTATAAATCCATACATTTTAGTGCATGTACTGTTCAACAATTGTGGTGGTAGTGGATGATGACACATGGGGGAAATATTCAGACTCTTCTTGGCAAGGTCATAAAATCCTCTCTCTACACTTGTGCTGGATGAATCCAAGTGCTGAGAATTGTCCCAAATATGATTAAGTCAGAGAGTCTAGGATTACCCACATAGAGAATGCTCTTCCTTTTATATTACTAAAGGGACAAGATAGTGTTCTCATTTAAGCAGAAAGTGGGATCAGGAAAACTATTATTTTCAGATTGAATTTTTGAGGTCAAAGTTGGATTTTCTACACTAAAGAAGATGGTGGCTTCAGGCAAAAAGTACTTATCATGTCTACCTTCTGAGTAAGTCTTTTTAGATGAGCCAGTGTTTGACTAGCAAATCTATTTCTACATTTTTTTTTCCCCCTGAAACCTGATTCACACATTCAACCCAAAGGAATTACATTTTCTGTATTGGTGGAGCATACTCCTCTCTCTCTCTCTATATATATCAGTTGAAAATGCCCTTCCGTTAAAATAAATACCTTGAATGAAAACACCTGTGAATATATAAATTCAAAATTAGAGGACAGATAGCAGGTTCTCTTACTTTAAAAGTTCTTATAATTGTCCATGTGTTGTCTATAATGATATATATATATATATGTTGTTTATATTATAAAATAATTGTTTATATATGCCTATGTCAGTCTATATATATTTATAAAATGTAAATATATATGTGTGTTTCTGTCTATATATAGATTTTTAAAGCAAAAATGTGTGTGTGTATTTTTTTAAGCAAAACCAGAATATACTTACAGGTACTTATAAAAATATTCTATAATGAAACTTAGGGAACTGAGAGAGTGTTTACCTTTGAAGCAGAGAAATGAGATTTAGGATGACAGGAAATTCTTTTGTTTTTTTTTATACTTCCTTGCATCAGGAATATATCTGTTAATTATTTGCATGGATTACTTCTATTTTTTTGTTAAATAAAATAACTGATGCTACTATTGAAAATATATTTTTTTAAAGATTTTATTTATTTATTTGACAGAGAGAGACACAGCAAAAGAGGGAACACAAGCAGGGGGAGTGGGAGAGGGAGAAGCAGGCTTCCCACAGAGCAGAGAGCCCGATGCGAGGCTCAATCCCAGGACCATGACCTGAGCCAAAGGCAGACGATTAATGACTGAGCCACTCAGGCGCCCCAGCTACTATTGAAAATATTAAGTCAAAGTTGATTTAGGTTGATATAAAACTGGAAATACCGATTATTTTCCTAATGTCTCAAGTTATACCTATGTAGTATATAGCCTTGTTAACACATTTAGCTGGCTCTCAAAGGTCTAAAAGAAAAGTCAGAAAGAGATGTATCTGGCTCTCCCCTATTTGGATTTAGGCCTGAAATGATTTAAGTAGCAGCTGCTTCTTCATGACAGCAAATCCATAGATAAAAATTACTTGAGGTGCTCATTGCCCTTTAATTAATGTCCTTGCTAGTGTGTGTGTGTGTGTGTGTGTGTCTCCATAATCAGCATTCCTGAGCAAGAAAAAGTATTTGCCTAGAGAGTTTGTACCTGCTGCCTCCACTGGTGACAATAATTCCTTACCTTTGTTATCTTTCAGTGAAAAGTTGTGGTTATTTGTTGCATCGGTTGTTAAGCTGAAATAAAATTGGTGTCCATTGGATGGCTCATCTTTATCAATAGCACTGATCTTCTGGATAACCTAGGGATGGAGAATTAAAAAACATGACAGCACGTTGCTGTGCTCTTCTGCATTCTGTGCTATAGGACAGAGCAATTTTATACCTTATAATAAATACCATCCTCCTGGGGGGAAGGACCAGATGTACTAATATGAACCCAATCTAAAAAGGGCTCTGAAAACTCAATCATGTCCCTTTGAAATTTCATGTTTGCATTTACTTTTGTGAACCTGAGAAAGAAGCTGTACCAACTGATGACATTAGCCCAGTACACATCACAAAACCCCGAACGATACGGATGAGTAGAACAAACCACACCAAGATTAAACTACACTTAATTCTTAGAAGTTCAAGGTACGTAAGCCCTGCTGTGTAAAACGGGGAACAGCCCAATCAAGCTTCATATGCTAGATTTCTCCTTAAAAGAGTCAAAGCCCTCAACCATTTACCATGGCTTTTACAATGTTCACTCTTCTTCTTGAGAAATTTCATCATCCCAATTAAACCAGAATTTTAAAGTTCCTTCAATATTAGTTTATGCTACACATCAAAGTGTTAGTTTTGCTGAGACGTGCTGATTATGTTTTATCTTAAAGCTGGCAGAATTTCAAAGGCAACTGCGGCTGGCTATTTTTAAAGAAATCCCAAGCTAGGAGCCTGGTGTGCTGAGAGCTCTTACCTGCCCTGGCTGGGCATTTTCACACACAGTGGTCTCATAGTCCATAGCAAATTCGGGGGCGTTGTCATTGACGTCGAGTATAGTAATGGCCACATAGCCTCTTCCGACTTGAGATGGATTCTCTAATAAAGAGGAAAATGTCTTACCATTTACTCTGAGAGTAAAGCTATTTTCCACTGCCATTTTACTCAAGCAACTCCTATTAAAAACAATTAGAATTATTCAAAATAGTTTGCCTCTTAAATCATGATTCTAATAAGAAAATGACCAAACCATGAATGAAATCTAGAAACATAACACTATGTTTCTTCAAAGGGAGCAACAGAAAATTTGATCTAAACATCATATATATGTATAGTACATGTGTGTATTTATTTGAGTTCCTGATGAGAAAATCATTGAAAGAAAGAACCAATAAACCATGAATTTCAATATTCTTTGAAGCTAGAGTACAGATTTGTATGACTATACACATATATTATATAAATATTATCTATGCACATATACTATATATGTAGATAATATGCATAACATATAATTATGCATTGTTCTTTCAATATTTTTACTATAAGGGGCTAAAATCAGTTCAATATCAATATGCTTATCTGTGTGTATTGGTTAGAGATCAAGTTACTACTTTTTGTAAGCTCTTGGACCGACTTTATATCAGCATAGATGCAGCTTATGAAATAAGACTATAATACAACAGGAAGCCATTGGAAGATAACTCAGGCCCATTATTTTATAGTAATCTCTTTTCATTAACTTTGTGAGTATTGGCAAATAAATGATATAAGTATATTTCACAGCTTGAAATTAGGGATTTTCAAGATTTTGCTCAATTAAAATAAGCATGTAATGTAACTCAAGCAGAAATTAGCACCTCATGACAACCCATTCTCTACTCTCAATGACCTCCATCCTAATTTAATGTTAAACCTTACAACTTACGGCTCTCCATTGCAAGAACTGTGATATTATGAACAGCATTTGTCTCTCGATCCAAAGATTTGGCAGTTGTAATAACTCCACTGTTGGCATCAATATTGAAGTATCTCTCCAAGTCTGTGTTTCTGTCAATTGAATACCTAGTTGAACATTAAAAAAGAAAGAAAAAAATACTTCAATATTTGTTTGATTACAGTTTGCTAAATTTATTTCATTAATTGCATAGCCAACCACCAAATTCTGCTGACTCCACAATCTGTCATATTAGTAACATAAATACATGCTTAGTTTAAAACTTCACCAATGTTATACTCAGCTCATAACTGCTTGTCAGTAATCTTTTTGCTTTTCTGTCAGTAAAAAATAAATACCCTAGTATAGATATCTTCACAGTGGATTGTTTAACTAATAAACTTCAAATTTATTTTATTATTATTTTGGCTCTCGAAAATCATTTACAAAAGATTTAGTAGCCCTTGTCACGGTTATAGGTCCCTCTAAAAAGAAACAGACAAAGACGTCTTGCCCATTCACATACACTTAGTAACATCTTTTGTCTTGACAACACCAGCCTAATCTTATTCCTCCAACTTTTTTTAATTAATTTATTTTTGATGTAGTGTTCCATGATTCATTGTTTGTGCATAACACCCAGTGCTCCATTCAGCACGTGCCCTCTTTAATACCCATCACCAGGCTAACCCATCCCCCCACCCCCCTCCCCTCTAGAACCCTCAGTTTGTTTCTCAGAGTCCATAGTCTCTCATGGTTCATCTCCCCCTCCAATTCCCCTCCTTCATTTTTCCCTTCCTACTTTTTTTTTTTTAACATATAATGTATTATTTGTTTCAGAGGTACAGGTCTGTGATTCATCAGTCTTACACAATTCACAGCACTCACCATAGCACATACCCTCCCCAATGTCTATCACCCAGCCACCCCATCCCTCCCATCACCCACCACCCCAGCAAACTTCAGTTTGTTTCCCAAGATTAAGAATTCCTCATATCACTGAGATCATATGATACATATCTTCCTCTGATTGACTTATTTCGCTTAGCATACTTAATCCCCCAACTTTTAAAACATTTTCCACTCAGGATCTTGACCAGGATTCCATAGATATGTTTCAAGGTAGAACCCTTAAAATTACATGAATATTTTGGTGTGTAGAAGCATTTTCTCAAAATATTCGCTATCCAAATGTCAGTGAAAAATGTTATTATATATATAATAATATATATATTTATATATTCATATATATATATATATATAAATATACATAATTCCATTATGCTATTATTTGTTCCATACACAAAATTCACCCACCTCCAATTAATGACTATCTTCAAACACCACAGCCCCACCCCCAGTGGTTCTAGTTGAGTGAAGGAATCTCATTTAAAAGCAAACAATTAAACAAAAGAACAGATAAGCAAACACATACCAATTTAAGAACGTATTTTATGTTTCCATAGTTTTCCAACTACTATTATTAAATAGAATCATATACTTCTAGTCTGATGTATTATAAAATGCTAGACACATAGCAAACATAGCAAGGAAAGAGGAGGCATTAGAAAATATTAGAAAATTAACCACACACCAACAAATACTGTTTTTGTCCAGCAATAGGTATTTAGGTGTTAAGAATATTAGGAACTTATTTTCTGATGGTTTCTATTTTCTTGATGGCATATGAAAGAAACAAGGTTATCAGCTGAGGGAGCAAAGAGGAGAAGGTAGTTTGAGAAGGAGAGAGAAGTCATTTATTATAAGGGACAGAAATATATATAAATATAAATACACACATGCACAAAGAATAAGGAATGTATAATGGAATGGCTACACATTGTGGATTGGCACTTTGAGATTTATGTTCATCAATTTAATGTGAGACCAGTCATCCTGCCTATCTGTCTTGCTCTGTTGTCACCCATGTGTTTGAAGGGGCACAAAGAGCATAGGGCTGGATTTAACTAGTCATGGACAATGGAAAGAGAGAGGGAAGTAGAGATGATAGGAACATGTACACAGGAGTGATAATAATGAAGACCCATGGTATAGAAGTTCATAAGAAAGCATTAAGGAAATAAGGGAAGATAGATTGATATTGAGAAGATTCTGATAGCTTCAGGTTGCAGAATTGCTAGAGTGGGAGGTGGTGGACAAGGAATGAGATCCTTGAAGTAGATTTTCAGTAGTAGCATATATATGAGGGCTGACAAGTCAAGAGTATGTTTTTAAAAATCTATGACTAAATCAAGGCAGAAGAACAGATCACTGGAGTCAAGAAGACCAAGAAAATAAAAGGCCAACATGTTTAATGAGTCATCGGTATAATTTAATCAGTTACCAATCATCATGCCAGGAGTTATTATGGGAAGGAATAAAATGATACAGGGACTAAAATCTTCAATGAATTAATGTGATTACTGTATATTTGGTGGTTGATAGCAACATGGAAGATTCTAAGTCTAATGATGCATTCCACAGAAGAGTTGAGGGCTTTGAAGGAAAAAGAAAATTAAATTGTTTAAAATGATAATGGCAGTATAAACAAAATGTACTCACACTTCCAAGATCTGTGGTACATGGGACATGAGGAAAATAAATCTTACTTGAGTTTCTCCATACCCTCTTCCTTACCATCCTTCTATTATTGCTTAAGTGTTTTTACTCATATAAAAATCAAATTGGGGCGCCTGGGTGGCTCAGTCGGTTAAGCGACTGCCTTCGGCTCAGGTCATGATCCTGGAGTCCCGGAATCGAGTCCCGCATCGGGCTCCCTGCTCGGCAGGGAGTCTGCTTCTCCCTCTGACCCTCCTCCCTCTCATGCTCTCTGTCTCTTATTCTCTCTCTCTCAAATAAATAAAAAAAAAATCTTAAAAAAAAATCAAATTGTTCCACTTATTCTGCACATCCCATGGGCTCTGACCTTCTCAAAAACGTTTTTCCTTGGAATAAGATATTTTCTCTCTGTACTTTATTTGAATTGAAAGCAAGTATGTTTTCTACTTTGCTAGTCTCCTATGTAGATGTGGTATTGGTGTCTTGACATTGAAGTTTTAGCAAATGAAAGTTGTTGAGTCAAGCATCACTGAAAAACTCTTTAAATGACAGGACAGAGCTGTTAATTCAGCTGGCATTTGATTTCTGCCCCTTCCCCTCCATCACACCTGGGACATGAACACAATGGGAAGTGGTCCAAAAGCCAAGTTGTAAATATGAGGTGATGAGTGCTTGATATGAGAAGCCAAGGTCCTTGATGACATTATACTGCCAAATTGTCAGTCCTTGGGTGTATAGCTCCAGACTTCTCATTAGTAAGTCATTAGTGTAAAGCTTTGTTGCTACTAGCCAAGCACAATTTCTAACTAGGGCAAGCAGGTAATATTATTATGGTATTTCAGTACTGGATACTAAAGTCTCACAGTTGGTTGTTGATGGAGCCAAGACTCAGAATCATGTCATCTGAGCCATCTTTCCATTATATACCACCACCAGACTTATATATTGAATTACCTGCTTAATTTCACCACATGGATATACGACATGAACTGAAATGTAGCATGTCCCAGCTGATATTGTAACTCCTACCACCTTATTTATTACCTATAAATAAGCTTTTAGTCCCTGCCACTTATAACTCTACAATTCAGCTTCTTTTCACTTTTTCCCAATGCTCTTCTATCTAAACGGTAGGTCAAACTGATGTTTTAACTGATAATTAAAAAGATCATGTGTTATCTCCATTTCTTATTCTTATGTGTATCCTCATGTTGGTCCTCCTGTACTCCATTTTTCCTCCTTTCCAGTTATTTTAGTTCGGTGTTCCTTGAATAGTCCTCTACCATTAAGGCAGCAAGCCTCTCCAATTACATTAAGAAAAAAAAGTTTTTTTGTTTTTTTTTGTTTGTTTGTTTGTCTTGTTTTTGTTTTTGTTTTTTATACTCAGGGAGTCTCCAAGTCCCTCGATATGGAGCAGGCACAGAGGGTTGTCTTGCCTTCTCTAACTCATCCCCATCTTTGAATGCCCTTAGAGCCCTCACACCTGAGACTTAATTGCCATCCTGGAGAACTGCGCTCCTGCCTAAAAGCAGAGACCCTCAGGCCTCAGAGTTTTGGGGCTTTGCTTGTGGAGAAGAGCAAATGGTTTAGAATGTGGTTAGTTTATTTGTGAGGAAAAGGAAGGCTCATGGGACAGGGTCCTGCCATACATCATTTTGAAGAAAATGGGTAATGGTTGAAAGCCCAAGAATAGTATCAGAAAGCAGAAAGATTTAAACCTAAAAGCTAAGATTTTTAAATTTTTATCAATCCAACAGTTTTCTTCACACTCAATCCACGCATCTCCCCCCTGCCCCCACAGTATCAAGTTTCTCTTATATCACACTAGTAATAATTTTGGAAATTATCATAAAAATAATGTAGAATGATGTGATGTGACTATGGGACCCCAGGATTCAAAGTCAGGAGACCCTGGGATATTAGCACCAAGCTTGATCTGACTACTTGTGGGAACTACCAGTCATTTAATCCCTCAGCTCAAATTTATTAATCAGTAAAGTGAGTTGAAATAGAGATCTCTAAAATTTTGTATGTGTCTGATCTTAGCAATTGTCCTACATTATCACAGAGAGTCACTGCATATTTTTCTAACTGTAATTTCCCTAGGATCAAACCAAAAATTAGTGCACTTAGTACAGGGAAATCAAGGGTGTACCTATAGTATATTGCCAAGAAAAAAAAAATTCTTAGTCAAGGCAAAATCTCTGAAGTTTAGTTCACTAAAGCCATTCTGTTTTTAAAAATATAACAAACACATATAATCCATAATTGGCCTTTCTTGGTTTGTATAAAGAATACAGGCTGTCACTAAAATTCTTTAATGTTTAATGCAGTGAACAGTTGGAGGACACATATTTGGATCTCCCTGTTCCTTAGATCTTACAACTTTAAAAAAAAATTATTTTATTTTAATTTAAACTAAAAACAAAAACTAAAGCAAAAACAATTTACAAATTATGCCTTTTTAAGAAACTCTGCAGTATGTAGGATCTGTGGACTTTGTGCTCACAACCACAAACCACGTAGTAGGAATGAAAGGACAAAATTTATAGCCACGACCCTGCCACTAACCTACTGTACTTATCTGAGCTTTCCATTGACCATTTATACTCTTCTGTTTCTTTAGCTGCAAAATGAGAAGGTTTTATGAGATGATTTCTCATTTCCAGATTTAACATTAGATGTTTTAAAATAAGTTTTTGTATACAGTATCTTCTATAGCTAGATAACAAGAAGGCTGGGACCACATCTTAAACATCTGTATATGCTTAGTGTTCTGTACATCTGCTATAAAATGAATTCCTTAATAAGCACCTGTTATCATCATTGCTGCTGTTTCATAAGCTATGGAGATCAATCAAAATGCTCTTCCCAAGGAGCATTCTTATTGCTCAGCTATTGATATGCATGTCAATGCTCTAAAATAGGACATGTGGGTGAGTGAGCTAGATTAACACAAATGTATCGCTGCTACTCCCCACATGGCCAAAGATAATGTGATAAATATACATGGACAAACCTGAACAATGGAAATAGCTGAATGATTTGAGTTGAAACCTTAATCTCTTAAGATATTTGTGTGTGTGTGCACGTGTGTGTGTGTGTGTGTTTGTGTGTGTGTGTGTGTGTATTGCTGCAAGGAGTAGAAAGGTTCTGATACAGACATTGCTAAAATCCTGGAACCACATGTTCTAACTGTGTGACCGGGGGGGGGGGCAGATTAATTACAATAAAGAGATGATAATACTTGCCTTATAGGACTTTAACCAGAAATTTCTTTAAAATAAACCACTGAGTTTCGTACTTAGTGATGCCACTGTTTGCATTCTCACCCCCTTCTGATAATGACAACTCAATATTCCTTTGGCGATTTAAACCTTCCCAATCTCATGCAATCTTGACAGTACTCACAATCAACATGCCCAGAACTTCCTGGGTAAGAGATAGTACACACGTCCTAAGACAGGCCAAAAAACTTTCCAAGAAACTGTGAACCTTAAACAGAGGGCCATGAGAAAAGAAAAGGGTTGGCATGGGTTCGTCCCACTGCCGCATCCTCAAAAGACTATTTGCTCATTCTTGCTGCTCATATTTATAGAAAAACCTTACTCCTCTCTTTTCTGAGGACCGGCTATTCAATTTTTCCTTTAACTCTGTGAGCTATCCCCAATTATTTCAATAAATTCCTTTTCCTTTTTTCTCAGTTACCAACGCCAATTTCTGTTATTGCAACTAAAGAATGGTAACAGTACAGTTCAAGATAAATATAGCTCCTTAATCTTTCCACCTCATGTATAGCTCCCAAAGACTCACACCAAAAACATTATGGATTTTGTATTCTTCTATTCATCACACTTTTCAATAAGCATTTTAAATGTGGAAAATACTATAAGGGACAAATCAAGAGAAATGTAATCTTTAATAAATTCATTTTACCCGGAGTCTTCAAAAAAGCTAACTCAGAAGACCTTTGCTCCAAGCCGAGTTCTAATTCCAGAGCAATATCATAAAAGATGGAAAAATGGATCAAATAGATTAGGAATTTCCTACTTAACACATTTTGAAAATTATCTCTAGATCTTAATTACATTACTATAACAAAAAACACATTTTTAAAAATTTTCACCATACCCGAACAGATATATTTTCATTTTTAGTGCTAGTTATATTAAATTGGGCAGCATTTTGAAATGGATTATAGCTCATGTTTTCCTGATAGAATTGATTTCTGTTACTGTTCACATGAACCACTATTTTTCTGTATGTTACTGGCTAATTTCTTAGAAAATCAGATAGTAACAAATAATTTAGATTAAAGTAATATGTATGAATATATGCATGCATATAAGCTCCTTAAAAAACTACACACTGAATTATTCAAACATCCCAAATGCGTTCATACTAGTCACACTACATAATGTAATATCTGATACTATTTTGTTACCTTTGATCTGAGAACATATAATACCAGGAATGCCAAAAGAGCCTGCAGGTAAGTATTATCGTGGTATCCTTAAGCATAAATACAAATGTAGTTCTGTATTTAAATTGTTAGAAATGCTGAAAATACTCCCCATTAATTTTTATGAAACCCTCTTCACATCTGATCTTATTTGTAATAATATCATGTTTCAATCCATTGGCTATTTTTAGTATAGGGACTTGGGGCTTGTGCTGCCTATGGAAGTAAATCTGCTGATTTCATAAAACAGCAGTAGACTCTTAGTATATAACTAAATAAAACATAAACAGACTTTGCATAATGTTTTCTTGGTTTGTTCAAATCCTGCCATCCCTCAAAGCCCTGCTTATGCTATCACTTCTTCAAATGAAGCCTCCTGTCCGGTGAGCTCAGAGTGATTACCATTTATCTCACAATTGGCCATGTTACAGTTCTGACACTGTCTTCCCTCATTGTGTTTAACTTTTATGGGATCTTATGTCTTCAACCAGATTCTAAGTTCCTTGAGGTCAGAGAAAATGTTTTATTCATCTCTGTTTTTCCTGTCAATATTCTCCCTAGCACTGTGCACAAAGCAGGTTCTTAATAAATGTGTGTTGATGCACTGCTCCATCTCCCAGTGCTGACATGAGGAATGAAGTGTGCTCCAGACTCTAGGCTGCTCTTACAACATCTACCACCTCACTGATGAAGGTGAAGTTTCTACCATTCAGAAAGATGATCAAAATCATCAGCAGAACATGACCTGTCCTTCCAAGTTCAACAGATAAACCCTGATATTTGGTATTCAGGACCAAAATTTACATGAACTAGTAAACAACTACAAAAACATAAAAATCAGAAGTATGCTAGACCATAATTATCTACTTTTGCTTTTGAAAAAGCCTCTTCTTGTCTTGTCTCCACCACCCACCCCCCGCCCCGGCTAAGTAATCTCAACTATCATCAAATTTCCACTTTTGGCTTCTAGTTTCTATTTGGAAAGAGGAAAACAATGTATACATGACACGGTGGGGGAGGTAACAAACCTGGATGCTAGACAAGCTATAACGAAGATACAACAGTTCACAATGATGTTATAGTCTTGCTAAGCAATGGGCTCTGAGTTCATTTAATCTTTCCACCTAGTGCTACTATACTTCTAGATGGCCAAAATGCTTTATGGTGATGTAGGTGTCTCAGTCCTCTTTAAAGAAAGGGCAGATGCACAGAGAAGAGTTACTCATAGCTTTGGCTGGTGTCAAAAGTAGGTAAAAATAAAAAGTGCTGAGCAAGGCAGGGATCATGTAAGAGGAGGCTCTCAATTTTGCCTTGCTAGAGGACAGTAAATGTATTTCTTTCTAGAATTCTAGTCTCTCACTCCACATATTGGTAAATATTCCAAATATAAATAGCATATGCTAGATTTTAGTATTATACTACAAAAAATGTCAATAAATTTAAATACTAATTATCCAACTTCCCATCCTGGTTTATAATTCAAGTACTATTGGCCTAATTTTAAGCAATTACAATGAAACAAATACTACTTTCCCATTCCTCTAAGAACCACAATGTGAGCACGAAGCTCACAATCCTAAGACTCTTCAGGTTCTATCTCAATCTGGAAATTCACTTATCCTAGGATCTCAGCAGACCATACCCCCTGCCCATCCATGGCATTTGTTGAAGGAGGGCTTACATTTTGATAGGAACTTGAGTGCCCAATGCAAACACATATTTACGTCCATTAAACTGTGTATATTGTCTCTATATTGGAACATATGTGAATACAAAACAAATTTCAATATGGATCGCCAATACAATTGCTTGTAAAGTATGTCTCCTTTTGCTGACTTACTGACCTTGAAACAAAAATGGGATGCAAACACAAAAAACTGTAATAATAGCAATGTACAATGATAATACTTCCTAATACTAAAGTCATGATTCTCAGTTTAAAATCATTAGTTACTTTCCCTTTATTACTTAATCTTCAAAAACTTGGGATAAAGCAGGGATAGGGTTTGCTTTTCCTTCTTACTGGGCATAGGGAACCTTAGGTGGCTAAGTGGCATTCCGTAGGTCACTCGGTAAATAGCAGCACTGAGAAGAGAACCAGTATTCTAGAAAATGCACAGGAGTACACACTCATCAAACTACAAGATGAGGAACTTGGCCTCTTAAAGGATATCACAAATAAACAGGAGAGGAGAAATATATCAAAGACAAATCCAGAAAAAAAATCAGCCATGAATGACAGAGCGACCTTATAAAAAATAGTATAAAAATGTTTCAAGAATACAAGTAGTAAATATTAAGTCAATAAATTAATTTTACAAAAGTAAAAGAAATACACACACACACAAAAAAAAACCATTTTAGTCCACTTGGAACAAAGGCTGTACCTCTTTAATTGTGAGATTAAGGTGTTCAAAAACTGACATAAGCTAGTATTAACCTGACCTTTCAGGTCACCTTCATCAGCCTTAAGAAAATGAAAATGAGGTGAAAATAAATTCCTGGCCAGCCTCTTTCATTGATGAAAGCCACAGAGATCTTTACCTCTAAAATCAGCAGAGTTCACTTTCTGACCTTTCTATATCTGTGCTTCAGTGAGGAGACCTGGAGGTCACTTCATCTCTAACTCAAGTCACTTACCACTTGGTCCTACTCTCCCTTCTTCCCCAAATTATTATATAATGCTGCATTTTTTCAAATAAAATATTATAACAAGTGAAATATCGATGTGGAGAGGCTTTAGCAGGCTGATACACAAGGAAACGGGTAAAGGAAAAAGAAGAAACAAGATTTCTTAACTTCTCTCATTCAAGTACTGAATTATGTTATGTATTAGTATCTCTTTTTTTATATCTCCAACTTCATGAAAGCATTCTCTTTCTCCCCATGAAATTAAATGATTTAAGCAGAAGTGAGACTATTGCAAGTAGCTGATCTATGCCTACAATCATGCTGTGTCTGATCATAAGAGGAGGAGACTTACGTGTTTCAGTAAGAGAGGTGATGCTGTAACAAACCCCAAATTCAAGTGTTTGCAAGTCAACAAGACTTGGTGGATGGAGCTATGCTTAAGTCAGGAAACTGTTTTGGCAATGAAGGCTGGGCTATTACAGGGAGAAAGGGAAGGCTTGTTCTATCTGGTACATTTGTGACTTTCAAATGTTCTATTACACAGAAGATTATATTCTTAGGAATAGTTTATGATCATTGTGTTAAAAATAATATAGTCATCCATAGAGCCTGAATTTATTGTATAGATGGAAATGATGAGTATGACCTCATTTTTTTTTTAAAGCTTTTATTTATTTGACAGAGAGAGACACAGCGAGAGAGAGAACACAAGCAGGGGGAGCGGGAGAGGGAGAAGCAGGCTCTCTGCGGAGCAGGGAGCCCGATGTGGGACTTGACCCCAGGACCCTGGGACCATGACCTAAGCCGAAAGCAGACGCTTAACAACTGAGCCATCCAGGCGCCTAAGTATGACTTCATTTTTGAACTGACAATTATTTTATGCAAATTCTACATTAGACTATGATATTAATAACAGACAAAAGAGAAGGAAAGGAGAGCAGTTATATATGCCTAAATAAGCTTATTATTTTAGGGAGGTAAAAGATTATGCTTTTCTTAACTAAGAATCATTGTCTAAATTACAGATATTTTTCATTACACTTTGTCGTCAATGTCCAAACTTAGCTCAGACGTTAGCTCAAAAGCACTTAGCATTGCCAGATAGCAGTTAAATCTAAAAAACTGTGGTTAGCTTATAAGCTAAATATATCTGAATATAAAACCTTAACTGATTTTTGTACTTTATTAGACTTTGTAAAAAAAAAAAAAGTCCAAAATGTCACATTAAAAAGTTTTACTTATGAATGCAAATTAAGACATGTAATACAAAGTAATTTCAAGTATATTCTCTGTAAAATATTCACCTAAAAAGATGTATCATATGCACACACATACTAACACACACATACACAAAAACATACATGTAGATCTCAGGTTGTAAATTAGAAGTAAAAAGTGTGAAACTGAATGTTGTGGTATTCTGAAGTGCTTATCTATCATCACTCTGTTAGTCGTAAAGAGATCAGTTGCTTAGAACCATGTGTCTAGTCTTGATACAGGACTATTGATAAAACATTTGAAAAATAGTCCTTATACAGTATTATTTAATTTTTTACAAGTGGAAATAATAAACTAAAAAATATGCTACCCAAATAGACCAATATGTAAAAAAAAAAATGATTTGCTTAAAAGTTAATCCCTAATTTTAATTGTTTATAAAATTAGTTTTCTAATATATGTCCATATCCTACAACTAGGACATACATCGCTTCATTTTTGAACACAGTTTGCTTTGAAAGAGCTCTGGATAATTGATTCAATAGGAACATCAGCTATGGCTTGTGGATGATAATGAATGCCTAGGAATATTGCTACATAATAATGGCCTTGAATAATCAGGTGAAACTTTTTTAAATTAGTAAAATGTCAAGTTGTTCTGATCCTGTTTCACTTCCACTGCTATGGCTCAATATATATACAAAACTGGTCTTCATTTGCTGTGAATCAAAAGCATCATAATATAGAAACATGAGTTGTGAATAAAGCACATTGTTATAAACTGCAGGAAAGAAGAGCAATGAGCTTTTACCTCACAGGGCTGTTGGAAGAATCTGGGTCATGAGCTGCTACAGTGCCAATGATATTCCCAACTTGGGTAGCTTCCGACACCTCCATGGGGTACAAAGGTGAGGAAAACACGGGGGGGCTCGTCCACATCTTCCACAATTATCTTCACTGTTGTCGTGTCACTGAATGGCCCCAAGCTTAGAAAGCGAGGGTCGGCATCTTTGTTTGCAGCTTCTATCCGGAGTGTGTAACTTGTTTTGGCTTCAAAATCCAGGTCCTATAAAGAAAGTTATTAAGGAAATTAAATTACCAATTAAATAGTCAGCTAAGCAGAGCCTTTTCATTTATGAATGTTAATAAGCATAGAAAGGACTCAGCCACGAAAATGCACCATCAGCATTCACAAATAATAAATAATAATGCCAATCAGAATCCTTGCTGTTTTTCTGGCTCATAGACAATGGTAAGTGCTTTGGAGCTAACTTAATCCACTCTGCTGCCGTGCATTGCATGGGCAAAAGCAAGTCTTTAGAATATTATTTGAAAGACAACCGATAAGGCTGAAAACTCTTTCCAACAGGGACATCAATATAATATCCTTCAACCATGTAATTTAACTGCACTATCCAGGGGTGCACATTAAAAAGAAAGAAAAATATAACTTTCCACTGGATTTCTCATTTAAAAGGTCATCTTTATTGATTTCAGGGACTCCAATGCAATCCTGAGCTTTTAGGTGCTCCAAAGGCAGCCACACTGCATAGGTGGGATGTTGAGTTTGTGCTGTCTGAAAACACAGCCAATTCTCGATGAAGCACAATTTCTTTCTCCACAATTCCTCAACCAGTATACACTGTGTCTCTGTTTGTATCTGATGGTTGAGAGTTATATTCTAAAATCTCAGTTCTGCAACTTTCCAAGAGGATTAACATGTCAACACTTTACTCAAAAATAGTGACCCAAGCTAAACCATTTGGTAGTTTTAAAAAGTTGTAAGGGCAATTAAATGTTGTCCTAGGAAAGCACCATCTGTGAAAAAAAAATTATATATACAATATGCTGAAGTTGTTTGTGACAATAAAATGCTTCTCTTTTTCAAGGAGAAAGAAGAGAAAGAGAAATGCTTTCTCTATTTTCAAATACAGAGTCACAGATTTTTATGACTTTTTTTTTTTAAAGATTTTTATTTATTTATTTGTGAGAGAGAGACACAGCAAGAGAGGGAACACAAGCAGGGGGAGAGGGAGAAGCAGGCTTCCCATGGAGCAGAGAGCCCGATGCGGGGCTCGATCCCAGGACCCTGGAACCACGACCTGAGCCGAAGGCAGATGCTTTAACGACTGAGCCACCCAGGCACCCCAGATTTTTATGACTTTTGATCTCAATCTCAGCACTGAAAAACTGTCCCAAAATATTCCTTACATTCAAGGAGATAAAACAAAAATAATTTTTTAAAAAGTAAAGAAATGGACCGAAATGCTACCAAATATAAAGCATGGTTTACTTAATTGTAATTTTTACCTAACGGTTATGTATCAGAAAAAGTATTAGGGAAAAGGGGACTAAAATAAACAAAACAATGTAGTCATGTAAATAGAAAATAGGATATATATAGAGAGACACACTGTATGTATGTATATGTATGTCTATATGACAAACAGTATATATATGTACTGTTTATATAAAACATAACATGTGCACACAGAAATCCATGTACATACAAAATATACAAATATAGATGTGTGTGTATTTGCAGATATATGTTACATAAAAGTCTCCATGGCTCATCTCCGATTAATACTGAGGGAAAAACATATAAATCAATACTCAAAAATAGGTTTACAGTATCTAGATCAGGGAGCACTTACTAAATGTTTACTAGCTTCACATCTGTCTCATCCAATAGATTGTAAGCTCCAGACTGTCTTGTTAATTACTAGCATTCCCAGGGCCTATTATGAATTCAGTACATAGAAGGGGCTCAATAAATTCTTGTTGAATTAGAAAAAACTAGACCACAGATATCCAGGACACAGAGCCTTAACATTGAACTCTACTTTTGCCCCAGGGAATCCTGATAGCCAAAAGGAGGGGTGGGAGAAGGAACAGTTAGGTATATTGGTTTTCTTTACCACAAAACACTTCTTAGAATTGCTACAGGAAAATGCAGTTTTAATTTTCCGAGCTTTCATATGAAAATGCAGGGGCATGTGGTACACAGTGCCCTAAACACCACCTTATTAACAAATTCAGTGATATTCTGATGATGCTACCTTTTTTGTCTATTACCTAAAAATATTTCCAGTGCAATGGTTCTCAACCAAATGTGAGGATCAGAACTACCCAGGGGAGTTTTCTGACACATGTGTGGCCCCTTCAAAGAAGATTTTGATTCAGCAGATCCAGGAAGAAGCCCAACCATATGTATTTTTAAAAGGGGGGGCTCCTGGGGGGCTCAGTCAGTTAAGCATCTGCCTTCAGCTCAGGTCATGATCTCAGGGTCCTGGAATCGAGTCCTGCGTTGGGCTCCCCACTCCCCGCTCCACGGGAAGCATGTTTCTCCCTCTCTCTCTCCCCTGCTCATGCTCCCTCTCTCATTCTCTCTCTCTCAAATAAATAAATAAAGTCTTTAAAAAAAAGAAGGCTCATTGGGTAATTGTGATGCAAAGCCTCTTGTAAGAAGGCTGACCTCTGCATTAACACTGTGTTGTACCCATACATGTAATCTAGTATTTAATTTGGGTATTGCTAAGGATAAAAAAAATTCCTTACCTAAATGCATTTACTTATTCCAAACATACAAATAGCTTGGATATTAACCTGTGTACTTTGTTCTTATATTACCTATAAAACTGACAAATAATGAGAGAAATCTTATTTTTATATCGTATGTGTCTCTGTATGACAGAAGGTGTCTTAAAAATCCTATTTACCATCTCCTTTTAAATCAATTCAAAACCACAACCACTTTTAAGATATTCATTCAGCTCTATCAAAAGGGATAACAAGTATTTCTGTATTCAAGTAAAAGTTTGGCATATGAAAGAAAAATGTAAAATTTACTGCACAAATGAATGCGATTATCTTATAGCAACTTTTTTTTAATGTGTCTAAAAGGCAACAACATGAGGTATAGACATCTGGATGCCACTGAGTCATAATGAAACACAGTATCATGCATGATGATTGGTTGCCTAAGAGCTATTATGACAATAGAGCAATAAAAGAATTTGTATGAAAGGCTATGAATCAAGACTACAGACAAAAGAAATTGCTACACAAAATGATTTCCAGAGCAAATCAGAATCAACCAGACATCTACTTTTCAAAGAGGGGTGTGGTGTGATAGATAGGGTTGTTAAACACATTAAAGAGAGAGCTTTTGCAATAAAATTTTAATTCCTATTTCTCTTTCTTACTGACTTCTATCTAAGCAATACGTTCCATAACCATTAGATTTAATGAACAGGGTTTTACTTGGGGGAAAAAAAAAAAAAAAGTTTAACAACTGAGGAAACACAGAGTAAAAGGAAGAAGATAAAGGTAATGTCTAAATAGATTCTATCCAATATTGGAACTACATGTCACTGGGGACTATATATAAGTGGAAATTAAACCAAAACATTCTTCACACTGTGGCCCACAATAGCAAGCAATAAAGGGTGAATAAGAACCCGGATTCAAATGGGAGTCACGCAGACCCAAGCCAGTGACCCCACAGAGCCTTTCTGGGACCTGTAGAAGCTGTGCTTTCATCTGTCAAGTGACATGTATATCAGAGACACTGAGAGAAGAAGCTTGTTTGGTATATTATTTCCTAGACTATAAAATAGATCTGTTTACATTTTTGCCATCAGAGATGATGAACTGCAGGATTAAAAAAAAAACCAAAAACTACAGAGAACACACTGATGGTTAGCAGAGGGGAGGTGGGTGGGGATGGGTGAAATAGGTGAAGGGGATGAGCCCTGAGTAATGCACAGAATTGTTGAATCACTCTACTGTGCACCTGAAACTAATATAACACTATGTAAACTATACTGGAATTAGAATAACACAATTAAAAAAATAAGCAGTATATCTAAGGCAGGGGTGAACAACCTTTTCCTGTAAGGAAATAATACTAAATAATTAGGCTTTGCAGGTTGTACATTCTCTGCCACCTATAAATGAATTAGTGTGGCTGTGTGCCAATAATGCTTCATTTACAGACAATGAAACATAAATTCTATAGAACTTTCACATATCACACATTCGTCTTCCTTCCATTTTTCTCAATCATTTAAAAACATAAAACCACCCGTAGTCCTTGAGCTGTACAAAAACAGGCAGTTATTTGTCAACACTGATCTAAGGAGCCCAAGATAATAAGCTTCTTTTTCCAGACTAGATGCTCACCCTTCTTCCTCCCATCCCTTTTACCACAATTGAAATGAACTATTCACTAGAAGCAGCACACTTTGTGTCTTCCAGTTCATATCACCTGCTGGTTCTCCTTTCACATAATTTTGTCTTCCATTTGTCTTATTGAAATCTCATGGAGACCCACTATCACCTTCTTTATTAACGTTCCCATAATCCCCTTACCTAATGAATAGTAAAACTTCTTTATATGGAAAGCCAACCATGAACAGGAAGTTTTATACACATCTTTAACGTGCATTTAAAAAAGATGCAGGGCTGGTATTATTAATCGATGTGAAATCCAAACAGCAGAGAGTTCCAGTGAAAGTCCAAAGTTACATGTGTAGAGGGGAAAGACACACTATGTGAAGTTAAGGCCATGTCCACCCACCACCCATTTCCTTCCTGCTATAGAAAGCAGGCTCCAAGAGTAACTGTTTCTTATTATATGGCATTATCACATTTAGGCACCTGCCCACCTGACCAACCTTATAGGTTTGCTGTAGAGTATTCCTAAATTTAAAACACTTAGAACATCAACTGACACTGAGTAACTGCTGTATAAATATTCCCTTTGTTACTATTATATTATTCTTAGTGCCATTACTTCCTGCTAGGTTATAAACAAATCAAATGAAAGTTAAAATCATGTCTTCCTCCTCTATGTTTCGCCTGTGACACTTAGGCCTACGTCTTCAGTAAAGTCAGTTTATAATATGATGGCTTGAATTAAAAAAAGCAAAAAACAAAACAAAGCAAAACCTATCATTAATAGTGGGGTCTGAATAGTTCCCCTGCCATTTTTAGCCTTTTGAAAAGTAAAACCTAAGTTAAAACATAATCTTGAGTCCATTTAATAAAACCACTGCAATGCATTTTTCTTTCTCCATATAGCTTGGCTTCTGGTCTACAGCCAAATGTGCTCTCATTAAGCTCAATGGCCTCCTTTTAGATCTTGCACTTTTGGGCAATGCTGGTGTTGATGTTTAGGAATCGATCCAAGTTAAAGTCTTCTTTTGGAAATTGTTCATTCTGCTCTTCTAAACGTGGCATGGTCCCAACAGGGCTGATGAGAGAGAGAGTGTGCGCACACACACACATGTGCCTGTCTATATATTTAGTGTCTGTGTTAAATGTTGATTTTGTACAAAAGCACTAAGACTGTTTGTCATTTTTAAAAACACTTCTTTTTCTAGAGATTCCAGCTGTCTTTTGGATCAAAGCATATTCTGTTGCTTTCAATATCTTCCCTCCTTGTTGATCAAACCAATATAAATCTTTTTTCCCCTAAGTAAATGGGCCTAAATGAGGCCATACCTATGGAAAAATAACCCTCAATCACAATTTTCCCTTCACAATTATTTTACTCTAAATAAACCTACTGTCCAGATCCTTAAAAGTGACCTATAACCTTGAAAAAGGTCTCTCCGCAAGAATAATTTTGTACAAATACAATGATAAGAGTTCTAAAGTGACTCCCAGCAAGTACTTTTCAAAAGCAAAAAATACCTTTATTATGGACAACTACTCTGCTGCCTTTGTTTTCTCCCTTCCCAGGGTTGTGCCGGAGAGTCTTAATGTTTTCCCCCCTTGCCTGAATTTAGACAGGCTTCTTCCTGCTCTTGGCCCCTGACCTCCCCTTTCTTAGAGCAGTTAGTTTAGAAAATAGGTATTGTAAGTCCATTCTTTGCCCCTTTGAGATGGAAATTTTTTAAAAAGTTTCTTGACATTTTTACAGCCCAGGAATGTCTTCCTCAAGAAAAAGAGGGCACGTACTGCATGGAGCACTGGGTGTTATACACAAACAATGAATCATGGAACACTACATCAAAAACTAATGATGTATGGTGATTAACATAATAAAATTAAAAAAACAAAAAACAAAAAACGGGGAGTCATTTCTTTGAAATGTCATCATCAAGGAAGATAGAGCCTCTAGTTGCTAGCTGCTGGGAGGGTAGGAGCCAACCTTCAGCCTGAGCCTTGCTCCAAGTTGTAAAACTACCTCCTGTCATGAAGATACAAGAAAATTTACTTTTCCTTTAGGTAAAGCCGATCAGCACATACAGATGCCCTATTATCCCCCCTATCCATCCACACTCTAGCTCTTAACTCGCCAGCCCTCTGTCTCACCTGACTTGAGTTTAGACTGAATTCTGGCCTCCTTCTCCTATTGCAATATCCTTGAAGCCTGTCTTATCCTGTTTAAATCTGTCCAGTACAATTTTTGTTGATAGTTGCAAGTGATTTTACCATCTTCTGAAGCTTTTGTCTTGAAAACTTTTGTGAATCATGAAACCTATATCCAGATTTGGGCAATAAGCTATTTTTATAGAGAATAAGAGAAGGGAAAGATATGTTCCAAACTGTAACATATATAAGATTCTATATTTGGATGCACCATGTTGACACATTAAAAAAAAAATCTAGGCACAAACAAATCATCTAAAAAAGCAAAATAAGTATAAGCAAATTTGGAACAAGCAAAAAAGGATTACTGGGTACCTCCATGTCCAGTTTATATTTCTATGAGAGTCATTATTTTAACTTTTCAAAAAATTATACTTTAATGCAACTCTTTATCAGGGACTTGATAACAAATACTCATATTTTGCAAACAGACTATTATCACTACACAGAAAGTATCTGGTGTTCTACAGGTAAATTAGGGCCTTAACGAAGATATGAATAAATGCAGAAATGTTTAAGTCTGAAACATTATGTCAACATATTAAGAATAAAGTCAGGATACAAATATCAGGAATAATTATTTCCATTATCTAGCCACACAAGTGTCCTCTGGCTTCCATGAGTACTTAAATTAACATCTCTTAACCTAGATACTAGAAAAAAGCAATGAAGCAGATATAACACATCTCCATTTTCTAACTTAAAAAAATCGAAGACCATCAACTAAATGCATATATGTTTCAGATTTTTAGTTGAACTTATCTAAAAGAGGTAGAACCATAAACTGCTAAATGTATTCCCTATTAAAAATGCACATTTATATAGTCCTTCCCATGTGCATTCTACAAGTTTTACAATATTAATTTATTAACTGCTCACACTCATTGGTTCTCACAAGACAATACTGTAAGATAAGATACCTCTTAACTGATCTTTCTGACAAATCTGGAAACTGAGCCAAGCACAGACTGAGTTCCTTGCTCATAACCACACAGGGTGGCCCCAGTGTCTTTGTTCCCACAGAGTAAGAACAAAAGATCAGAATGAATTGGAAGTATGAATCTGACAATCTAAAACAAAAAGAGTAGTAGTGAATCTCAAGATGATGACAAAGGAAGAAGGTGGGATAAACCATATAAAACTGATGTAGGAAATAAGCAGTCCATACTGCAGTGGTGAGAGAGAAATTGAGGGCTGTTATCACCAAAATGTCCACTGCCATCACGTATTATTTCAACTTGAGCACAGAATGACTAAATCGGGAATTACCCAGATTCTTATCCATACCTAGTTAATTAATGTCTGGCTTTCTCTTTTATGTTCTGTTGTTAGGATTAGCTATTCCACTCACAGAAATGTTCAACTATGACTTCTGTGTTAATTTCCTACTCTTGCAGTAGCAAAACACCACAAATGTAGTGGCTTAAAAAAACATCAATTTATTGTTTTACCATTTTGGAGTTCAGAGGTCTAAATCATGGTGTTGACAGGACTGTGTTCCTTCTTAAGGCTTCAGGGAAGAATCAAAATAATTGTGCGGATCAAAATAAATTAATGTTTGCTGCTGTTTGATAAAGGCTCCCAAGAAAAATATAAGCTAAACTGCCTTTGGGTCATAATCTGGATTCAGCCTGCCAGAAAATGTGTGAGACCCTTCCACACAAAGTCACTGGGTCTAGTCATGGTGCATGCTGGGAAATAGGGACCTCTGCCTGAGCTGTTGTGTGAACCACGTTTTAGATGCTGGGCAGGAATATAGTCATTTGCAAGGCTTGTTTTCTATTTTCTGCTTATGAAATAATAATAATAAGAAAACCTACTGAATTCACAGTAGGAGGTTGTGGTACACAGAAGAGTGTGCCCTCCTTCCCCCATCCTAAAGATATCCATGTCCTAATCTCTGGAATCTGTTGAGTAGTTTACCTTACATGACAAAAGGAATTTTGCAGATGTGATTAAGCACAATTATTTTGTGAGTAACGCTGAAACAGGAGAGAAGACTATAGCCTAAGTCAGCTGACCTGAGATTCTGTTCTTACTTTTGCCATTTCATATACGTGTAAACTGAAGACTTTTTAGTTTCTTCGGAGCACAGCTGGGACTCAAAATCTTTTTTTCTACTTTCCCAGCATCCACAGTATTGTACAGCTCCTCTCTTTTCATGTGTTTTTTTCACTCACTTCTCAAATCTGGCCTGACCTCTCTCGCTTTGATGAATGTAATGTGGCAGCAGAGATTGATATTGGCTTCAAGAGATCCTGTAGCTTCTGTTCTTGCCATTCTTGGAACAAACCCAAGCTAGCAACTGGATGCTCTGAGACACATTTCTAGCCCCCCTTGGCTCAGCAGATGGACAGCCACCTCCCTAGAGTCACAGCCACCAAGATGACCATGTGTGAGCCTACCTAAGGCCAGCAGAAAAAATCAGCCGGCTGAACCCCCACCAAACTGCTCACCCACAAAGTCATGATGTAAAGAAATAATGTTGTTTAAAGTGGTTGATTGCGGGGGTGATTTGTTAAGTAGCAATGAATAGTTGACACAGCTGTGGAGAGAAATAGAATAAAAGTCAGTGGCTTCGGGTTTTGATATGTGATGACAGCATATCCAGTGAAAATGAACCAAAATAGCCTTGAAATGCCCAGATGAAATAGTGAGAGAGAGGTCATATCTAGACATGTGAATTTCTTTGAATTCCAGGCCCTTGACTCTTCTAATCATTTCCTTATTGGTTTATATCCTGTCTTCATTATCTAAAATAGATTCCAGGAACCATCAGTTCCCCACTCTACTGATAATATATGCAATTCCTTTTCTTTTATTTATCCGAATATATTTAAATTTTAAGTTTGCTTTGTTGATCAGTTATTTATAAACTCTCTTAAAATACCTCAGTCCTAAAAGGATAAAACAATTTCCCTTCTCTGAATCTTTCCCTGCCCTGCTAACTTAAATTTTTAGTTTCACCAAGTAATGTCTAAAGCATTCTTCCCCTCACTTTTTTATGTTTTTTAAGTAATCTCTGTGCCCAATGTGGGGCTTGAACTCATGACCATGAGATCAAGAATTGCATGCCCACTGACTGAGCCAGCCAGGCACCCCTTTCCCTTACTTTATATACATGCTTTAGTGATATTCTCGAGTGTCCCTTTAATTTTAATTATCATGCATATGATTATGCTTCCCAGGACCAAGTTTGTACTCGAGACCTCTGCCTGGAGCTGCTAATCCTTATTCATGACCTCCTAGATGTTATTACCCAGATATCACAGGCACCTCACATGTATTCCAAACCATATTAATCATCATCACACACTCCCATTCTAAAGGAATGACACAATTATTCATCCAGTTACTCATACTAGAAAGATTCAGTTTTGTCCTTAAATTCTCTCTCCAACTTTCTTATACAATCACTAAATCTTATCTCTTTCTTAAATATGCCTTTCTTGGAAGCCTACCCATTGAAACTAATTTAAGAAACAACACACAATGGAAAGAAAGACAGAAAGAAAAAACTGTACATTATCTGTGACTTGTACTAAGCAAAAAAAAAAAAAAAAAAAGTGATGGACTCACTGGAAAATGTCTTTGACATACACATATTCCGAGAACACTGCTCTGATAACTGTCAACATCAAAGCAAACAGAAAATACTCATAAGCGAACACGGCCTTTGCCTCTTTGATCAAGACTGTCCTGTGTTGACATTTACATTACTATCAACTTCCTTCAAAGAGTGTCAATTTCTTATTTCCTTTTTAAGCCCCTAAATGTATCTCTAATCTTGGATTCAAACACTGCTAAATTTATACCTTAATAAGCAGATAGCCTATATATATGCATACATGAGCATAATGATTAAAATGATATAAGGATATACTTAAATATACACAGGAACAATGGGTTGAATAAATTGGAAAATACAGTCTGAAATTCAGAAGTTAAATAAATTTGAGTTACTGTATTAATCTTATCACAGTCAGCCTTTAAAATTAAAATAATCCAAAATGTATGCCTTTTCCCAGTCCAATGAGAGAAATATCTTTGTTCTATTTTGAGAAATGTGCCTCTACAGCACCAGGATTAATTGAATTAAATCTTTTGAAAGAAAAATGTAATAATAAGAAAAATAAATTGGAAATGTTTTCGGTTTGACACACCTCCACCACACATCAGCAGCATTTTGTGAAATGCTGAAATACATACTTGACTCTGGGAATTAGCTCCTCATTATTGCAAGTAGTAGACAAAGGACACATTTCAATAACAAAATAGTAAACCCCAGAGCTTAGAAATCCTCATGGCAGAGTTGAAGGCTGAAGGGAAACTGTATATTCTAACTCTTTCTCCCTCACAGTGAAAGGATGTGGGCCACCTTAGAAATACTTCTACAGTGATGCTCTATTATTTGATGGCTTTGGCTTCATTTTTAAAGGTATGGATATAAGGAGATTATGAAGATAGCATAGAATCGGCCAGGAAAAGCTAAAATACGCTGTTTGACAGTGACAATGTGAGCCTCCAAACACCATCCATATGCCAGAGATGCATGTGTACTTATCCTTCACAGGAAATGCATCTTGAAAATGTTCATTTTTTACTGTACTGTAACTCTAGAGTAATGTATTTTATAAAAGCAGAATCCCATATTTAATCCCTCCTGAGGTCTTATATTGAAAACTGAAGTACATTAGAGGAAAGATTCTCATATCTCAAAGGAAAAATAGGAAACTAAAGTTCCTGCATTGTAAATTATGATGCAAAAATGTAAGCAGAAAAAATTCCAGGTGGAAAGAAAAACAGTTTCACTCACATGGGATAATACTCAGGTTTACATTTTGTGAATTTGGGAGCCCTGTGTAATTGGTCGTAGAAGTTATTAAATCATTCATAAATGGCCAAAGCAGGAGCTTTGTCGTCTTAATTTGAAACAGTATTTAAACTATATAATCATGTTTATAATTCTGTGATAATACCTATAAAAACCTTTAGCCTTGGGGATTCTGCCTATTTGGTCATATTTATAAACATTTTCTATATAAGACATTGGAACAAAAATAACATAAGTGAAGGTTATCTTTCACAATTCTGTACTTATTTTTCTTTTTCTAACATATTTAAAAAAGACTGGTTTCTTGTTCTCTCTCTGCTCTGAAGTTCACTCTATGTGAAGTATAACATATGTAAATGTTTCAAAATATAATAACAGTTTGCTCAAACTGGAATAAATCTCATTATAACCATGACAGTGCATTGTTTATGACAAAGAAATGAACTGAAGTTTTATTATACTATAGAGTAGAGAGAAAATAAGTTCACATGATTATCAAGCATGGTCCACAGGTACAAAATACCCTACTTCCAAGAGAAATGGCATATAAACAAACAGTGAAACTCTGTTATCCACATGTGAAATAATATTTAGAGACATTCACAATCATCAGAATACATTATGTCAACATCCTAGAAGTGCTGGTGGTAAATGTTTTCCTATAGTTAGGAGAGACTAGAAAACCCATCAAAAAGTGGGTCATTTTTTGGGACTGCCCACAGCATTCTACTGTATATCTAAATGAAAATTTTCAAATATTCTAAGAACAATGGAAGAATGCTTCATTTGTTTTCCTTCAGAATTTCTTGGTTCTAGTAAGAATGTCCTTGTGACTCAGATCAGAATTCCATTCTGGATTTCATAGATGATTCCACTATTCTATACAGAAAGAATACCGAATTTATGGGACCCATATATGTTTTTGCTGACTCCACTCACTGTAAGGAGCCTCTGGGAGCATTTTACCTGGAATGAAATACGGAACCTCATTTCACTGAAATTGTGACAAATAAAACTGAAAATCAAAATGCTGTCCTTGAGGACCATATGCAATTGTTAGTTCTGACAGAGGGAATCAGAAAATCTTAAGGACAGACCTTCTTCATTCTGAAAAACAACAACAACAACAACAACAAAACACTCTAAAGAGACTATTTTTTTTTTAATGTTAAGCAAAAACACTCTTCTGAAGTAGAACTCAGGATCCTGTTGGCTTCATGATGGAAAAACACTTGGATGTGGGGTTAAAGACTGCCCTTATGAGGCTAGTGGACTACACTGCTTTAAGATGGAGGGTTTTCATGAGAGACTATGGACTCTGAGAAACAAACTGAGGGTTCTAGAGGGGAGGGGGTTTAGCCCAGTGATGGGTATTAAAGAGGGCACGTACTGAATGGAGACACTGGGTGCTATATGCAAACAATGAATCATGGAACACTACATCAAAAACTAATGATGTAATGTATGGTGATTAAGATAATAAAAAAAAAGATGGAGGGTTTTAGGGGTAGTGGGCCAAGTACGGATATTCTATTTTTCATGAGTAGAAGCCACTTGCCTTGGATTGAAGATGAAAGTTTGTAACAACAGTTCTTACGAACTACAGCGAATCTACTCATTTTTAACTTACTTTTGTAGCTATCATTATTGAAAACTCTTGTTAATTCTAACAATCCTTCAGTAAATTCTTTTGGAATTTCTAAGCATATAACCTCATTAATGATTATTTTACTGCTTCATTTCAATTTGTTGTATCCCTCTCTCTTATTCCCTTAGTATAAGGTAGATTGCTTTCAATCTAGTTGGACTAATAAAGTATTTTTGAATTTTGAACAGCAATTTAAAGAAAGGATGGATTTGAGAAGCTAGAAATAGGTTGTAAACTCAGGAGCTATTAAAATAGTTTTGGAGTGAGCAATGATAACCAACCTTAGGATAATGCTAAAGAGAACAGAAAAAAACATATAGCCAAGAGCTATTATGGATCAAGGAGGAACAAGAAGCTAGAAATGACTTCAAAGCTTTAAACTTAAAAAAAAAAAAAGTGTGTGATTTGACTGTGACCAGAATTAACAATTCCCTAAAACTTTAAAAAATAATATTAAGAAATTGAAGAGGGCGCCTGGGTGGCTCAGTTGGTTAAGCGACTGCCTTCGGCTCAGGTCATGATCCTGGAGTCCCTGGATCGAGTCCCGCATCGGGCTCCCTGCTCAGCAGGGAGTCTGCTTCTCCCTCTGACCCTCCCCCCTCTCATGCTCTATCTCAGTCTCTCTCTCAAATAAATAAATAAAATCTTTAAAAAAAAAAAAAAAAGAAATTGAAGATAAATGTTATTACTGAACTAAATATATCAAATATATATATCTGTGTATATGTTTCTTCAATGCTTTATGCTCTCTATGTGAAATGTATGTGTTCAATAAAAATAATTTCAATATATATTTAAATTCTAGAATATGAACAGATTGATTTCAGATGAATCTTTGAAATCTTTGAGCAGCATTGTACCTTATTGCATTCCTTTTATTTTAGACAACAAAACAAAACATTTTGCCAACAGTTGGCCTATCCTAGTTATTAAAACTTTTTTACACAGATTGTCACCAGCTAAGCTAAAATAGCAGCTGTCCACTGGAAATAATTGCAGAAATGTTTTGCCCACTGGCCTGAAATCAAACATATGTTTTCCTGTTAACAACTAAAATGTAACTCTCTTTACTGACATGTGTTAATTATTGAGGAGTGTTAATTACAGAGTTATACACCTGGATTGTCAGACTGGCATAAGATACCATTATTTAGAGGGTGGGGATTATCACATATTTTAATTTTTAGCATTTCAAATAGTTGAGAAAGTAAGACTATATTCTACAATAATTTTTTTAACTTAACATTTGTCTAAGATCATGTCTATACAAAGCAGAAGGAATAAATAGCTCATTTCCCCCCATATCTAATCAGTGTTGGGAGCTAATTTAAATATACCATGACAGAGTCTTTAGTTCGGATTATAGGGATTTTCTACCTCCTTTGCACTTATATTTAGGGGATTATGATAAGCTTCACAACTTTCCATGCTCTGTATGAATTCTTCAAACCCTTCAATTAGTATAAACTGTAAAAAGGAATAATTGATAATGTAGCAAGTCTTCAACATTTTGGTTTCTATTTCTAACTTTGCACTGCTTTCACATATATGGACTGTCTGTCTAGTTTGCTGATAAGGACTTTTAGTTGATTTTAGGGGTTTCATGCCTGGAATAGTCAACAAAGAAACACACTCCTCTCTCCACATAGGTCATTTATTTATTTTTTTTTAAAGATTTTATTTATTTATTTGACAGAGAGAGTCACAGCAAAAGAGGGAACACAAGCGGGGGGAGTGGCAGAGGGAGAAGCAGGCTTCCCACGGAGCAGGGAGCCCGACGCGGGGCTCGATTCCAGGACCCTGGATCATGACCTGAGCCAAAGGCAGACGCTTAACGACTGAGCCACCCAGGCGCCCCTCCACATAGGTCATTTAAAACAGTACTTTTGCCAATGTGCCTACTGTCAGTCATAACACAGCAGATAAGGGCTTGTGGGATTGCTCAGAAGAGACCCGTTGGGGCATGTTTACAAATGTCCTTGAGGATTCTTTATGATTCTGACAGCTAAAAATAAACGCAGAGCTTCTCTTCCTAAAGTTAAAATATTAACAATTCCACATGGTCATTTACTTTGTCTAATACGTTCTTCCATCAAAGCAAACATGGATTGTCAGCATGGGCAGTGGTGTTACCTTCACAGAAAATAAAAATAAAGGAAATGTTACCTTCTGTATAGTGATGATTCCTTCCTGTGTGTCTTTGTCAACAGAAATCTTGAAAATTCCCAATCCGTCACCATCCACAATTCTGTATTCCATTTCAGCATTAGCTCCTATATCTGCATCAGCTGCTTTGATCCTGGCCACCACGGAGGCCACTGGCAATGACTCTGGGACGTTATACTGGTAAGACCCTGTGAAATTCACATCAAGAAGTGAACAAACCACATGGAAGCTAACCAATAAATACTTAACTATCTGGCTGCTTTGCATCATCTTTGCTTAGTTTGTTTTTATATTTTACTAAAAAAGATGTTAAGGCAATATGAGATGAAGGACAAGTTTCATATAGACTCAAGAAATTTCTTGGTGATAATCTAAAATAATTGATACATGACAGCAGAAACAGCCTGAGGAAGGCATGATAAGAGTGTCCATTCCTTCAGCGGGGGGTCTGCTTCTCCCTCTGACCCTCCCCCCTCTCATGTGCTCTCTCTCATTCTCTCTCTCTGAAATAAATAAATAAAAACTTAAATCTTTAAAAAAAAAAAAAAAAAAAAGAGTGTCCATTCCTGTATTTCTAGTGGTGAGAAATAAGCAATTTTTAATAATACAATTTAAAATAATTATACATAAGATCAATATGTAACCATTGAATCTAAATAATTAAAATATAATAATATAAATATTAAAAAATAAAAACAGTATAGCTTAGGTTTCAAGTGGGCAAATACAAGCCTAAATAATTCTGATTACTTATTGTTAGGATGTACATAACAGTGTCTTTTACTAAGAAAGTTTCAGACAACTGGACAAGGACATTGATGAAAGACCACATTAGCCTTGTTTCAGCTCATAAATTTATCAGGAATGAGAGTTATCTCTGTGGGTTGTATGATTTGGGACACAAAGGCACAAGAGCAGACGTGATATTATTTGAACAGAAGGAAAGAAAAGTAAAATAGAAAGAGAAGCTTTTTAACTTTCTTTTGTAAAAATTCCTCTTCACCATCCTGCAAGTCAAGAAAAAAACCAAAAAAAACCAAACAAACAAAACACAGTTTGGAAAGCAGATGACCATGAATCATCCCTTCGAAACTAGAAAACTCCTCAGAACCATTTTTCTCTAATCATCTGTTTTTTCCTGTTTCCTCTACCTATTCCATTCCCTTCAGGTTGTTAAATGTGGTGTACTTTCACTTTCTTATGAAGAGAAAAAGATTCTCTTCGAAGGAACTGAAGGGACCCCATTTTCAGCTCAGAATTACTATTGTTAGCAATTTTCTACATTTTGTGAACAGTCACTGATTAAAAAAAAAAATAATGACAATATATGCTGATGACTTTTGAGTGATCCCTTTTACAGATCCAGAAGCACCCTTAGTAAAATCCAGAAATTTTAAGGATAGAATATTAACTACATATGGTAGAGAGAATCCCAGCAAAAATGAAAACCCTAATGACATACCCTTGGCTTCCCTCACTTTAATAAGTAGGAGAGTATCTAATATACGCTAGAAAACCTGTACTGTATCTTATCAAATCATGACAACTGAAATAATGAAAATTCTAAGTATCAATTCTTACCACTCTAGGCTAAAAAAAATAGTTAATTTTATTATGAGCCCAATATAATTACATTATTGTTTTGCTTATTCGACAACCTTCCTCTCCTCTCCCATTATAAGCTATCAAGGGCACGGTAAGGATGAGTTCATTTTTTATGAATGCTAAACTTAGAGTAAACTTTATTTTGTTAGGAAGTATTAAAATGTCTGTTGTATAACAATATCATATAATAATATTACATATTAGAATATGTAAAATAAAAATGAAATATCCAAAGACAGAGTATTTGCAGGAAAACACAGTGACTTTCATGTTTGCAGAGAAAGCTTCTTTGACATTGGTCGCTTCTAAGATCTGTTTTTGTAAGGGAGCTTCATTACTCATGTCTATCAAACAAACATTTTAGAGACATCACAGTCTATACAATTTCCTTATTTTCCTGAGAGTTGTAAAGAAATACCACATACACTTACAAAAGAAAAAAGAAAAACTAAAAGACAGTGAGATGAAATGCTTTTCTATAATCAAGACATTTTTACCTAGAATTCATCCCCCCCCCCTTTTCTTGGCTAAGTCAAAAGCCACTTTGGTCATAGAAACTAAATTGAGGGCATGTGGTTTTTCTGGTTCTTTGAATTGACTTCTTTAGAAACACCGAATGTTTGCACAAGAAAGAGATGATAGAACTGCTAAAGCAATGTTTAATGTGCATGAAGTGGTAAAGAAAAAAAAAAAAGTGTGGAGTAAAAAATGAAAAAGTTTAGTGCTCTTCTATTTTTATCTTTAAAAATGAATCAATACTTTCGGTGTATAGAATGCATGAAATGTATCTGAAGGTTACAATTGGCAACAACCTTGTAATGTACAGAATGTGTACAAAGAATATATTAGAATGAAAAGATGAATATATAAATAAACTTAATAACTGGTATTAAAAATGTGAACCAAAGAAAAACCGTATTATATTGAAGACAGAAGTAATAAAGATATGATTGCCTCTTTTCATTTTCAATACCCTTATTATTCCACATTTCTGAATTAAAACCATGCCCCTGATAAAACAAAATTGTGGGAGAATGTAGTAAGATAATCACTTGCTAGAGAAGTATTTGGAAAAATTCCTTTTAAAAGACATTTTTATAGACTGGCAAGGAAAGTTAGGGCACTTGCAGCATTTAACAAAATAGCTTACTTCGAGGAAAGCGAGGTGGGTTATCGTTGACATCAGTTAGGGTCACGGTGACTGATGTAGTTCCCGAGAGCCCTCCATTTTGACCAACCATATCCTTTGCCTGAATAACAAGCAAATACTGGTCTTTAGCCTCTCTATCCATGTTTGGAAGGGCGGTCTTGATGACTCCTGTAAAATTTCAAATCCCAGTAAAACGCATCATGAATCATTGCATTTATACTAGTGAAGAACACTGATATAGGTAGCAAGTCATTCCTGAGTTGTTGCCTTTTGTTGTTTTATTTTAAATAATCTTACTGCCTATTAAAGACCAAAGGGACATAATAGTTATATACAATATTACAAAACACAGAGAGTGCTGTAACATGGAAAAGCAGAGCTTCTCGATATTGGATAGAGAGGATTGTCTTTCAGTTTTATGAAAATATGGTTCAGAAATACCAACTTATAAATAAATAACATGAATGTGAACTCCTCATCTAAAGTAATGGGCAGTAACCTCTGCAGGTACATGACAATGAAACTCTCCTTTTCTTCTCTTTCACTCTCTCTAACCACGTAATTCCCAGGTGATGTGAAATCAGTATAACCTTTCAGTTATGGTTCCTATTACCTCTCTTTGAGCAAAATGGCTGAAATAGTCTAAAAATAAAAAAATGAGAGTGATTTATGTTGAGTAAGAAAAACACCATTTCAAACTATGGCTATGGTTGTGGATTGTGGTTATGATGCAGGATGATCTTATGCTTTATCGAATGATCTGAGATAAAGTACTAAAGACGAGAATGACTATGTCAATATAAATCAGCAACACTGAAAACATTCATGTGTTTTGTTGTTGTTTCTAATCAATTGCATTGAATATTGATCACCCTTAAGGCTTCAGATATATGAGAAATTGATTTCAGAGTTTCATTTTGCTTGATGGGGAAGCTTGACAGAATAATCACTGGTATAGTAAATTAATTATTTTATAACTATTTAATTACTGCCTAAGTATATTAGGCAATAATATTTAATTATGGGATGAAATTTAGTTTAATGTTAAATGATATATATACCTAACATACTTAGTATATGTACATAGAGGTGACATCAAATAAAAATGTATTTAATATTGATCTATACAGGCCTTGAAACTAGCAATATGAGGTCATCTTTACTAATTAAATATAAAGAGTTCAGAATCCTACTTAATTATTTCTTGCAATTTCATCTTTTCCAACAAAGACTATGTCTTACCTATCCACCTAGGACCATAGCTTGAAAGATGTCTAATCTATTTTATTAAACAGATTCTAATTTTTATGGGGAAGTCAGGATTTAAATCCTCACTGACTCAGACCTGCAGAAGAAAAACTCTGGTATTAAGGACTTTTCAGAAGCAAAACAGCAAAACTGGGTTGCCTGATAGAGGATGGTTCTTCAGGAATAAAATAATTGCAAATAACTGTTTAATTTGGGATGAAGGTTCTTTCTTTCCTCATGTTTAGCATAAAAATGTTATATCCTTCCAATTTATAATTTTTTAAAAGCTGACAATTTAAATTGTTTAAAGGCTGATTATTCGATGTACACATGTAATAATGGTGCGCTATATGTTATATATAAAATGTGTTATATTTTTTTTTTAAATATTTTATTTATTTATTTGAGACAGAGAGAATGAGAGAGAGCACATGAGAGGGGGGAGGGTCAGAGGGAGAAGCAGACTCCCCGCTGAGCAGGGAGCCCGATGCGGGACTCGATCCCGGGACTCCAGGATCATGACCTGAGCCGAAGGCAGTCGCTTAACCAACTGAGCCACCCAGGCGCCCCAAAATGTGTTATATTTTATTTATAGTGTAGGTTATATTTCAAAACCAAACACAAGTCTAGGGGAAAGCATACGAGGCCTTCCCTATAATTCATAATATTCTACAATTTGGTAACTGTTCTAGGGGTGGGAAACAGATGAGAAAAGCTTTTCAATAGCATAGGAAAAAATTAAGCAATTTGTTATTGGTTCACAAGATTCCAAGTTAAACAACACTCATCCTGTCTTAAGTAACTATATTTTTGTTTAGTCTGAGCACTAGCTATCAAACACAAACACACCTACACACTTTACACACATCAACAACACGTTAGTATTTTAAGTGTTTAAATTATGCTTCTTTGAGTTAGGACAGTTTTGTTTTGTTTTTATTTTGTTTTTTTTAATTTTTTTTTTTAAGATTTTATTTATTTGAGAGAGCGAGAATGAGAGAGAGTACATGAGAGGGGGGAGGGTCAGAGGGAGAAGCAGACTCCCTGCCGAGCAGGGAGCCCGATGCGGGACTCGATCCAGGGACTCCAGGATCATGACCTGAGCCGAAGGCAGTCGCTTAACCAACTGAGCCACCCAGGCGCCCTCTTTGTTGTTGTTATTGAGTTATATGAGTTCCTTACATATTTTTAATATTAACCACTTACTTGTTATATGGTTTGCAAATTGTTTCTCCCAATCTATAGGTTGCCTCTTTGTTCTGTTGATTGCTTCTTTTTGTGCAGAAGCTTTTTAGTCTGGTGTAGTCCCACTTGTTAATTTTTGTTTTGTTGCTTGTACTTTTGGTTACATAACCAAAAAAAAAAAAAATCATTTTCTAATGAGGCTAATGTCAAGGATTTTGTCTTTATATTTTCTTGTAGGAATCTTACATTTTTCATAACTTACTTTAACTTTTAATCTATTTTGTGTTGATTTTTGTGAGTAGTGTAAGATAGGGGTCTAATTTCATTATTTTATTTGTGAATATCAAGATTTCCCAACATCGTTTAGTGAGTGACTTCTCCCATTGAGTATTCTTTTTTTTTTTAAAGATTTATTTATCTATTTGCGAGAGAGAGAATGAGAGACAGAGAGCATGAGAGGGGGGAGGGTCAGAGGGAGAAGCAGGCTCCCTGCCGAGCAGGGAGCCCGATGCGGGACTCCATCCCGGGACTCCAGGATCATGACCTGAGCCGAAAGCAGTCGCTCAACCAACTGAGCCACCGAGGCGCCCTGTATTTCAGTTTTTAAAAAGATTTTATTTATTTTGGGAAGGAGAGAAAGATGGGGGAAGGGGCAATGGGAGAGAGAATCTCAAGCAGACTCCCTGTTGAGCGTGGAGCCGGCACGCGGGGCTCATTCTCACGACCCTGGGATCATGACCTCAGCCATAATCAAGAGTCGGACGCTTAACTAAGCCTGAGCCACTCAGGCGCCCCTCATTTTTTTTTAAAGGTTTTATTTATTTGAGAGAGAGAGAATGAGAGACAGAGAGCATGAGAGGGAGGAGGGTCAGAGGGAGAAGCAGGCTCCCCGCTGAGCAGGGAGCCCGATGCGGGACTCGATCCCGGGACTCCAGGATCATGACCTGAGCCGAAGGCAGTCGCCCAACCGACTGAGCCACCCAGGCGCCCCTTGTTTTGTTTTTAAACGTTGACCACTTTTTCTTATCGGGCAGTGTTGCCAAAAGCACGGCAAATACAGGGTCAGTTTAAGTAACTCCTTCCCTGAATTCTTTTTTATTTTTTTTTATTATGTTATGTTAATCACCATACATCACATCATTAGTTTTTGATGCGGTGTTCCATGATTCATTGTTTGCGTATAACACCCAGTGCTCCACGCAGAACGTGCCCTCCTTAATACCCTTCCCTGAATTCTTTTGGCCATCTACACACTGCTTATAGTTAATATGTGAAATATCAAGGAAACAAAAATCATTAGAAAGAGTCACATACTAATCTGGTTTGGTGGATCAGTGTCTAACACATATTCTTCTTAGTGTCATAATGATTCCATGTGTATTTCATGTTTGTTCTTCAATACTTCTGTTAACTCTATAATATAATGAGTGCTGATCTCAGTAATAATGCTACTGAGCCATTCCACAGAATGGAATGCATTTGTCTAAGAGCTCTGGGACTCACATCTCTCTGTCTTTTTCCCTTCTTTTGTTTCAGATGTTAATCATTCTTTATTTGTAACTCCTTTTTTTAATAAATTGAGGATTGGCTCTCTTGAATATTTGATCATTAAGTGTATCATTAGATGACAAAACATTAATGAATTATGTTCAGAATCATTTCCTATTCATTCGGTTTATTTATTTATTTTTTAACTTCTGTGCCTCTCTGATTTTTCCGCCCAATATCAATAGGTACAAGTGAGCTTACGTCCTTGCACCTTTATAATGATGGAGAGAGGCCTTAATATTTCAACTAATCAGCAAGGAAAACATGGCAGCCTTATCCTCTCATGGTTTTGCTTGGTGACATTATTTTTTTAGGTAACACGTTATTAAGAAAGAAGTCTGGTAGTCAAAGTTATTCACTTATTTTTCACACTTCTAATTGTTTCTTTACAAGTGATCCTATAAATAGCACTTATCCAAAGTAAAAATCATCACAAAGTTTTAGATGTAACCAGGTGGCAAAGGTAATTTCCAAATACCTCAAATATTAAACATATTCTTGACAAGAAGGAGTAATTGGGAGAGAAATGAATTTAAATAAGGACATTCAAAAATAATAGATTTCCAGTCCCATGACTTTTGCGAGCTCTTTAAGTAAAACTGTCTACATTTGGAAGAGTTCTCATGCACTGGATTTGATTTGCACTTTGCTATATATTATGGAGAAACACATGTACAGCGAATTGCTAATGCTACATCTCTGAAGTAGTAAAGGCCAGTTTTGTCTAGCCAGATCCCTACAGTTCTGTTAAATTTTCATGGAAGACAACATTATTTAATTTCAATATCAGCCATTTTAAGCCACTTATGATGAGAAGAATATTTCCTGTAGCTCTTTAGGAAAGAGATTGGCTCAGATTTTAAGCTTCCTGAATAATAATTTTTCTATAGATGTATCATCTGACCCAATAACCCAGAACTTTCCATTTATTTATAATCCGTGGTCACAAAAAGTACTGTGCATATGAAACAAATTCATTATCACTATTGCTCAACAACTCTCTGATTTTTAGTCTGGGAATAAATTTTTAGATGATTCTTTAATTTCCTAACAGCCACTGATGATTTTTTTTAAAGCATATTCTTTTACCGTGAAACTTCTTAAGAATGTATATATGTATTAAATGTAAAAGATAAGAGCTGGTTCTGAAATCCACCCCAGTTTAAGGAACCAAACAATCACCGAGGCCTGGTATCTACACACTCAGATCTTGGACTGGGCCACATGACCCAGGTAACACAGGGCTATGGGGCTTCATGCCATGTGGATCTGAGACACATTAGATGTACATGGTGAATCCTTCCTATTAGTTTAACTTCTTTCTAAATTTTGCATCTAAGCTGTGTTTATATTTGGTTTGTCTCCCTGTAAGTGAAGCATATAATAGAACCATAAAAAGTCAGAGGAGAACCAATGATAGCAAATATGGAAGCTTCTAGAACACTAAAGTTTCAGAGTTGGCATTAAATGAAGAGTCCCTGAAGAAGGGACTCTTGTAATGTCTGAGAGGACATCCTCAGCAAGCCCGACAGGAGTGAGGGTCCTCCACACCATGAGCCATTTCACAGAATGGAATGCATTTGAAGGGCATATTTGGGGGGGGGGGGCTTTGTTATGACAGTATTACTTACATAAAATTATGACATAACAAGTGGGTATGTAATATATGATGCAGGTATTGTATAGTCACACCTCTTATGTTCAAGAAGGAACTCCTAAATGACAAGTGGTGTTTTATCATTCAATCCATTTTTCGGGGCCAGCTTTATGGCCATGTGACCTGTGAAGGGTCACAGGTCCCATGCTTGGTTTCTTGTTCTGTTGATAAATTCTTAAAATCCTATTAATTTTAGAAGACAGGGCCTGCATTTCCATTTTGAGCTGCAAATTATGTAGCCAGTCCTGCCATATATCAAATAGACTGAAACACGGGGTCTATCCGCTTGCAGGTCACAGAGTAGATGGACACCTTAGAATAACCAACCACCAGCCTCCCAACAGTTTGTGGTCATTATGGAGATAGGTGGTGGGATTCTCCACAGTCCTTTTAATGTTGCCTTATCATGCTTCTAGTACCATTCTGTTTGCTTATTAGAGCAAACTGTTAGCATTGGCTTTTGCAGCTACTCACATTCTTGTCTTATGGATGAAGAAATAAAGGTGGAAAATACAGTTACCCTCTGGTCACTTCTGCGGTGGGTAGTGATACGTGTGTAATATGTGACTGGAGGTTGTAGCCGTGCTAGGTTCATGATGTATGATTAATAAATGGTAATGGGGATTATTAATATTAGGGGAAAAAATCAGAAGTTAAACTTATGGAAATGCACGTAACAGTGATTCCCTGTGCCTGTTTTTACAAAATCTTGACTTAGCATATTTTCAGTATTTTTCCTACCAAAAATTTTACTTTCTTTTTAAAAACTCTTAGATTCAAAGATTAAGAAATTCATGTGATTCCTCACATAGATAAAAATCAGACTTACACCAGCTATGAAGACTAAGTCAGACTTGATTCACAGATACCCACGCCCTTAAGGATTGAAAACTTCTCATTTTTATGAAAAAAAAGGTATTATTTTTTTGCAAACAATACACTATCCATATTATAAATTAACAGAAGACAAAAATTCCCAGGATATCTCTGCACTAATGACTCTAGAAAGAGAAGTCCCAATGATCACTATAATTACGTATGAAAAACTCTAAACCAAACAAAATTAAACCTCTTCATCTCCTACAATACACAATCCTTGAGATTCTGAAATTAGAATTAATTTGAAATACTAATAATGTGATCCCATGACATAGACTATTGTCCACTTGCTCAGAGACCCTCCCTCCACAGGACTTAAGAAAAAAACGATCATCTTACCACAAAGCTAAAATCTCAAGCCAATCATTAGTACCAGCAAAATATTTAACCCTAGGGATTAGTGTGTGCTATTTCTGGACAGGTTATATAATGCAGGAGTGTATAATTTGTGAGCAAATTGTCAGAAACTTGTCAATGTCTTTGTAGGCTGTAAAGAGTAAATTTATAAGGGAATGGGTGGGTGTTTGAATTTAGGCTTCTCAGATCTCTCATTAAATCAACCACAAGCACACGTTCTACATTCATAGGATTCATATCATAAATCGAATACTTTTGTTTACTTCTCCTTCAATACTTGCTTAATCAGAACTTTGTATTCTCTGTTAGACTTTCCAGGTGGCTTCCAGACTCTACCACTATATTGGTATAAAATATGCAAAGCAATCTCTGTAAAAACTCTAATGGTGAAGTAGGATTGAATTTATTTTTCTGTTCATGCACATTACAACTATCATTTTCAAAACACACTTAAAATATTTATCCTCCACAGTGATTTGAAAATGAATTAATATTACGATTTATATGGAAAACAGCCTAAGTACCATTAAAATAATCATTTAGGGTCACATGTACTATCCAATAGTCATAAACTTGGCTGTTTGAAGAAGTTTTCTTCATGATAAAGATAAAATTGTTACAATATGGAGAAATTTTGGATTTCATGGTAAAGAAGACCAGTGGCACAAACCACCCATCTCCACACTCACCCCTCCTCCCTCCACCCAGAGCCAGAAAAGCAGACTAGATAAAATGTTATTTTAGGACCACGACAACAGTGCCCCAAATTAGGGTGTTACTTAATGTAAACTATTTCAGCTTAAAAGCAAAACAGAACATCTAGCCAACCAATCACATATTCTACCCAGGCAGTCAGAAAACTCATAAAAAATATGTTTTTTCCCTTCTAAAATTAAAAAAATAATCACTTAATTTAGTTTTTGATTTAGCAGATCATCATCCTAATTGTTACGTTTAAACTAATTCTCCTGAGTAAACCAGACTCTGAAAGGATAAGCTGAACTTACTACCTATCCTACTGCAGGGCAGGGAGGTTTTTGCTCGAGATTTAAACTCAACTGTGTGTGATTCCTACGTGAATTAGTTAAAGAAAGCAAGATAAAAAGAAAACGATGTAAATTGTTTTCTTATATAGTCAGGGCATAGCAGCTGAATTTTTTTTTTTTTAACACGTAATACTTTAATTTTGGTAGAAATTCTACTAACTGTAATAAAATAGTCTTGGAAGATGCTAATGCCTGTATAAATTATATGCTGTTTACTACCCCAGTCCACATATTGAGAGAAGCACAATAGCAATGTAGTGTCTGTTTCCAGTGCCAACTATATAGAATAAAAATAACAATATTAACTTTGTGCCAAGATATAAATGATGACATTACAAGAAGAGTCACATTTCAACGTTTACCTGTCTTTGGTTCCACTGAGAAGTATGGCTGTCCTTGCAGAATACTGTAGACCACCCGGGCACTGTTACCATACGTAGGATCATCAGCATCCGTTGCTGTTACTTGTACCACTGAGGTCCCTACGTGCCAATCCAAAAACCAATGCATTTAAAACTTCCAAATGCCACAAAACAGAATGATTCACAAAATGCTGAACATGCTACATTTGTTTTTAATTCTCTTTTTTCAGGTTTCAAGGCATGTGAAAAATTGACGCATTTTTCGTAAAAGACAAACCCAAAATGAAGATAAATGCTAATTAAGCCCTCAGAAAGATTTAAGGGATACAAAAATATGTTAGCAAGAAAAAATAATAATAATAAGATTGATGATGCACATTAGGAGGATACTCAGAATTGGAAGGGACTCAAATTTTAGGCATCTCATCCATCAGGGTCAGGTAACAAGTATTTATCAAGAGCGATCTCTATAAGTCTCAATTACTGTCCAGAAGGCAGCGTGACAAGTAACAGCATCTTGACACCCAAGTCACTGAGGGGATCTCACTATTACAGCTGAGCAGAGCCAGACAGAAAATGAAATGTCATTAACTGAATAAAGAATATCTGATGGATCCACTTAACTGAATATTAGGGGCATGTTTTCAGGAATAGTTTTAGTTTTCATTTGAGTCTATGAATTGATTTAAAAATAAAAGCATTCAATGAAAATTTACACCACCACCCCCAAAGGAGAAACAAGTATGGCAACTTTAAAAATTGCATTATTAGTTGTTTTTCTATATTTCATGTGATAGAATGTCCTATGGCTTCTGCATTTATTATGTATTCACTTATTCCACATGGAAAGCATTTACTGTGATGTGTTCTTTTTATTTCCATTTGAAGCAGAATCTTAAAATGTTAGCCACATTTACTTAGTTTACATATTTAAGCACATACTATTTTATCATTTATGTCCTATTGATGGGAATGGAACAAGTCTCTTTCTTTTTGTATTCTTCTAAGGTTTTAATTTGTTTCTAATAATTTATTGAAAATATTTTTAATCAAATATCTCAATATATTTCTAAAGAGATTTCCCTAAGCCCTTTAAATAAGTCATTAATGTCCATCTTGTTACAAATCTATTGTCTTTTCAACACAATGATTTTCCTTACCAATCCCATTTTCTTTAAAAGTGGGTGCATGTTATGAAGCTATGTATAGAGCACTGTTTTTTAAATTCTGATTTTTTTTTTAATTTGACAGAGTTAGTTGATTGTGCCCTGCAGATGCCTGGTAGGACCAAACAGCAAATAATGCATATTAAAAATATTTTTAAAAATTAAATTTTGATTATTTTAAAATATTAAAATTAATGGCATTGATATTCTCTATTTTCTCCACAATGCACCATCTTTACAGAAATATTTACTCTGGTGACATGCTTAAGTATTGATTTCCTACTTCATTTGAAAAGGAAAGTGCCTTCAAATAATCAAAACTACTTTAGAAAATTTGGTTGTATATAATTTTTTCTAAAGCGTTCACTAAGAAATTTACTTTATATATACATATACATACACACAACACATATATTTTTAAAAAACTTTAAATTGTCCCTGCTCATCTATGCTCTTCTGGAAATGAATGAACTATCCTAAGGGTTTACTAGTGTGTTTTCAATCTTGAGGTCAGCATCCAATGGAAAACACAGCCCTGAATATTAAACACTGAATGCTTTTGTTGTATCTGCCATACTACTTAGTGGCTATTATAACTATTTGGCTATAATTAAACCCTTTGATAAACTCCAACTCACTATAGATCCACATAACATATTTAATGTAGTCATCCATTGATCTTAGTTCAAATTTCGATATTATTCCAGAATTAATTCTCAATTAATGCGAATTAAATCCTGAAGGCACTTGAAAATCATTTTCTAAAAAGTTCTGAACCTGTTGGAATCAATCAAATAACTAATATAACTTGCATGTGTGCATAATAATCATGCTGTTTGATATCAGAGCAGTACAATCGAAACCAAAACTACAGTGTGCATTATTTAGCCTCTAAAAGAACAAAGTTCACATTAATCCAATTTGCATGGTTACATTGTGTGTAGCAAAAGAAAACCATAGCAAACCAATGCAGAATGCCCAACATGCCCACATGAAAATGATGGAGTTGAGCTGAATCGCTCAAACACACCTCAAAGCTTCCTGTTTTTCTAAACATTACTACTTTGGGGGAGAACCTTCTCTTTTCTCTAAAACCTGCAAATCTTGTGGCTGCTGTCTCCCTAGTTGTTGTTCTTGTTGTTAAGCAACAGCAAGCAGCACTGAAGATGTGGGCAGTATTGAGAAAATGTGAATAAGCCTGTTTGGTCAAAGAAATGCTCACTTAGAAGCTAACTACAGTGTGATGCTGCCTCTGTGGTTCTGAATCTTCTGGTTCATTTTCTGCTTCTATTTCTTCAGCAGCTAGAGCAAGGGTGCCCTAAATAATTTTCACTCTCCCGTCTGCTAGAAATTTAGGGTCACCAAACTGTGGTTCCCCAAAAGGGCACACATAATACACATCTTTGCAATTCCACTTCCTAACATAGTCGATCTGTGGGCTGAATGCTGGAATGAATGAAGTGACCTTTATTTAATATAAAACAAATCATGTTGGGTAAAATGTTCGCCTGTTAAAATACAAATTCAATTATTACTTTAAATAACTGTCTTACTTCAGGACTAAAAGTGACAGGAAATAAATATATAAATCAACTGGTCTATTTAAGCCCCATATTTCTTTTATTGTTTTGTAAGATCATCTAAAATTGCATGCTGGCTGAAAATTCTTCCAAAGGTATGTGAATCAATTGTTTAAAACTGAGTTTTTATCATTTGATAGAAATAAAGTATATACTGGAAGTACTTTACTTTCTATTTTTCCAGTAATGGGGCAATGTGAAAAGCCCTCTGAATAAAACAGTCTTCATGATTCTTTTATATACCTCAAGCTGAGTATCACTTTGCCATTATTATCAATCCAATATAAATTTTCACGCATCTAAGTTTCTGGAGATATTACAAAAAGATTAGTGGTGGCATATGGAGGGACATTTGTGGGTTCAAGCCTACTCTACAAGCAAACAGACCCACTGATCCAAACATTAGATGGGCTGCCTGATACCTTGGACCCAGAAAGATTCTTAGAAGAGTGAATCATTAATGCTAACCAGGAGAAAGAAAAGATTACCACAGGCCAATGTCTGCAAGGATTTTCTTTTTTAATTTCTTAGGGATAGTTTTAATCTTTTTTTTTTTTTTTAAATTAAAAGACATGAGTAATGTACTAAAGACATTGAGATCCCTGTGGAAACGGAAAATTTTCCTAATTTTCTATAGAAATAAAATAACTATTTGAATAACTAGATTTGGACACTGGATCTTAAGGCATCTCAAACTTCCCCCTCATCCTCACTAGAAATTGCCTTACCAAAACTAATGTGATTTTTTTTCACTACTTATGATGATCTCCTTTTAAATACAGACCTCCTGAAATCAAACCCTACCAAAGCAGCATGTTCTTTACTTACCCACAGGAGACATTTCGGGGACTCCCGCCGTGTATGGGCCATCCAAGAATTTGGGTTCGTTGTCATTGATATCCTGAATCTTGATGACAAACTCGGACTCAGGCTCCACAGGCTTGTTGGTGAGCCTGTCCAGGGCCTGGGCTCGGAGCGTGTAGTAGGCCTGCTCCTCCCGATCCAGCCTCTTGGTAGCATGAATATCCCCAGTGTTCTCATCAATAATGAAAATGGAACTTGCCCCTTCGCCTGACAAGATGTATTTGATGGAACCATCTCCTTTATCAACATCAGAGTGAAGCTGGTGAAAAATTCATGTGAGATGAGATTAACTTACAAGAGAGTCAGCGATATGGAGATATGTAAAAATAATTCTTATGTCAGGCAGCAGTACATGAAATCTTATTGTTCTTGGAAAGATAAGCTGATGCTTATTGTGCACAGCAGAAAGGCTATTAGAATGTGTCAGCTTGCACTCGTGAGCAAGACAATTTCATTTCTTCCTGTAAACAGTCTCATTTCCAAAGGTATTTTCTATCATTCCCAAAGTTAGAAACTTGTGGTGGTGTTAATTTTTATTTGGTCTGTCCTTGCCAGTTTTAGCCATCTTCTTTGAACAGAGCATTCAGTAATCATGTATAATCGGTTGATTTGATCTTATTCCAAGCAAAGGGACTTGCTATAGAAAATTTGCAAATTTAGATCTAATGAAGTATTTAATATGCTTAGAACTCCCACATTCTTTAAGGACACCCTTCCCTCCCACGCCCTTTCATGATTAACAAGTATGGATGGATGTCCAGTCACTAAATCCGCCTCCAGATCTTGTTCTGTATTTTAAAATTTGAAGCCGAGAAAAATTACACTGCTCTCTGAAGTACGAATTTTAAATCAGTATGTGCCTGAGACTTCAACTCAAACCTTTCTTGAAATACCAAGAACTGCATTAGATTTGCATGATTAACCCCAGCAATCGGCAGCAGGGCCAGCACCTACTGATTTGCATTTTGTATCTGGAACTGTCCCTGCTGTATGTCAGAACATTATGTTGAACAGAGGAACCTAAGGAAACTCAGACATAATTACACATTTTCCTGAACTTCATAACCTGAAAAACACAGGACTCAATCTGCCGTCTCCACAATCTTTCATCCCCGATAACCACCATCATCTGGACTTCAAGTAAGATGAATGCAAAAACCCAATTTACCAAATAATAAAGGCTCTTCAGAACTAGGTTTGCATTCTTTAAAAGCCGAGGTGCTACAAACAGAAAATATGGGCAACGACTTGGGGAGGGGTGACTGTAGAACGTTTTCTTCCTTCTGTGGTAGGTGTGGAGGGTACCACTCTTTACACCGAGGTTTCTGTAAGCGGTTCTTCCCCCACACTGTAACAGCTGTGTTTATACTCTGCTCTAGAATACTTAAGGACCTGATTTCTCCTCTAGTTTCTATAGGGCTCAGTAATACAAAAAATTAACTACCGGCATGAGTTATAATTTAGATTTGTTCAGTGTGGAATTATCTAGTGGATCACTGTACTGCATGTTGACCCACCCATCTGGAAAGGTTGCATTCCTGAAATAAGGTGAATTGCCTAATTTTCTTAAGTCGCTGTCAGGGTTACTGCTGCATCTATATCTCCCTCGAAGAAGAAAGCAAGCTGAAAATCACTATAGTTTGGATTACTTGAGTGATTCCTCTATGTCAGGCACTATTCTTGATGTTCTCTATATAGTAACTCATTTCATGCTCACATTGAATGAATTCATTATCCCTACTAACAGATCAGGAAACTAAGGTAAAGAAAGGCTGAGTGCCTCGCCTGAGGTCACATGCCCAGTGCTTTGTGGCTGCATCAGGATAATGAAAAACAGGGGCTGCTGGAAAGCTCGATCTCCACTGCCTGCAATAAGATCCTGCCTCTGGAGGGAGACATCTGTGGTCCAGTGAGGTGGGGACATTAAAAGCTGCAGCAGAGGACAATTCAGAGAAAGAAGAGTGCATGCAGCTCCACCCTTGATCACCCCCAAGTCTTAAAGAAGCTCGGTGCTTTGAGTGGTTTCCAACACCTTTTATGACTTGACAGAAGGGTCCTTTCTTGGCATTACAGAACAGCAAAACATCCTACCACCTTCAACAACACAGAGCAAAAAACTTGACTCCTGAGACAAGTGCAGATTATGGACGAAAACAAGCTGTTTCATGCCACTGACACCTCAAGTACCCCCACCCCTCCACACACTTCTCATGGCTACACTCCTCACCCCTCCTCACCCCATCCATGCCTCTCAGCGTTAGAAGAGTCTACACGCTACCACTGGACCTTGGTGTGAAATATTAGAGGGCAATCCAATGACCATAGAAATACTTAAGTGACATACAGGTTGTGTCTTTAATCAAAGGCTTGCTAGGTCTCTAAGTCTCATTAGGGACTACCATTTTTAGAACCAGCCCTTACGATTCATTTAACTAATTCCTGTCAACTAATTGCTGTTTCCATCCCATGGTGGTGATACAATGCTCCTGTAGTATCCACGTAAGGGAGAGAGGACATATTCCTTTTCAATACACGACACACATTCAATCCTGAGCTGATCTTCAGTGGTATTGTTAACTGATCTCCATCACTGACAGCATAAGAGCTCAAAGGAAGAAAAGGTTCATATTGCTTGTTTCTCCAATCATTTGAAGATCGGGTTTCTTCTTTTCTACCCCCCCCCCACCACCATCACCACTACCACATACACACACACACACACACACATACACACACATTCCTCTGTCTCTGGAGCCCTAAACTTCATCATCCTTCCCATCACTGACACTTTTCTACCAGCTGGGACCATCACTACGCTTGTAATCACTGCCAGAATTCACAAGCAGAAAATTGCTTTGAGTGTCCTTGCAAGGTTAGTGTAAGCATCTGTATTTAAAAGTGGATGACCACCTTTGAGATGCTAAGATAGATACCTAATTATCAAATGCATTCAGACATTTAATCTGAGACTATGTGTACTAATACTCTAATCTTAATAGGCAAAGTGAAACCCATGCTGTTAACGAAAAACTATTATACTTCTCTGCTTAGAAAAAATGCTCAGCAAAGAAAAACTTGCAAGTGCAGAACTACTTAATAGCGACCTTCAGTAAAACACGTCTGTGTAGGTGCACACACACACACACACAGAGGTACACACCATCTTTGTGAATGACTATGAGAGAGCAGAGAAGCACTATTCTCCACAGTGAGAACTTCTGTGCAGTAAAAAATAAACATTCTATGGTCCCACCATATGGCAAATGAATAAACAATAAATGAAATACACAATTGAAAACAAATATTTGTACTCTTATTTTGGGCAGAGTAGAACTTATGATGCTATGTCTATTTCATTCACAAATACCCTTGTAAATGTGGTCTTGTGATTCACCTAAACCATAACAGCAACAAAACCTTGATTCATTAATCACCATACAAAACTCACCTTTACTGCATGGATTCCTAAATCCTCTTCAAAGTATTTGTTGTGACTCCAAAGTAAATGTTTACATTATTATTATTATTATTATTATTATTATTATTTTGTAAATAAACCCAAACAGTGAGGAGCACACACATACCTCTTAGCTGGGTCTAGCTGAAGACAAAAGAATCAGTAGAGAAGGAGATTCAATCCTTATGTGTTTCCCTCCATGTCACTATGACAGCACTGTCTATGGTAACAGTGTAAGGAAATGTCACACTGTGTTAGAATCTTCATCAGCTACACAGGCCAAAAATGTAAAGCACCCTTTACATGCCCCTAAAATGTAGTATGTTTATTTTTTTAAAGATTTTATGTATTTGACAGAGAGCACAAGCAAGGGGGAGGCCACAGAGGGAGAGGGAGAAGCAGGCTCCCCGCTGAGCAGGGAGCCCAACATGGGGCTTGACATGGGGCTCGATCCCGGGACCCTGAGATAATGACCCGAGCCAAAAGCAGACACCAGGCACCCCTGTAGTTTGCCATTGATAGAGCCATTGACGATGGCTCTATCATCCCCTGCTTGACAGAATACCTACTCATTACCTCTAATAGAGCAACTCTTTCTTTTCAGTCTTTCAGCAAGAACCTGAATTTGGAATCTTAAAATCTTTCACTAGAGCTATTATAAAACTCTCCAGTTATTCTCCATTTTCTGTCAGAAATTATCTCCCTAAAATGCACATTGAATTTTATCATACCTCATCAATTACTTTTAATTGTTCCCCGTGGTCTAGGGATTTACCCCAAATTCTAAGCATGGGGCTCCATGTAGCCCTACGCTAGCTCTTTAGTCTCTCTTTTCCATCACGTCTCAGAAGGCACTCCATGTTCCAGGCACATTGGATGGGGACCACACTGCCTGAACACAGCACGCTGCACCATCCTTTTCAACACAAGTCCTTCATCATCTTGCCTACCAACTGACATCCAGCTCAGCTTAATGCAAGCTCCCTTGTACTGAAGTCTTATCAATCTTCCTATTCCCCCCCCCCATGGCATGCTGTTTGCATTTCTCTGTTAAGATGCATTTAATTCTGCTTTATATTGAAAATCTGGCTTAGTTGTTTTCATCCATCCCTTTAACTTCTAAACTCTTTATGAGCCAGGTTCTTTTTATATCACCATATTCCACATGCTCAATAAATAGTTCATTGTCTTAAATTTGGTAAATTTATAATCCACTTTGTAAAATAGTAGTGCTTGTTTTCCTTCAATTTCTATCCTTTTAAGTTTTAATAGCATCCAGCAAAAAGACAACAAACTAAATAAAAAACATCCCTTATCTCTGGATTGTTCTCCGTAATCCTCTGACCTGCCTAGACAGAGCTCAGATACCTCATTTTGAATGCCCATGGTAACATTTGGCTCATTATTCTAAACTTGCACATTTACACATCTGTGTTCCCCAGGAGACAGAACCCTATAGGGGCAGACATGCTTTCTTATTCCTGTTTCCTAAGTTTTATGCAGTAGTACACACACACACACACACACACACACACACACACGTGCTGGTAGAGAGTTTTATAGACCTTTGGAAGAAGGTCTATGATGGAAGAATTTCAATGTCCTTGATTAACTTTTTAAATCTACTATTTAGTTTTTAATTTAAGATTATAAAGACCAAAACTAAAAACAGATCAATGCACTGCAGTTCTGACAATTTTCTTACATCTACTTAATCAACTAGGGCCTGATACGAACTATCTGGTCTAGTACTGTCAATCTATCTGCTTGAAGAAGAGTCTGAATATGGTGAATAAATCTGTTTAGCAAAGACCTAAGCTAAGAAAAAAATCAAGTCAATATGTTGATCAACTTTTCTTCCCTCTGTCAACATCTGAAATTCTGCTTGTTATTTGATCGTACTGATGACCTTGTCTTTTAGTCACCTCCTCTGCAAAATGGGAGTAAAAAATACCTGTACTGGGATTTCATTGAACAATTGTGACAACTACTTGAGGTGATATAGAACACAATTCATTAAGGTAAAGCACTATAATATCAGGATTGTACTTTGTAATGTAACATACTGAATTTTCATGTGACAAAAAAACGGAGTAAATCTAGACATAAGATGAAGCTATTTGGAAAGAGATAAGGTTTATCATGAAAGCATTGACACTAAAAAATAAAACTAAAGTCAACAAAGGTCTCTGTGATCCTCACTGATCTACAGATGGTGAAGATGGAAATAATTAGAGTTTATATTCAACTTCCCTTGTAATGAACATTTGAGTAAGAAAAATGCAAAAATTATTACAAAAATAAAAAAGTTCATACTACTACTACATCTGTGTACAAAAATGGAATAATGATGGCTGAGCAGCATGTTAATCAATCTGAGAATGATTTATATTGAATATTAGCAAAGGATTTCTAAGGTGGCTTTCCTACCATTGGCTTATTAGTACAGATTCCCGATTTTTTAAAGTTTAAAAATACATTACAGATGGCTGGAACTCATGTGATTTACTAAATTTCCCAAGGTTAAAACTGTAAGTATAGAGGGCAGATTTAAACAGTAACTGGTAGAAATATAACCACTTGTATATACACATTCCATGCAAGTTTTCTTTTCTCATTATGCTTTTTAATAGATATTTTCCACATGCCACTGGATACCATGTAATTACCAAGTTGTTGAAGAAATATTATAGATGAAAACAAGTGTATGAGTCATTTCTTTCTGGTTGAAGTATTTCTAATTTATAATTATCATTGTGGTCCAGGGTAATGGAACACAATTTACTTGTGAGGCATCTCTGATGAAGATGCATGGTTTACAAAGTAAAGGTATTAATTACGACACATAGAGTAATACAGGAAAGGGATGCCATCCAGGACGTGCTTAGGTAAGGTTAAAACTGTCAAAATAAGGTTTCATTTCTTTATTTTTTTTTAGGCAACAATAGGTAAAAAGGAGGAACTATTCAGATTCAGATTTTGATTTTTTTTTTCCCCCTCAGAAAACGTTCACACTAATTCAGTGGCAATGAACATGCATTCTAGGGTCTTAGTTCACTTACTTAGTAGTTGAGAGATACAATTGCTAGGTCACCAGGGCAAAGGAGCCAGAAGTATGGCTCCTGAATCTCCACTCTGCCCTTTATTGTGATGCCTTGATCACCCTTAAATCACAGTTCATTCACCTGCTATACATCAGCATCCATAAAGGTACAGTTGTCCTTGCATGTTGAAGTGAGGATAAAATAAAGTAATGCATTTGGAAGCATTTTGTAAGGTGTAACTTTCTATCCATATTTATAAGTTCACCTATAGGGGCACAATAGAATTATCTGCACCCCGGGGGGGGGGGAGAACCTTGCTTTTATTTGCAATGTTTCTACATTTATGCCTATGGCGTGGTTACTCAGAACTTCACACTAAGAGCTGCATCTTTGTCATCAGGGACCCAGTGATAACATCTCAGAAAAGCATTCTCTATTCTACACAGCTACACGTGCCTCCCTAAAGAAATCTCCACAGCGCTCATCTCATCCTCTCTCTGATTGCTGTCTCCAGGCCACATCCAGAACTTTCAAACAATTTAGGAAATCTGCCTTGAGTCAAATTGTAACTGATCAAAACTTCTCCTGATCCAAACTCCTCCTCGTCCAACTCCTCCTCATCCAATGTAATTGTGAGCACATCATGTTCTCTACTTCAGGGCTCCCCCGTAGTACCTTGCTCACTTAGTTCTGAACTCCAAGTAGTCAACCACAAGCAGATAAAAAGCAAAGCCCTGGAAACATCAAGCTTTTGGGGGGCTAATTTTCAATCTTGCTTTTTTTAAATGGGGGCCGGTTGAGCAGAAAATGTTACAGGAGGCTAACGCAGTACTCAACATGGGGTCCAAGGACTGGGTGCCATCTGTCCAAATCGAGGTAAGTACAGAAAATTGAGAGGAAAAGCTTTAGCAATTTTCATAGTCATTTTATAGAGTAATTTAATGTCTGTCGAGCCCAACAATAATGGAAAAAATGAGAACTGAATTTTCTAGGTAATTCATTTTTAATATAGTTACAAAATTATTAGGAGGTTATAAAAAAGTATGTTCTATGTTCTTTAAAAAACCAGTAAGTTTGCAAATAAACAAGAAAAACTTGGCTCTTCACTGCAGATGAGTTGAGAAGCACTGGGCAGTGGATAAAACCTATGTGAAAGCTCTTTTGAATGCTTCTAGGCAATAAGCAGTCCAACATTCTTTTCCTGTCCTCACATTAGGCAAAACATGAGGTTACTAACTACCAGGGAGGCAGAGGACAATTGAAGAGGCTATCTTTAAACATGCACAGATATTCTGTACAAGGCATTTTCGAGAAGGCATTCAGGTCCATGTTGCAGAGGGTAATAGCAGAGCAGGTTTGCCAAATACTTCCTGAAGTCATTTGCATTGTATTGCCTTGTGCATTCAAAAATACAAACAATAATGGTTAATAGAAATATAATTCTGGAGTCTACGTTTGGGGGAGAAAACATCGATGCTTGTATAATTTAAAGAGAATCACTGTGTATGATCTTATCAATTCTGCTACAAGGATTCTTTAAGTCCAGTGTGACTTGTTAGAGGCCAATGAATGGACAAAGATACCAGATATGGAGAAACACAGAATTTCAGAGATTACATGGAAGTAGGAGGGTGAAGAGAGAAAAGGAGCTAGTCCAAGAGGAGAACAGAGAGTAACTGGTCATTCTTACGCTTACTAATAAGATCTTAGTAAGGGGGGCTGCTGGTTAAACTTTAAAACCACAGTAAGTATACACATTATTTGTAATTTGTGATAACTATTTGGTAAACTTGTTTTCAAATACTGTCACTGAGTATTTAATGTTTGTCTAGCTGATCCTTTCTGGCATCTTTATAAAAATCACAAGTATCTCTTTAGTTGTTATTAAAAGTACCAGGTGAGAAATAGCACTTTAGGGGCACCTGAGTGGCTCAGTCAGTTAAGCATGTGCCTTCGGGATCGAATCCTGTGTGAGGCTCCCTGCTCAGTGGGGAGCCTGCTTCTCCCTCTCTCTCTGCCTGCCGCTCTGCCTACTTGTGCTCTCTGGCAAATAAATAAATAAATTCTTAAAAAAAGAGAGAGAGATATAGCACTTCAGCTATTAAGCCTAAACTAAAGGGATACAATTGACATCATCACCCTTGTGCACAAGCTGGACTGTCCTGGAAAAACAGAGATCAGATCTGTTTCTGTCTCCATCTAGAAACTCAACATGTGGGGCGCCTGGGTGGGCTCAGTCGTTAAGCGTCTGCCTTCGGCTCAGGTCATGATCCCAGGGTCCTGGGATCGAGCCCCGCATCGGGCTTCCTGCTCAGAGGGAAGCCTGCTTCTCCCTCTCCCACTCCCCCTGCTTGTGTTCCCTTTCTTGCTGTGTCTCTCTGTCAAATAAATAAATAAAATCTAAAAAAAAAAAAAAAAAGAAACTCAACATATATTAATCATCTATTAAAAGAGAGTATGGAGTATATTTCCTCTGGGCCAGGTGGATGAGTGTGTATGAATGAAGACAAGAGAGGCAGGGTGGCGAGGGGTAACTTAAAGCCTGGAGCCAAACGGTGCCCATTTTCATGAGCTCACGGTGAGAAAGCCTGTCAACGCAGCAGGCTGTCAGTGGACCAGGTTGAACAAACAACTGTAATTCTGATGACCATAAAAAAAGCACCCATGGAATGCCAAGAAATCATCTGACAGGAAAATCAAACCGAGTTCAGAGGTTCAGGGAAGTGCTTTTACAAGAAATGATATTTAAGTTGAGACAAGAACCTATTACTAAGAAACCATCTGACAATGAAGGGCAGAACTTGATTTCCAGGAAGGCACTTGACTAAGGATGGAATAAATTCCTTTTAGGAATCTTCAGGCTGAGTAATACACAGGATCCACTAATTTATAATAGAGAATAGTTTTTGCATGTGATATAAAAAAGAAGCTTTACAGTGTAAATATATCAAAATCTATATTCTGTAAACATCTGTTTAAATAACTAAAAATTTTTAAAAGACTACAGAACAGTTCACTGATCTTAACCTACTGTTTGGCCACTGAAGTTATTATTTATTGAAGTTCAGAATGTAGATTTCCTCCATCAACATTACCTGAGATGTTGGTTAAAAATGCCGATTTCTGGGCTCAGTCTCAAGTACAAAGAATCAGAATCTCTTTGTGTTGGAACCAGGAATATGAATTTTCAGCCAGCATCCCAAATGGAAAATTCTGGTCTAACAAATATAACCAGTCACATACAAACCTCTTCAGACCAATAATGTCATGGCTTTAAATTGTTCCTCACTGTCAATTAATTTGTAGCTATAATTTATTCTATATAAGATTACTGAATAAAATTTTCTGTGTTAATTTGTTTATATATTTTACTCAAAAGGGAACTGCCCCTTCTCTACCCAAAGTTATAAGGGAAAAGTAAACAGTATAAATTTCTGTATCCATCATATACCCTGTGATATTTATTATATTATCAAGATGCAGAAATGATCTTGGGCTCTGGGAATCCCTCTGGGTTCAGAAAGACAAACTAAGATTAACAGAATGTCCTGCTTATATTTTACATGTTTACCTTGGTTGGAATCAGACATTCTGGTGGTATACTGTATTTTTTCTTAAAGAAATACTTCATGTCTGCTCAAAAAAATTAATAGTTTCGACTACTGTATGTTTATTATTAAAACGTTGGATATATTAGAGCAAACACAAAAACTGATAGTAGAAAGAAAATATGTATGATCTCAATTAAACCTCAGAGGTTATTCCTCTAGGCATCTGTAAGTGTGGCACTTTCACCCACCCCACTTTCACCTTAAGGGCTGAAACACTTCCTCAACTTCTGGAGGTTCTGGAATCCTCTGGCTCTCAGCCCATTTCCACTTGCTTTATGAAATGCTGTGTACTAGAGAGAAATGCCTCATCTAATGCCATGGAGCTTCCTTGGTTAGGTAGAGTATACAAAACCAGGAAACAAAGGGGCAGAGCGGGCATGTCCATGTTATCCCTCCCTTCACTTGCCCCACTTGTGGACTGTGTGCCTCCCATTCCTAGAGCAGGGTGATTGCACCAGGTTCATGCTCTCTCCTTGTCTCTGAACTCCCACCACACCAAGGGACCACCCTCCCTGTAGGTGTAATTGGCCTTGCTCACCAGCAGGAGGTGGGCTTCTCCCACATAATGGGGAAGAATAGGTTTCGCATCTGGGTCACCCAAGAGACTTGGGTGTCTCTTGATACACCCTTGCTCCATTTTGATGGTAAACGGGCAAGTGCAAGACCCCAGCCTGAGACAGGTTAGGTGGTTAAAGGAAACAGGGTGAGTATCAGTTCTAATCTGAAAATCAGGCTCAACAATAGGGGCTGCAATTCCTCCTACTAACTTCCCTGTAAATTCCTCCAAGAAAAGAGGGTAACATGTTTCCATAGGAGCTGCTCTCCAAATGGATTACATGAAGTGAAGGGATATTAGTGGGGCGGGCTCTAGGGGATGTCAAGGCAGCCTCTCAGGTCAACTCCTTTCCCCAACCAGTGAAACACTGGAAGTGTTGGCGGCTGACATTTCTAAGTCTTTCCCCCAAATTTTCACCTTTGAGACATTTACAAATTTGGCAAGTTGCAAAACTACCAACAAGAGCCACTTTGCCAAAGGTAATACTTCTTTCTTGGGGGCACCTCACATCCAATCTAGCTGATGGGGGGCTTTAAATCTCCTTCTTCTCCCCTAATTCAGGGAAACTGTGAAGAACCTTTCCAGCTCCACAGCTCCCCAAAGCTTAGCCATGTTCTAGGTTGCAACTGATCACATGTTCAACACTTGCATCTGCCTGATCCTACTTTCCTCCCTGCCTCCCAAGCATTAATTCCAAGAATGCACTGCAATTAATACCCTCCAGGCAAATCCCTGTCTCAGAGTCTGTTTCTGTGGACCTGACCTACAGCATGCACATAGGTAAGGAGCTCAGTAACTAATGAGTGGCAGAGCTTGGCTCTCTGCGGACATCTGTCCTCACGTATACCACGCGGTCTCCTACAGAGACCTAGGAGAGGGAGAAGCTCATTTACATAATTTGGTGAGAGGTGTGTACTTGTAGATCAGAAGCAGCAGCAGCTGAAGAAGCTGCAGAGTGGCAACATTCATAAAAGACATAACCCCGGGCAGAGTGCTGCTTGTTTCTTTCAGTCGACACCTGATATACTCATTTTTTTCCATGCTCCTAACCTCTTTGATTTCTAGAAACTTCATCCTGTGAGTGATCCAGTCACCAGAGAGAGGAAGATTCACTGTGGTGTTTTCATTTGAGAAGAGGAAGCAGCAAAATGCTCTTAACTCAGTGAGCCCAGAGCTAAGTCTGCATGTATTTCTCCTCATAGGACACCCTTGCTCTCCGCACTCAAGGTGAGTGTCTTATGTTCACTCAAGTGGTATGATGCCCAGACCTACTACAGAATTGTTCAATCAGAATATGAGTCCATGGGCCCAGGCTTTTTTTTTTTTCCCTTTTTAAAAAAAAAAAAAAAAAAAGCTCTCCAGGTCATACTATTATACACCCGGTATAAGAATCACTGGCCTAAAAGAAAGAGAGAAGAATCTAATGGAAATGTTCTTGCATTTTACTGATAATATTGCTCTGAAGGACAGAGAAAAAATTAGGTTTATTAACTAGCTAAAAAAGAGAAAATAAGCATATCTGTGGTGCTTAGCCAGTAATTTGCTTTATTAAAGGGTGCAGATTTTAAAATCATACCTCAAAAAAATTCCCTGGCAGAATTTCAATAAACACAAAGCTTCCTAAATGAAAAAATAAACTTGTTTCACATGACAGGACTCTCTATGGGATATGTAATTGCCTCATCTAAAATATAGCAGGTTTAAGAAATAAAAAGACCATATTCTGGTTCAGGTGACCTAAGAAGAACTAAATCATATTTTCTTCTCTAAAGCAAGATATCATTTAGAAATAAATGAGAAAAACAAAGTTCCTTCTGAGCCTTCTTAGCTAGTGCCCAATGCAACCACAGTGACTGCAAAATCCTGACTTCCTACCACTGACGATCTTGATTGCAGTGTTTAAATGCCCTAAGGATAAAAGTTTCCATAAACAAATGCAATAAAATTAGTAAACCTGGAAGAAGAAAAAAGAGAAAAAGGGAACAAGAGAGTGAAGTAGAAGGGGTGGGCAGCAATAAGGCAAAGTCGATAACTAGCTGACACAAGAGCGAGACATTCTCAAATTGCTCTCAACTCAAAGAGCCTAGAAAGGCACCATTAGTTTTCCCAGGAGGACTGCTCATGGCTGTCTAGCTTTGTATACAGGTTGTTCTGGTATTACCAGCAGGACTCCCGTAGTATCACTGAGAGAGAGAGAGAGAGAGAGAGAGAGAGAGGTGTGGCCACATTACCCCTGCTAAGGTGCAAGCAAAGGAAGATGAGTAACTACATTGCTTAAGAATGATTTTTGCAGTTCTGTTTAGCTTTTAAACTGATGACGTTCTAATTTTGAAAATGTTATCTGAGTACTTTCTGAACAGCACATTTATTTCATAGTACGACTCTGTCCCTTCTTCTCAAAAGAGTATTAAATATTAGAGCTCTACTCGGCTATCCATTAATTCGCAGAACTGGGATTTAAAATGAATAAAATAAGCTCTTTGGCAGCACAATCACAATTGCTAAAGTGAATCAGGATCATACTGAAACCAATTCACATCTGTATTAAGCACCCCAGCACAGGGACAGGACAAGAACCAGGGAAACTGGGGTCAGTGCCGTGGACACTGTTCCCATGTTGGATAATCCTAAAGATCTGGTACATTCTTGGGATTTTAGTTCATCTACAAAATGGATTGAACTAGGAGGTCTTAAAAGTTTCCCTTTTATCCCTAAGACTCTCCACTAAGTAAACATGGGTGAACCACAGCCATCCATCCAGATTCCTAATATATCCTGTCTTACTCCAGGAACTGCATACGACATTGAGAGCTAAGTTTTAGGTGTATGATAATGCCTTAGCTTAAACTAATTTATAAAATCACATATAAGAATTGTGTAGCTATGCCACCTTGGGAAAGTTGGGAGTATTTTAGAACATGTTCAGACTATTGTATCCTCAGAAAAATCCCAAAGGTTTATAAGATTCTTTCCTATAATTTCAAAATGTCTGTTATATAGTGGCTCATGGGGGAAAAAAACACATTAAGACATTTATTTCTGGGCACTTGGGAGGACCTGTTTTACATATGTATAATCACTTGAAATTTGGTTAAAATAATTCAACGGAATTAGTTTTTAATTTAAAACTCTATGTTAAGAATATACACAAGGTATCTTTAAAGGGTATGTCAAAATAACATGCTACCTAAACACAACTGTTTGGACAAGTGCACTTATTTAAAAGGAAATACTCATGGTATTTACTTATAATTTGTCTGATATGCACAAATTCAATTAGTATCACTTACAAATATACACACGAAGGATCCCATTTGCTCTTTCTTTCCCTGAGATTTACAATGTTACACATTTTCTCTGTACTTCATCCTGTCACATTACAGACACATGGTTCAGATGTATTATTATATTTCAGTTTGAAAGAGAACTAGGCTGTATGTGATAATAATGATTTCCTGGTAGAAGCCTGCTACTGATGGATACTAATACAGAGAAACCTTCCTGGAGGGCATCCTTGTGGGTGGTTATTTCCCCCCTTGCCTTCTATGCTGCTTCTATTAACTAAAACTTCTTTCACTCTAGACCCTGAAAAAGGAAGAAGAAAAAGAATGCTGACTGAATCTCCTTCCTTTTAACTACTTGTGATTTAAATAAATAAAGACTCCTGTAATGGGACAGGCATGTGTTGTTGCATCAAATATAAAACAGTAATCACTATGACTAGCTGAGTCTGGACTGCAATACTATGTGAAATGGGACCAATTTAACCGTGAAGTTATGACAAAATTTTCCTGCAGGCTTCATCCAGTCTAACTCAAAAATCTCATCCCTCCTGTTAAAGAATATAGATCCTCTATTCCTTTCTGTAACCTTATATTTCTTTGCTTTATATTTGCAATCCTGACTTTTATCCACCTTGCTTCACATATTGTTTTATAGCTCTCTTATTCAAATAACTAACAGTGAGAATTAATATTTATTGAGTGTAATTATGTGCCAGACACTGTGGTAAAGGGGCCTTTAATTCTCTTGACAACCATCTATGGTAAGCATTAGTGGCCTAATTCTATACATGAGGAAACTATGCTTTAACAGGATTAAATGCTTTGCCCAAGCTCACACAATAATGTCCCAGACTTGATCTAGGTCATACCAACAACAAAGTCTGTATTCTACCCATTCTTACCTAGACTGCTTTGCGCTCACCCCTCTCCTCTTGTGAGAGATGAAGGACCTGGAAGATCCTGGATTCTTGCCCTCCCCCGTGTGAAAAATCCAGCCATTAGTGAGTCAAAACATGACTTTATAGCAACTGAATTTTCCAATTTCTGTTTCTGATCTCTCCTTTTCCTTCACCCCCTCCCCCAGTTGTCAATTTCCAATATTTCACCTCAATAGTCCACCAATTTTGTCATTTTGTCACTACTCTGTCCATCACTGCTCTGAATTGGATTTCGTTATTTCTTATATATATTAACAGCATAGAAATTCGACTTTATGAAAAACTTGAGGACTTTTAACTGTTCTCCCCTCCTTAAACATCTCTAACACATAGTATTACATGGCTGTCATATATATGCATCTTACTACCCACACTCACTTTATTGCTCTCCAGCTCAGGGTTATGGATGGCCCTCTACAACTCCCCATACTAAAGATCAGCTTAGCATTCAATGTCTCCAGTGACATGAGCTCGATGACTGTAATATGCACGATAATCATATATTCCAACACACAAAAAAGAAATATTACAATTTTAAGATGTAAATTAATTGTACCTGGCATCCCAGTTTCTGAGGGTAAAATGTGAAAACAAAATGTATCTTATAACAGGTAGAATGTGCTGCCTACTGGTTTTTATCTCTTACTTCCCACTTCTAACTCTCCCATATTCTTCTTCTATACCCCCCTTCTGAAATGCAACAGGCTTTGCAAAGCAAGAATACATTGCCTAAGGCTTTCTACAATCAAACCCATCAGATTCCATGCCAAAATTATCCATATTTTACATTTATCTAACACAAAAATCAAGGAAAGCCAAGTAAAAGTGAAAAGAGCACATGAAGCACTGAATATTATATGTTGCTCAAAGAAACGTAATGACAACAGCTTCAATAAATGACAGCATTTTGTTCAGTACTGCCACAGCATGCGTTTTCTCTAGAACATCTTTTAAAATAATCTTATTTTTATTTTCTTTACAAAATCAAGTCTCCATTGCAATCACGCTGAGTGACAGTATACTTCCATGACAAGTACAGTGTGATCTGATGTGGTAAGCAATTCACAGTTCCACCATTAATGAAAAAACTGATCTAATTTCTGGGGTACCAATCTATAGAATGGACTGTGATAATACTATTATAGGGGCTTTTAATCCAGTGAAAATGTTTGTTTTGTAATGACATGGAAATAAGTGTATTCACTGCAATTTTTCATACATCTATTTATGTAGAAGAAAGGTCTTAAAAAATTTGTGGGAAAGAGACTGAGCCATCCACCTCTTCCTCACAAGCACTCCCATTGTAAAGAATAATTACTAATTCCTTTACTACAAATAAACGCGAAGGAGAAATCATAGCAGGATGATCCATGGAGGAAGGGAGAAGAACAGCCATTCAAGCCTTTTGATAGGATCTCAGAGATGGCCCAGCCAAGGACGAAGGTCAGATGAGGGGGGATCTGTTAAGAGGAATGCTATATGGCACTCTCCATGGCCTCACTTAACTTTAAAAATGATTTTTCTTTAACTGTTGTAGGATTTTTTTTTTTTTTTTTTTGGATGGCCATTAGTAAAGAGCTGAGATTTGAGGCAGGCCAGGCCAAACAAAATCAGGTTGCATGGATGAGATGTGTCCTGGAAACTGAGTGGCAATGGACACAATGAAGAGAGAGCCCTTCTCCTGTTTGCTGCTCTAGAGGGCCCAAAGCTACATCATGATACAACTCCGCTTCCACATGAAAAGAAAAAAAAAGCTAAAAAATATGTTATTCTAAAATATGATATTATTCATATGCTATTTACCTTAGGAAGAAGATACACATATTCTCCAATCTGTACTTTTTTTTTTTTTAATATAAGGTAAGAAAATTGAAACGTAAAATGGCTAACACACAGCCCTAGAGTGGAATACTGCGTGCTGCTTCACCTACAAGCTTCTGCCAAGGGCATGACAATGGAGCTCTTTCAAGGTTTGGGCATTTGATTCTTCACTTGTACTCAACAGACACTGACCTCCATTTGAGCCTTAGATGGCACATTGATTCAGTCCTTGGGAGTACAAAACCCAGAAAACCCTCTTTTGTCTTTTTGTCTCTCTTTCAAATTTTCTATGGGGTCTTCCATACACTTCACCGCTCTTCAGAAAACACTGGCCACAGCAGCCATGCTGGGGCTCCATAGAGCACGGCTAGAATTTCTAAGAGCCATTTTTTTTTAAAGATTTTATTTATTTATTCATGAGAGACAGAGAGAGACAGAGAGGCAGAGGGAGAAGCAGGCTCCCAAGGAGCAGGGAGCCCGATGCGGGACTCGATCCCAGGACGCTGGGATCATGACCTGAGCCGAAGGCAGACGCTTAATCATCTGAGCCACCCAGGCGCCCATCTAAGAGCCATTTTTTAGTGCACAGAATATCAGCCTTAGGGGCACTTCAGAAAAATGTAACATACCACCATAAAATAAATAGTTAATGTCATTTTCATATCCAAGTACCATATAAACAAATTAGCATGCTAACCAGTTAGTCAAATGTCATTTAATTAAAAGCCAGAGATATCAATTTAAAATAAAGGCCAAAGAGGAACAGATGAAGAAAAGGAAGATTAGAGAATTCATTCAACTATTGCGGCAGAAGGAATCCAGACTAGTCAACTTGTATTTGTTTTCCCAATAATTCTGTCATATTCTAAACAAATTACAGAACTAGTGAGAGGATTTACTGGATAGACTCCCAGAGCGAACATTAAATTATTATTATATATTATATCATTTAACATGGCCCCTAAGAATTCTAGTGGAACGACTGGCATCAGTCTAAATAGATAGTGACCAACAGTGAAAAGGAGAACATAGTCTGTGATCAGAATGCCTGGGGCCAAGGCTTGACTCCATCGCTTAATAGCTATGTATGTAACTTTCAGCTTTAATTTTCTCATATAAGGAAGTTAACTAGTGATAATGTTTTCCCCCAACCTCAAAGAGTTTTTGTAGGACTCAAGTGAGATAATGTGTTAAAAAATATGGCTTATAAACTACAAAATAGTAAATAAATAGCAGTTTTTGTTATGTTAATGCTATTTAAGAACTCCACATAGAAAGGACAGCGTCTCAGGACCAAAATATTTTTCCAATTTGTGTGTGTGTGTTTATATATATATATGACATATATATAATGTCATATGTATGTCATATATGTCATATGTATATATATGGATGTATATGAGTACAAAAAGCTGATTAGATGTGTAATACTGAAATATCCACATGCAAATATCCATATGTGTATATATATACATATTACCTCATACATAAACTCATAGATACTTTATGTTTTAAATGGAGATAAGGACTAAAGATCTGGGTAGACTAAAATATTTTATTCCTAGTTTTCAGATTAGATCCTTCTTGAAGCATTTTGCAAATTTATAGGGATCGTTGCCTCAAAAGCAAGAACCTTAATGAAATTTTAAACTTTTTCATAGTTCTGAATGCACTTTTGTAAATTGATTTATCGGTTCAAGGTGTCTAAATAATGTACTATATTACACACAGTGACTCACTGTAGTATGTACTTCATAATTTAGTGGATATGTTTTGAACTAATCAATCACCTTTCATAAATAGTCCATACCGGTGGCTTTTCTACAAATCATACTAAGATCATTTAATGCAGTATTTAGAAAAAAGAAAAGTATTTCTGACTACTTGGATGAACAGGGAAAGAGAATGAAAATATCAGCCTATTGTAGAATACTTGCCTTTACCCTTCACTCCCAGAGGGCCCTTTTATGACCAAGCTTAAAAGTCCGTTCTTCTTCACTAAGTCATCAATCTTGAATGCTTCACCATCAACCAGGTTCAAGAAGTTGTTTTTCTCGCCTACCTTCTACATTTAGGGATTTGAAGGTTTCATTAATGAACATCTCCATGTGGCCATCCCTCAGGCAATTTCAAATTCAACAATGTCAAACTGCAACTTAATCCGGTACAGCCTGTTTTGAGCCAGAAACACGGATTTACCATCCACTGCATAACACTTACTACGTGCAAGGTACCTTTGCTGATTGCTGTAGGTACAACTGTGATAAGACAGGCAACCTCTCTTCTCCCCTTCTGTATCCCTCCAGACGTTCTCAGCTCCACAATTATAATCAACATCATACCTATTCCACTTTCCAAATAACTGTTATTCACTTTATCCTTATTCTACCATATTTCAGTCCTCACCATCTCTTGCCAGGAATATTTAATCATTAACTAAATTGAAGGCTTCAGTCTTCTGCCTCCTATCTTGCCTCCTTCAATTTAAAAGCCTTTAACACTGGCAGAGTTGGACTTTCTGAAATTCCGATTGGCTCAAAACCAACCTTCAAATGTACCAAAAGACAAACAAGTAAGAACAAAAAGAAAACAAACAAATAAATTCCTTAGCAAGTACGTTAACATTTCATGGTGTGGCTCTTGATTCATGAATGCCACACTTCTTTTGTCCTCTTTGGCATCTGAATCACTTATAGACCCCTAAAGAAATTATATTATCTCACAAAGTCATGCCTTGCACAAACTACTCCTTTGGAACAGGAACATCTTTTTCCCTTATCCCATTTATTTAGGGACCACTTTCTCACCCTTTAAGGCTCAGCTGAAATATTATCTTCTCTTTAAAGATTTTGCCTGATCTCCCCAGGCTGGTTTTTGTGTTCTTGCCCTTAATCTTTCATTGCACATTTATAAAATCCACTATCAGACAACACTGAGGTTATGTATAAGTTTCCTCATCTTATTGTGACCTGCAGAAAGGACAAGAATCTTTCTTTGTATATTTATATCCCCAGTATATAGCTACATGAGTGTACAGCCCATGTACAAATGTTTGATCAAAGAGCAAATTAATGCATACCCTGAACAATCTCATGACGACATGATTTCTTACAGGACCATTATAGACCATGGATTTCTTTTTTTTTCTTTTTTTTTTTATTTCCTTATCCATAAGTTTGGTTCTCAACAGGCAAACTCTCTTAGCTATAGGCAAAATCTAAACTTGGATAAGGTGAAACTGTCCTGAGTAGATTCTTATTGAAGACTGACTCTCACCACCTAACCATCTTAGACTCACTAAGACTTGCATCTTAGTGAAAGCAGGTCCTACTCTGCTTCTCTTTCTTCCCATTTCAGGACACACAAAAATAGCTTTCACTATGCTAGTCTCCAGATTAAACACGTGTCCGGCAAGCAGCATGATGTGAAAAGTCTAGCTGGTCAGTGAGGTGGTGACTTCAGGAGGCTGTGAGCCCCCAGAAACCCGAGCTTTTGTATTAGTTGAGCAGATGGCATATGGCCCCTATGCGTTTTGAGCTAGAGCATTTATACATACACCTGCTCATACCACACCAGTTGGCTTACAGCTACACAGAGAGACTTTACATATAATGTGGCAGATAGGGGTTTCCTCTGTCATTCTTCCTTCCCTCCCTCTTTCTTTTTCTCTCCCCTCCTGCGCCACCTTTAATTTCAGATACTATATGTGTTATATAGGATGAATAGATTCCATAACGCACCCAAAAGCCAACTATTAAGTGATGATCCCAAGTACTTTCCTGTTTTTATGTTTTTTGGTCTTTAAACCTCTTTAATGGTTTGAGCCAATAATGTAGACTTTGGCACATGGTAGTAATAGCTGTAAGTAATAAAAACTTCCACTCTGTTCAAGGATTTTTGAGGGGTAGAAACTGTGTGCATTAGTACTTAATAAATGTTTATTGAAATAACCACCTATTATTCTGGGTGCCTGTTTGAGCTGAGCCTCTGCACCTAACCAGCCACTGCCCAGATGGTTCAACTTTAATGCACTGTCCACTTAATGGATCTGGATCAATTCCTGATTATACAAGTTTATTTTCAGTGTGTTCAAAAGGACAGAGTTCAGCAAAATATTGAAAAAAAAATCCTTACAGCTAATATCTGCCTTTCTTCTTGCTTGATTTCAGTATTTTTGTCCTGCCAAGATGTATCCTGCTAAAAAGCAAATGTGATTTACTCTTCTCCATTCTTCACACTAACTGCTTACTTCTTTTGCCTTGAATTTCACCAACTTATTTAGGAAATACATTACCTACATGTCTCCTGAGTGCACAGTCCTATTAGTCTCAGTCTACTTAGAAACTGTAGTTTCTTAGCTATATTCATCTGTGTAATGTATTTTAAAAATACTTACATCAGACCATCTGCTCAGTGCTGAGAATGTAAAAAATGAAAGACACAGATCCTCCCTCAAAGAGTTCATGCAAGAGAAGAGCCAGTCCAATAAACAGGTAATTATAGTTCTGCCTTATTACACTGTTGTTCCTGCCTTTATATATCTGAACAGCATATCAGTCTTTCACGGCACAGATTCCAAAACTAAAGCACCTCTAATTTTGTTCTTCTGTCTATATCCTGATCACCTAGCCCAAATCTCCTGAAATTTAGACTATGAATTTCTTAAAATGTGTTGCTGATATTTGAAAACTACTCTCCATCTTCATGCTTTTAAGCATACTCCTGTATATACTCCTGTATATCTTGTAGAAGGAATGGCAAAGACTCTGTAAATTCTTATTAAAGTACATTGAACTGACACCAAAACCACCTCTACCATCAGCCCCAGCAGCTGTCACCATGGTAAAAGCCCCGGCAGCCACATAAATGCAGAACAGTTGATAATGCTGCTCCAAATCCAAGTTTGAGTAATCCTTCTTAGACCCATAGGCACCTAAATATACGTGGTACAATTTAATTAATTCAAAACATCAATTAAACAAAACGTTTTGCCAGAAAAGTTTTCTTTCTATATATACATGCATATGTATACATATCAAATCTCTACTAAAATTAAGTTTTGATAAAAATTTTCTAAGTATTTTATGCATGACTCTTGACCTGCATTATCAAAGAAATGTTGCTTATGATAATGACCCTTAAATTGTTTTAGCAAAAACAAAGTATGACAGGCTTGTGTCAGAAATAATAGGTTTTCACTGAGGGGCAGGAAACCAAGGAAATTATCTGACCCAGAGATGTACTGACCCTTAAAGTTATCCTTTTACAACACTGTTTTGAACAAGAAACCAGTCCCTTCACAGACATATATTAATATAATCAATTAAACATTTTCAGTAGAGATTTATGGTTTGCTATGAAAAGGTGGATTTATTCTGAAGCTAATGCACCTTAAGATTTAGGGCTCTGTACCTGTACAAGCCATTGCCAAGATGCAGACACTGGGGGGAAGTTGGACCGGCAATGTAATGATAATTTTGTAAAATATCCAAAAACAATTTTTTATATAATATATATTTTTCCTTATGAAGCTTTAGAACCCACAAAACTCATATCTTTCTCCTGGTTATCACTTTTTTTTCCAATGTTAAGTATGCTCCTGAAATATCATAGGTCATATCAAAATGTTTAGCTTGAAAATTATTTCCTCATCAATCTCCATTATACAATCAGGTACATTCACTGTAGAAACACAAGCCTGAATATGTGTTAAATGCTACAGTGAAAATTTCATCATTACCTATTCATGTTATACCATATTAAGGGGCAGCTTTAACTCAGATTAACGACCACCATTTACTTTATGCTAGGTCACATCTCTGGACCTAGGGAACCAAAGATTTTGCATGCCAGTGGAGGAGAAACATGTAGTTGCAATGAACACTACAATTATTTATATAGCACATTTTAAAGTGAATGTTCAGTATCTTACTATAATATGGTATTTAAAATTTTTGTTGCTTTCTTTATGATTACAAATTTTATTTTGCATATTTAAAAGTTAATTCTGTTGTAATCTTTGTTCTTTGTTCCTTGTGTAGGAAATAAATCTCATTTTTAAAATTTTTTAGAGAGAGAGCATGCGAGCTGGGTGGGGAGGGGCAGAGGGAGAGGGAGAGAAAGAATCTTAAGCTGGCTCCATGCCCAGGGCGGAGCCCAAAGCAGGGCTCCATCTCACGAGTCTGAGATCATGACCTGAGATGATATCAAGAGTCAGACGCTTAAACTACTGAGCCACCCATGCACCCCAGAAATAAATCTCCTTCTAAATCACAGTACTTCACCATCATAATTTTCATGTTTTCTTAGATAGTATCAACATCAGAATAAAATTAGTAAGTACTCCATCCATGATGTATATGATGAACTCTAAAATTAATGCCACTAGGAAAATGATATAAACGAAGTTCCCTAAACACCATTAGATAATTTCTCATTAAATTTTGTCATTTGTTCCCCACCCCAAGGGTTTTATATTTACTCCTATATATAATATCTACTACATTGGCTACAGTTGTCTTAAAATGTTGGCTAAGAATTTACTGTTGAATTTTCTACAAATAAGTATTTTGAGTTAGAGAATGTGGTTATTAAATGACCAGATTTTGCCTCAACAATGAGACAATGAATTTCATGCTATCATTTTAACCAAACATATTTTAACTAAATTGAACTAAAGACAGTATATAATCTTCTCTACCAGACTGGCAGCAAACTTTAAGGAGATGATCCTGTTTTCATGATATTTCTATAGAGAACTATATACATGTCCCTTTGGTCCAATACAAATATGTGTATTTTTAAATGACATATATATGACACATATGCTTATTTTTAATGTATTCGGGGTTCTCTAATAATTAGTTTCATAAAAATTAGACTACATACAACATATTACATTCAGTCAAATCATAGTTTAAACCGGTTGCTTTGCAATTGGATTGTTGTAATAAATTAACCAAATTCTAGTTAACCAAAGATCAATCCAAAAGCCATTAATCAAACTGCAGTTGCTGCAAATATCATAAAAGAACACAAGTTCAATTTCCTTATTATCTATTCCTCTACCTACCTATATACTGAATACCTTGTTCTAGAAGAGACTTATGGTGGCTCATAAAGGTACTAGATATAATGAGATAGCATAAACGAACAGCAAGGGCAACATTAGAATATCCCCCAAAATGATTAAGTAATAAGGAATCAAAAGATGCTACCAAAACCTGATAATAAATTAAGTTCTAAGCATCCTGGCATGTTAAGGATAATCTCCCTACAGCAGACATAGAGATGGGTTTCCTAGGACTTATTTTCTCATAGAATATTCGAACTGTAGTTCATTGTTGTTATACCAAAGAAACCTAACAGGAATTATAGAGCCAGACAGATAATCTGATTCCCCTCTCTTCTCTTCTCTGCTATCACATGCTGCTCACTCCAGTCAGCCATAGTAGTCATTTTTATTTCCTCAAACATATCAGCCACTCTCAGCTAAGAGTCTCTACTCTTGCTGTTTTCTGTTTGGAATTTACTTTCCCTGGGTGTCCACTGGGTTCATTCTGCATCTCCCCTTGGACTTTGTAAAAATACCATTCTCAGTAAAGCTGACCACCCTTTTAAAAAATTATAACCTCTCTATTGATAGTCTTTATTCCCATTCCTTTATATATTTTTCTCTACATGATGTATCAGTTTCTGCAATACTCTTTATTTTTATTTATTTAATTTTGCCTGTGTCCCCTACCAGCTGTGAGCTCCATTATACCCTTGGTGTCTTTCTCCATCTGCAATTTCAGCTGATACCACTGTTGCCTAACTTGTTCTGCTCAGGATTTCCAACAAAAAGACCAAACTGATAAAATATGACATCAGACATTTGTGAGCACTCTTTGCAATGTCTAAGTCAGTGATCCTCAAGCTGTTTTCTTCAGCCACCAACATTCTCCTGAGTGGCCATAAAGAGATGGGTCATAATTTCCATAGAAATTTCTGTACCATTAAATTGTCCATAGAAACCTTTTGCACCACTAAGGGTTAGTACTATTACCTAAATAAATTTGGTATTTATAAACAAAAGTTAGGATGCAATTATTATTTATGGATTCTAACTCAGCATTCTATAAGAAACATGGTTGCCATGAAACAGCACAATGTTTTTGCCAACCTCTTTTGTCACATACGTGCATAGAATTAACTGAAAATCATACCATTTTCAGAAAGGATGCTATATTGTCAGTGATGTTTTGAGCTTTTCAGAATATTCAACTACTGCTACTCATTTCATAATTATCTTACTGTTAATTTATCTTCATCATTATCAATTTACTTTTCCTCTGGTTTATTTACTTGCGGGGATTAGTTGCCTAATAACTTAATATTAAACTGTTCATGCATTGTGCTCGAAACAGGACTCATGCATACCCTCTTTGCTAGAATAGATATAGTGGATCTTCAATATCCCAGATCCATATTTGTGAACTCACCTACTCACTAAAATGCATTTGTTCTTGGTCATTCATGGACATGTGCAGAGCAACAAAAAATTTGAGTCTCCTTGTTCACCCATACCCAACACTCTGCCTTCCTGTTTCAGCTCTCATATTGTATAATGCACTTTTCCAAATCTATGTAATGCCATATGTTCATATTTTTATGCTTTTTATTAGTGCTTTTGCTGTTTAAAATACACCCCCTACCCTGTGTATTGCTGAAGTGCTATCTAGTGTTAACAAGAAGGCTAAGGTGCCTTAGGGAAAAAAATGTGTGTGTTAGTTAAGCTTTGTTAAAGCATGAGTTACAGTGCCATTGGCCATGTGTTCAATCCTAACGGGTCATCGATCATCCATCCATCCATCCATCCATCCATCTATTTATCTATCTAGATGTCTTTAAACAAAAGCACATAAAACAAAGTTATGTGTTGATCACAGGATGAAAATGTGACCAGAGGCTCACAAGAACCTAACCCTGTATTTCCCCCAGGAGCAATGGCTCAGTATTTTCTAATTCAGCATTCATGGCAATTTTATAGAACATAATTACCATAAATAAGAAGAATTAACTGAACATGCATAACCACTCACTCAACAGAAAATTTTGTTCCACTTTAAAACTTGTTATCCTTAAATTCTATTTCTACCTACAGATAAAAATCAACAGAATAGAAAAAAGGTCCTTTGCCCTATTTAAGAAAGTAGCTCCTCCTCTTAAGTGTCAGATATTAAAATGTGATAGAGGAAGTATAAGGAAAGGAGGAATAGAGGAAAGAGAGAAAAGGAAGTGGAAAAGGTAAAAGTAAAAAGAGCTTGAATTGCATATTCTATTTTGTATTTCCTTCCTTCTGAAAACATCGCCTTTTAAAACATCTGAAAGGTTGACTTGTAAACACAAAATTATTTTTTCTCCTGTGAAATAGCTCTAAACCAAGAAATCACATTCAAATAGTACATAAAATGCTTAGAGTAAAAATAGTTATCATACGTACATTTGCATATATTTACATAAAATTTATACATATGGTCAGATTATATTAGTCTATTTCAGAGAAAAATTTAAATGTTATTAACCTGATTTCTTACTTAAATCAATGTTTCTCAATTATTTTTTATCATCTACTAACTGTTGCCATAAAATTCAGCACATCTGAAATATATAAGAAAACGAATGGTTGAGCAGGGCCAATTTAAGTGAAGGGTACTAAGTACCACCATCAAATCTGAGGATTCAATGTCAATTCTCTGATAAAATATCAAAGATGTAGCCATGAGACAAAAGGAAAACTTGGCAGATGTTCCTTCCAGAACACTGAAAGAGGCTATCAATTCTTCCCATTCTATCACTTCTTAAGCAGTTCTTTGCTTGTACTTTATAGCTCCACTGACTTCCGAAAAGTATTGGTGAGGACCATATGTGGCTCAAATGGATACTATACTAGTGCAACTGAATCAGTATTAGAGAAAGAGAGGAAAGTCCTCTTCTTTGCCTCTCACCCAAAAGGCTGTGCCTAACAGGAAGCAAGTAAGGCAGTTAAGGGCACACAATTTAAGAACAAACTCACTCTCAGTTTTAGGCAAGTACTAACCCTGCCCTTTGTTTCCCTGAGAGCCAGAGCACTGAGGGCACAACTTTTAAAGAGGTGCTCACTCTCATTCACACAAGTTCTATGGGTAGAATAAAAAGACAAAGGACAGTACATATTCCTGGGAACCAAATTAAACCAGTTTTCTTGCTGCAGGTCTATATTAATGTGCTATTGAATCAGCCCAGTACCAGTGCTTGATAAAAATGATAAACACTTAGCTATAGCATTTTATTGTAGATCAGCATAAAGTAAATATAAAGGAAAAGTCAATGACTCCCTGAAAAATACAGATTAAAATCACTGAATGGCTGATGACACATTTCAATGAGATATAATCAAAAGTAAAACAAATGTGAGTAAAGAATTGTTTCTCTAGGCAGACATTGTTACAAATCCAACAAAAGGGACACTTGAATAATCTTGCGTACGTTTATTTTTACATTATTGTGTCATGTTTTATGTACTTACTTTAACTTTATAAAATTCATTTTTATTTAATTATAAATTTTATATACAAAAACTATGTACTTACTTTTAAGGTGAATACTTGTTATACTCTGGTGGTGGGTGGGAGCAGGGTGTGATTTATTAGAATTATCACATCATATATGGCAGGGGATAAAGAAAAAAGAAATTACCCTAAGGTAACATATTCTCTCAACTAGATGCTTGTATTTGCATGGATAAAACATGAATTTATCCATCTGAATGGATAAATTTGCTCCAGCCTGAGAAATGTTTCTTTTCACCTATAAGCTAGCCTCACTGCAAACATCGTACAATAAGCAACCTATGAGCTTTTGGGTGAGTTTAGCATCCATTTTATCTAGAAACCTTGAGGTTTTTCATGGTCAGATTGTATAGAACTTGTCCTAAACCTCACATGGCTTTCATTTAGGATGTAGTGAGCAGACATGATTATTTTTGTACATGAAAAAAATACTTAGCTACAGAAGCATTTCCTCAGCTTTACATTGTTGAACTCTATTTAAGGAAGCCCTTCTCCCTTTGTATCACATATTCTTTGGATGATTTATTTCAACATCTTGTCTTTCATTTTTTTTAATTTATAAAAAAAGGAGGAAAATAACCTCTGTCCTTCTTTTTCCCTCCAGGTTTTCTTTAATTATATTCTAGAACACCTGCCTGCCTGAATAGACTCCTCTGCAATGGCAATTCCTAAAAGCTGGCTGTATTTCCCAATATGAACACTCTCTATCCTACCTCCTGTACATTGGTGAAACTATCAGAATTGTAAAATCTTTGGTTTCTCTTTATTTATCTAATGACATGAAGGGAAAAAAATACCTGTTTAGACAAATATTCAAATTACATCAAGATGTTCTCTCAAAGTGTCAGAATTTTACTACTCCAAAAATGTTCTGCAAGCAGCACTAATTCTCAATCCTTAGGCTGGAGATATTTAAAAAGAGTTCCATTTTTGGAACTAAAATGAATTAGTCAAATTCAGTTTCTGAATTCAGAACTCAATGAGAATAGGTAAACCCAAATAATAGGTTTGAGCCAAACTTCAGACCAAATAAAGATGAAGTTCAGACCTAAGTTATCATCTTAAAAAAACAAAAAATAGCAGAGATTAACAAGCAATCTCATTTATCTAGTTCCATCAAGCATCACTGTTATTCAGTAGAATCCTAATGATACTGGAATCTCCTGGCTCCTTGGAAACACTCAAAGAGAGCTTTCTGGATTTGGAAAGTATATGAGAATAAAGCAATCCTGTGTGTGTGTGTGTGTGTGTGCTCTGCCCTTTCTGCAAATATGTGGTTTGAAAAGTTGTCTTATGTAATTTTAAATCTGATTTGATCCTGAATATATAATATTTAAAACAACAGTCAAATCCTGAAAGCATTTTTATGGTACATATCAAAGTATTATTTATCAATGAGGTACAAATTCTGTTCCTACCCTAATATTTTACAAATATAACTAGTAATTACTCTTCCCATCAGAAATAACTTCAAAGTTTAATAATTTATATATTTCAAAGCACTTTAACAGATGTCACCCATCGGAGGTTCTATTTACTGTCCCCTTGTGATAGGTAAAAGAATAAGGAGAGGTAATTTAAAGGACTTGTCTGTGGTCACAAAGTATGACAATGTGATGAATCCTGCTTAGGTTTATCTCTGTTTTCTCCTTAGACTACAGATTGTTTTAAAACATATATTCTTTAAAAAGAAAACACCTGACTCAGGTTAATTATAGAAAGTAGAGATTGAAAGCAGAGTAAAAATATGTATCATTATTATTATTATTATTTTAAGATTTTATTTATTTATTCATGAGAGACAGAGAGAGACAGAGAGGCAGAGGGAGAAGCAGGCTTCCAAGGAGCAGAGAGCCCGATGCGGGACTCGATCCCAGGACCCCGGGATCATGACCTGAGCCGAAGGCAGACGCTTAACCATCTGAGCCACCCAGGCGCCCTGTATCATTATTATGAACAATAACAGATAACCCCTAATGTTTTCCATGTACCAACATGAAGCACTTTACAGTTTTAACAACGATTACATAAGGCCTATTATGAACCCATTTTAATGGAGATTAAGCTGACAGAAACATTAATTTCTAACTAAATGGTGATGCTGAGATTCACACTCAGATCTTCCTGACTTATGAGCCTGAGGTAGGATTTAACAACTAGGCTAAACTTCCTCTCTATGCACTTGCATAATCTACCAGTTCATTACCACTCATACTAGGTAATATATCCTCTACATGTTTATCAGAAAACTGAAATATTCCTTCTATCTTTAACACTGAACACTCCAGACAGCTCCAAAGTAAACTATCTCCTTCCCCCAACCTTTTTTCTCTTTATTTATTCCTTCTGCTGGGTTATGGCAGATTTTAGAGCAGGGTCAGGCCATCTTAGGAATTAGAGAGGTGGCAAAATCCATGACCATGGGTCATCAGGATGGGAGAACCATCATTCAGATCAGGCCTGTCTCTCGGGCCTCACGTCTTACCAGTGGACTGTATCCTGGAAGTGGTCTGAGAATTGGTGTAGCTTTAGACACTCACACTGACAGCCCTGAGGGAATGGTGTTCACTTAGATGCATCGGACTCAGTAACATGTGGAAAATGCCCCATAGTTGTGGGACGTATTAACAACGTGATAAGCTGTCTCTCTGCCTGGAATGTATGAAAAAGATCGTTTTAACTTATAAAACCACAGAAGAATGCAGAGACACCTGAAGGGAAGGGTATAAGAAAGCCAATATGGGTAACCTGTGCAGAAGTTTTCAAGAGTGTGCTCTGGAAGAAGAGTTACCAGGCTCCTCATTTAACATTTTTCTGAGGAAAACAGTATTCGGAGAGATCAATTTTGGCTTTCTGAGTTAATATTCAATTTTATTATAGCTTCCTTTTGTGTATTCGCTACTTTACGATCATATATGTTTAGTTTCGAACCCCAATTTTTTGCATTTTCTTCAAGAGATGATCATTCTAATAAAAATACTAACAATTATAAGTAATGTAGTTATAGCTGTGTTAACAGCAGAATTCATACTGAGGGAAATTAAAATCTCCATTTTTCTTGTTTTTTTTTTTAAAGATTTTATTTATTTATTTGAGAGAGAGAGAATGAGAGACAGAGAGCACGAGAGGGAAGAGGGCAGAGGGAGAAGCAGACCCCCTGCTGAGCAGGGAGCCCGATGTGGGACTCGATCCCGGGACTCCAGGATCATGACCTGAGCTGAAGGCAGTCGCTTAACCAACTGAGCCACCCAGGCGCCCTCCATTTTTCTTGTTTTGAAATGACTGGATCAGTTATAAATTAGTGAAGTTTAATCCTGATTGTCATATGTTGAGACACTGAGAAACAAGCAAAGTATGAGGAAAATTCTGGAAATCATGTCATAAATGAAATGCTTGAGATAAAGTTAATCTTTTCAAGTATTTAAAATTGGGGGGTGCAAAATACCTGCCTTCAAATATTTTATTTTTTTAAGATTTATTTATTTGAGAGAAAGAGAGAGAATGGGTGTGAGCCAGGGGAGGGACAGAGGGAGAGAGAGAATCTCGAGCAGACTCCTCACTGAGCGTGGAGCAGGATGTGGGGCTCGATTCCAGGACCTTGAGATCATAACCTGAGCCGAAACCTAGAGTCAGATGCTTAACTGACTGAGCCACCAGTGCCCCTGCCTTCAAATACTTTTAAGAGCCAAATATAACTCAAGTTCCTAAAAATTTAAGAGTGTCCTAAAGCTCTTCTCACCACACCTCCAGTGCATCCCATTTCTGTGAGTTTCCTGTGCATTTAACAGCTGTCAATCCAGTACATCCAAGCACCACGTTTGTAGTGAACAAGATCTCTTTCCTCGGGAAGCTCACTCACTTTCGGAAATACACTCTCTCATTTTCATACTTTATTGTATGCTTTTGTATTAATTCTATCCTTCTTTTTATGCTTGCAACAGCCTTGTGAGGTTAATATTGTTGTTCCTATTTTATAAGTGAATGAATGAGAAAAAATAAGTTATTTGCTTAAATTTCACACCATTCTCAAGTGGTGGAGTCACTATTCAAACCCAGCTCACATGACTGAAAAGTGTGTTTTTACCACCATTCCTGCCCCAACTAAAATAGACCTACGGCTACCTGATCACCCATCATATTACTGCATAAGAATTTCTGAATTCAGAAAGAGATTATAGTGAATGAGATTTAAAGCCCCAGGCAGCTCTAATATTAAAAATAAGTTTTTAAAAAAGAATAGATTATTTTTCTTTTTGATGAAAATATTTGATATTTACATAATATTTAGATTTCATTATTAAGGAAACGTGATTTGCAAAAAAAATCTTTGTGATAATGCATATTTCATAACCAAAATTGCACAAAATTTGTTTTTGCTAAATTCCAAGAGAGGTCATTGCTTGAAAAAAAATAATAAAAAGAGCTATCCTCTGAAGTAGTTTCAACTCCTTCCTCCTTAAAGCTTCAATTTCTCCCACATATCCTTCAGCTCAGGGTAGAAAGTTAAAAATGGAGTACTGTGAAAAATTAGACTTTGTCAGTGTGCCCAGAGTTTACAAAGAATCAAACTTAAACATAAGTCAGAAACCACTGACAGCGTGAAGAGAGTAGCACTAAAAAATATATGTATTACAAGAGATTAATAATTGGAATATTAGTTCCCTATGTTTTTCATCATAAATTCCACTGTGAAATCTTAATTGGATCTGAAACAGAATGCACCACCTCCTTCTGACCCTAACCCTGAATCCTCTTCATTCATTTGTATATACCTTCCACAATCAATTGGACTCATGTTTCCAACAAATGACCTAATCAATGGGAAAAACAGTCTTGTTTCAGATCATTACACTCCACAACTGCTCTCCCAAATTCACTGAACATAGCTGTTATACCACAGGTAAAAGTCTATTTGCAAATGTTATAATGATCAACCAAAAAGATAACTTACCCTTTGCAATAAAGCTTGTATTTTTAATTTCAATGTCAAGCTTTATAATACCATCCCATCATTTGATACTAATCTTTGTAGAAAGCCCATTTCCAAGGTTGCGTATCTGCCGTACAATTCAAGTTACTTATTTTAGACGTGGCTTTGTATCTCTTTATATACTCCATGTGTGACTAGCATGACAAATCAGCTCTCTCCATGTGCGACAGCCATGTGATATTCCTCACCTAATTCCTTAGCAATCATTTTTAACTGATGGTAGCTTCACTTTTCTTATATATAATTACATTGAGTCCCAATGACTATAACTCACCGGTATCTGCTTCTCCTGAATAAGCAAAATTAGTTAGCCGCCTAAATCCAGCTCTGTTATGATTCAGTTGAGAAAATTATATAAACTCTGTCAAGGATAGAGTGGGTGTGAGATACAGAACTGAGTTTCTCAAATATGTTATGAAAAAGAAAATGCTGACTTTTATTTCTTCGTCACTTCAAACCAAGTGCAGAATGTGTAATCTTTTACTCTCCACACACATTCTGCTCCAATGTGGACCCTTAAATGACTCACAAATCAGAAAAATCTAATTTAAGTAGGGTTTGACTAATTTCACTAGTGATCATCACAAATCTTTCAAACTCACATCTGTTGAGCATTATGTATGTGTTGTCCAAATCTTGATTGTGTGTTTTCAGTTAAATACCTTAAAACATGTCAGCATTTTAACTAAGAAGATAAGTAAATATTCTAAGGGAAGCATTCTTATCAGATAATTGCACACTGTTTACACACAAAACTTGCTGGAATGATGTTAATCATTTTGGTTCTTGTAATTACCATTCCGGTAACAGAGCCCCATCTTGAGAAATTAGTCTTCTGCCTTTATCTTACAGAAGACAAGGATTCTAACTTGACTAGGAACATAGATGGCCTTACCGTACTATCTTGTTCCCCCTTACCCCCACCCCAACACACATATACACATCTTTTGGGCTCTATCTCTCTCATTCGCTCTTTTGCTTGTATAGTGACAGCTCTAAGGATAATTCCCAGGCTTTTGGTCTGAGAAGACCTAAGGCTGGCTGAGCCCAACATGAGTATTTTCCTGACCATTTCCTTTTCTCTAGATGCCATATACTGGGATGTGTTCAGACCTTCCCTTATACTGAAATAGTAAGCCATGAGATGCAAAAGTAAACTCCACTAACTTTGGAGCCTGTCTTGCTCCAGGTCTACCTAACAAATACTCCATGGGCCCACACTAGCTCAATGGAATATTGCCCTGCAAGGTAAGGGCAGTTGGTTACAAAACTCCTTTATCTCTTTTATAACCCCCTCTGGGATGGGCTACTGGTCATCCCACTTGTCTGAAAAGGTAATTTTATCAGTTAAAACTCCTTAAGTATATTGTATATTTCATATACCAAAGATGAGAATTTTTAAAGGATGACAGTTTTAAGAAAATGGAATGAAAGTCCTAAATACTTTCTTCCCAGACTCTCAATAGTTTGTTCTTTTTGTACACCTTATTCTGAAAATTTCAGTTCTACAGTTCATTTTTTAATATTTCTGTGTCCTGGCTAAATACCATTTAATCTCTGCATTACTACCATTGCTTATTATTCTAACCATATTCAGTTTCAAGACTTGTTAAATTTTAGTAAGTAGTATAAAATGATTTGACAGCCCCGTATGTGTATTTGTTCTTTTTTGAATACACGCCATTTTAAAGGTAAAGGTTTCAAAAACTATGTTAAAAGAGCTTGGCAGTAACACAACATGATCAGATACTTTGCAAGAAAACAAAATATATTCATAGACCTAAAACACCTTATTCACATTTTTTCCAGAAATTTACTTCTCAGAATTGATACAAGCATCCAGATTTGTTTTCTAACCCTTCTGAATTATAGCTCTAATGATTGTTCCCTTACTCTACTTATTTTACTTCCAAATGTATCAATAACCTCATTTCTAATAGGAGAATGGCTCCTTTCTAACTCTGAAGATTTAATCAGCATTGACCATGAAACAGAAATTTTATAGCCTCTAAAAGGGATCATCAGGAGAAATTGTCATTACTAAATCTTTTCAAACATTAAATATAATTCTATTCATTGTTTAGATTTCAACTCTCCTGTGACTATATTAAAATGTACGACATTCGATTGCACTCTCTTGAGCTACTTCTTCTACATTAGTGAACTCTGAGTATCCATTATTTTCTAAAACAATGTTTATGTACAATTATGAGGTTTAAGTATTTGTGGCTCACCTTCCAGTGTAAAATGGTTCATTATATTTTATAAACAATGGAGGAAAAAGCTCTTGTTGTTAACTCTAGATCAATAAACATCTTGGAATCCTGGACTGTAGAAAATATTATTGCCTGAGCTCGAAAAAAAATCAATTTCCCTGAAACATATTAAATTGATGTGCTTTTGAGAAATAAGATCAATTATTATATAAAATTATGGACATTACCTGATGGTATTATAGATTTAAACTTGACCCACGTTTCAGATGAATCCACGCCTCATCCCTAAAAATGGGCAATGGACCATCAGCCAATAAGCCCCCCTCAAACGAGTTGTAGTATTTATTCCAATTCATACTGACAGCTTAGATAGTTTTATACCTCCTTCAAGATTTCAAAACTTTCACATGTATTCTCAGAAGAATCCAGCAGACACCACCTTAACCAAGCAACCAAAGTCAACATCACTACTAATGAATATATCAACATCCGTATCTCCTGACAGAATGCACTGAGAAGTGCACAGCATTCCTTCTGTGGCATCCTTGGCAAAACTGCATCACTTAAAATGTCTCCATTAGGAAGAAACATGAAACTAAGCTAGGTTGTAAAATATGCTACCAAATGGTCAAGAATGAAAGACCGAAGAACTAGCCCAGACTGGAAAAGACTAAGGAACAAGATAAATGCAAGATGTGGCAGTGGGTAGGCTCCTATCAGAAAAAGTACTGTAACAATTAGAAAATGTTGAATACAATTTGTTGATTAGTAAATAGTATTATACCAATGTTCATTTCCTGGTTTAAATAGCAGGTGTCATCATGTAATGATACTAACATTTGGAGAAGATGGGCTTAGGAACAGTACTCAGCAACTTTTTGGAAGTCTGAAATTATTTTAAAATAAAATGTGTTAAGGGGCGCCTGGGTGGCTCAGTCGTTAAGCGTCTGCCTTCGGCTCAGGTCATGATCCCAGGGTCCTGGGATCGAGCCCCACATCGGGCTCCCTGCTCGGCGGGAAGCCTGCTTCTCCCTCTCCCACTCCCCCTGCTTGTGTTCCCTCTCTCGCTGTGTCTCTCTGTCAAATAAATAAATAAAATCTTTAAAAAAAAAAAAATGTGTTAAATGTTCACCTACTTGATCTCCATTTTACAGTGTGAGGATAAAATTTTATTATGCTTTAAGAGCATTGCTCAAAATGAGAAACTTGTAAGTATAACCTAGGGTTTCTATTCACTGATCTTTCTACTATATAAAGTTTCCCCCAATACAATTTTAAAAGACTCTGTCCTACTTTCGAAGAAAGTGATTTTTTTTTTTTGCTTTGATTTGAAGATTGTATAAAAGGATTATGAAATCACAGAGGTATCCTCATACAAGCATTTGTTCATGGATCCATGAATTAGTTCCTCTGTTTTTCCCACCTCGACAGCTGTAGATTACCTGTAGAATTTACTACTTCCCAATGCCATCTGGTTACCTGCTTGGCTTATCAAACAGATTAAATTTTATGAAGGAGAAGAGGTTTTTTGTTTTGTTTTTTTATTTTTTTTATTTTTTAAAGATTTTATTTATTTGGGGCGCCTGGGTGGCTCAGTCGTTAAGCGCCTGCCTTCGGCTCAGGTCATGGTCCCAGGTCCTGGGATCAAGCCCCGCATCGGGCTCCCTGCTCTGTGGGAAGCCTGCTTCTCCCTCTCCCACTCCCCCTTCTTGTTTTCCCTCTCTCACTGTGTCTCTCTCTGTCAAATAAATAAATAAAATCTTAAGACACAGTGAGAGAGGAACACAAGCAGGGGGAGTGGGAGAGGGAGAAGCAGGCTTCCCACAGAGCAGGGAGCCCGATGCGGGGCTGGATCCCAGGACCCAGGGACCATGACCTGAGCCGAAGGCAGGCGCTTAACGACTGAGCCACCCAGGCACCCCTGTTTTGTTTTTTTAAACTATGATACCTATCATGGAATAGGTCCTTGATAAGTATTTGAAGAAGAAAAGAGAGAGAGAGAGAGAGAGAGAGAGAAAAGAAGAGAGAGAACACAAAACAGCTTTACAGCATGCCAAAGAGAATTTGGGGGATATAATGTTAAGCGTATTTATACAAACCACGCTTTCTCTCTGCTGATCATAATCACAATGACAGATAATCAATATAAATCATGCAAAATGATTAGGATGAAATTCCTTCCAATATAGTTCTTATCTATATATGCTTGAACCAGCAAAGGCTTGGTGACTGTCCTGCTGTTTACCTAATTCTGTCATTTATCTTGGTGAGTTACAGAGACTGCTGCAATTTCTGCGACTCTGTATTAATGAGCCCTGCATATAAAGCTTGTCAAACAATTACAGTGCACTTACCACAGAAAGGCCCGATATCATCATTTTAGGTTATCTCCTGTCTTTTGCACTTAAAAACAGCATGCGTACAATGTGAAAACACAATGGTATATCAGGAACGTTATTTTAATTTTTGCTTCTCCCACCACCAAACGTATGACATGTAAAATATGTACCAACAAAAACACATGTTAAAGATGACAGCATTTTTAAATGACTTTGATCAACATAATCAGAAAATTTAGAGCTAATCTAGACTATCTAGTTTGACTATAATTAGGTTGATAACTGTAAGCTTCCTTTCCTCCATTTTAAGCCGTGTAGTCAGTCTCACCTGATAAAGCCTCTGGTAATTATAACCTTCATTTCTAACCTAAGATAACGTTGAAGAGAAAATGAGCAATATTAAACTGAATTAATAGTAGGCTTTTTTCATTTTAGTGGCAAATCTGACATGTTTTATTTCCCTCATAGTTTAAAGGAAATAAACAAAGACTCTGAATTATTGATTTTATGTGAAGAAAATGCACTTAATACTTTATAGTTACATTGGATATTATAGGAACTAAAAATAACTGCCAAAAGAATATTTCTAAAAATCTAAACTTATTTGTATCCCATAGAGCTGATACATGTGCAAATTCCTTCCGAAGCCACAAGAGTTCCACATTTCTGTCAGTAAAGAAATAAAAAGAACAAGGGTCTTCTTAATTCACTCTGGTTATAAAAATAGTATGAAAATTGGTTTTCCATATATACAGAAGGAAAACAAACTATTTGCTTTCTTCTAAGACTGGAGCCAGCCTTAAGTAATCTACATATTTGGAGAACACTTTTGCATCTTTCCCCTCCCAAATGTACAAAATAGAAATGTTACCATGATGAACATGCTCCTCCCTAAGTAACTAATATTTGTGATTATTTTCTTTTTGTGTATTTAATATAAATTTGCCCAATTACGGAACCTAATTCAGAATTCAATTTTTAAACACAATCTATCTTCAAGATGAAAATTTCTGGGGGCACCTGGGTAGCTCAGTCAGGTAAGGGTCTGCCTTCAGCTCAGATCATAATCCCAGGGTCCTGGGATCAAGTCCCACATTGGGCTTCCTGCTCAGTGGGGAGCCTGCTTCTCCCTCTCCCTTTGCCCCCCCTTTCATGTTCTTTCTTTATCTCTCAGAAATAAATAAAATCTTTCTTAAAAAAGAAGAAAATTTCCTTTCTGGAACACTGAGCATAGCTTCAGTTATCAGGAGACAGAGAATCTCTTGGTAGGAGATAGTGCTGAGGTGTAATTAAATGCACTAAAAATGCTCACCAACACTTTCCAGCAAGCTTAAATTTATTTTTTTTTTCCAGCAAGCTTAGATTTAAAGCAGAGTGAATTTCTGCATTTCTATATATTTGATTTTGAATGGGATAACAGGTATAAATTCTCCCTGAATGAGGAGGGAAAAAGGGGGAGTAGCAGAAAAGGCAAGAGTGATGTTAACAGCTAGAGAAGCAGACATTTCAGTGAAAGTAACAGCCCAGAGCGCAGGGATCCGCTGGCAGCCCATTATGGTAGGAGAGATAAAAAACGCATAATACCCAGAACAGAGGCCGAGGCCCATGGGCTTCTCTAGGCATTTTTTTTTTTTGTCAGATGAGTAAGGGACGTTAAGTGAGAAATGCCAAGGTGAGGAAAAGACTAATCTAGAAAAGTGCCTTGTGATGCAATGAGATGGCTAGAAACGGCTACTTCCTGTGTACTTCAAATAGCCAATTCAGGAGGCATTAAGTCACAGGAGGAAAAGAAAGGACTCTGTCGCCTCATTCTCCCTGTAAAAGGACAAGAAAACAGGAATGACGGTAATTAAGAAATACTCTTGGGGAATGGCGCACTGTTACTCTTTAAAACGGTACTCTGCACAGCATGGCGACTACAGTTCATGATCTTCCACTGCATATCTGAAAATTCCTAAGGGAAGAGATCTTAAAAAGTTCTCATCGCAAGAAAAGATAAAATTGTAAAAATGTAAGTATAAGGTGACAGATGTTGACTAGGCTTATTGCAGTGGACATTTCACAATACACAGAAATACTGAACCATTTTGTTGTATGCCTAAAACTAATACAATGTAATATGTCAATTATGCCTCAATAATAACAACAACAACAAAAAAGTTCTGCCACAGTAATGTCTAGTGATTGTTTCCTTAAGTCTATACATTTAGATTCAGGAGTTTATTAGTTGGTATCACAAGAATAAGGTGGGATGCTAATGATAAATGCCAAATTCTAACACAGCCCAGAATTGCATACCATAAAGGTCTCTTGGTGAGGGTTCTAGAAGACCTCCTGGTCCCCTTCAACAGACTGTTCTGCTTTGATCTTGACTTATTATGTTAGACCCAGTAAATTGGCTAAAATAATAAGGTCACAGCATCTTCTGACTTCATTATCCTCAATGTCCTAAAGACCATATTTTATTTACTGTATAGTCATTTAACTGATCTTGTTGCCCACCAGCCATAAATATGATCTCCAAATTTAACGGTCTTAAAAATTACAGGTATCATTTCCCTGACATTAGAATTCAAGATAGAATCATCTGCTTAGACTATTTGCCATAGTCTAATCATACACAAATATAAAAACATGCTGTTTTTCTAAGCACACCCAACACAGACTATTCTCCTAAATAACTGCAATAAGTTTAAATACTACTTAGTACATAAAATAATGCCTGTTTTCACCTGAAGGATCACAAATACAACACTGGACATATAATACAACAAATCATCCAAATGCGGTCATCTTATAAAAAATATGTAGTAGATAAACAGAATGTCTAGGTTAAATGAATACATGTTCCGAATATTTTTATCTCATTTATTCTCAGAAAGAGACTTGAATTATAGGTATCGTTGTTCCCATTTTAGAGATGAGGTAAATTTTAGTAATATTAGGTAATTTAACCCAAATTCTATAACTACTAGGAAGTGGTAGAGTCCACAATGAAACTGTAGTCAATTTAACACACACTGTAATATCCATTATGTGATCAAATTAAGCTATCAAGTTTATCAAGGACATTATATTTTCCAAATTAAGTAACTAGATTTTGTCAGGAAGACTAAGAGTCCAACCATCTAATTAGTATAGGTTTAAATACATGTCTGTAAAAAGTAATGATTGCATTCCTTCTTTTCTTCCCATGAACATCTGCCTCTACAGGTTTCCACATCTTCATTTATATTTTTTTTCATTTTCTAGGTCTTGTGAAAACTTTTGTTCATAGCCATTTCCTCCCTCAATTTAAAAAAAAGGAAAATATGTTTATTCTACATAACCCAAGTGATCGAAAATGTAGAGGCCAAAGTCATTATTATAACTTTCTATTCAGAGCACCAACCTAAGAAGAATCATTTCATCCTCTCATATAGACAATCTAAACTATTCAAGTTCTCTGCCACCTCCTTCCGAGCAAATATAAATTGCTCCTTTGAAGCCTTTTGTGTCTATCAATTCCCTTTCCATCTCAAATTATTTTACTGTCCTTTTTCTGGACTTGTCTGTTTTTGTCAATCAAGGCTTTATTTTTCGTTTTGTTTTGTTTTTAACCTATTTACCATCCTGGACATTCTTTTTACTGTGAATGACAGTATTGGACTCCCAATATACAGCCTGCCAAGAGATAAGCACAAACTTGTTTCCTGTCACATAAAATCTACTAAGTGACGGTGTCCGATTAATCGAAAGAAAAGCACAGAATATCTCTTTCACTAATCAAGAAACCACACAATTTCTCTTAGAAAAATATCAATAGAATTGCCTAGTAGCTTTATATGCATTTGGAATTTAAGTCACCTAGGGGTATGCATTTTTGTAATTCTAAATGGCCTTACAGGGATTCAATATGAGCATTCTCAATTATGATGTGAAAATTTTAAAATTTAAAATAAGGGTGTTTTTAAAATTTTAAATTATGTTTATTTCAAAATGTCAACCTCACTCAGGCAACTCCATTTAAAACTAAATTAACGGGAATATTTCAGTTGTCTTTAGAAAACTTTACATTCCCATAAAAGTGTGATTTCACCCAATAACTACTGACTCTTTATGAATTCATTGAATATTATATACCTATCTACTGAAAAAAGTTTGATGAATCTGTTAACTATGCATTAAAAATAAATGAAATTAAGGGCCTGATTCCTAGTCAATAACACTGCATAATGATTATTGCTCTCACTTTGTTGACAAGAAAATGAATGAGAGATTGAGAGAGAACTGCAGGAAATGCACAGTCTATGTGATGGTACTATTGAAAAAGGTACAATGGCTATAAAAAATATATGCACAAAAACCCTTGTGTACTTACATATCCTTTCTTAGGGCAGAAAAATGCTACCACTGGGCCACAAAAACATCCTAATCCACATCCCTAGAAACTCTTTAACTTGTTCAGGTCCTCTTTGTTTACAATACAGTATCAGTCAGTATTTATAAAATATAGAGGCATCAAAGGAATAAAATAATAAAGATTACTTTGACTTATGTAGATACTCCATCAACAAAAACAGATTTTTTACTCTTCCTTAAGATGTGTTCAAATGAAACAATGGCCCATGGAATAAATAACAAAGATTCTTTCTCAGTTATTCAAAGTTGTAAATTCACTCATGGATAAATTCATCAGTTTGCTGTGCTTCATTTTATCAGGAAGAGACGCAGAACACTGGCCAAGTGAAGAGCAGAAATGCAGATGTATAGATATCTGGCCGGCGCGCGCTACTTAGAAACTCTTTACCAGTACCGAGCACCAAACTGAGAAATTTGGGAAATGTTTACATAAGCAAACCTGCAGTAGAGTAGAGACTGGGAACATGTTACGAGGATGGTAGGGCCATGCTCTCTCAAAGGGCCCTTCAGTTCAGAAAGCACTTGAATGGAAATCCCCTACCCAAATATTCACACAGAAAGAAGCTGTGAAAAAACATCCCAATTTGGCTACCACTTGGCCCCCAAACACGTAGCACAAACTGCCCATTTTTGTCTGATACCAATTAGAAACTGACTTCTGTTCCCATTCATTTTTAACTGAAAGGAAAATCCAAAAAAAGAAAACAAAACAACGGATCCATCTAAACAAGACCACCACTAAGAAAAGTGGGTCAGAATTGCTCATAATTGAGGGACAATAGGCTCAATAATTTCACTTTGCAGTCTTTAAATTACAAGTATCAGAAAAGCAGTCTTACACAATTCACAGCGCTCACCATGAGAGACTCTGGACTCTGAGAAACAAACTGAGGGTTCTAGAGGGGAGGGGGGTGGGGGGATGGGTTAGCCTGGTGCTGGGTATTAAAGAGGGCACATACCGCATGGAGCACTGGGTGTTATACACAAACAATGAATCATGGAACACTACATCAAAAACTAATGATGTAATGTATGGTGATTAACATAATAATTAAAAAAAGAAAAAAAAGTTAATGAAAAAATAAATTACAAGTATCAGAAAAGCATATATAAGCATAAAGTTAGTATGTGCATTATTTATATAGTACTCCCTGCCCCCAAAAAAGAAGCTAAAAAACCAACTGCCTATAAGCACCCACTACTCTTCATTTATTCGTGAATATTCTTGTTCTAATTTTGGAAATAAAAGTTTTACTAGTGTGCCACAATCATGGTTAACTAGGCATCTGTAGACTCCTCCTCTGTTTCTAGAAATAAACATCACTCCCTAAATTATGGCTTCAACGTATGGATAACAATCTGGACTATAATTTCAAAGTGGCTAATGCCAAGAACTTCATGAACTATTTCACAGGAGTAATAATTTACGTTTTCCACCCCCAAAGCAAAAAGAGCAGTTCTCCATCCAAACACAGACATTCACAATAATCATTTGTGACTTTGAAAGGCCAAATGCCCTACCTTTCCTACATAGAGAGGGTCTGAACCCATGTATTCCTCCAGCACAAAGAACTGATTCCACACCCAGCTGCGCTTGGTCCGGGACCTCCCTGATTGGAAATAGGGCTTTGATCTGGACCCGGAGAGCTCTGCTTGACTCATCCCAGACAAACACAGGAAAAGAGCTATTAGCTGCAGAAAATGGCAGAACTCCACTTTGCCCAACTTCATCTTTTTTTTTTCTTTCGTTTTCCTGTGTAAGAAAAAAACCTTGACAAGAGAAAAGGCACAGTTCCAGTTGGCTTAGTAGCTCTTGCCTCCGGCAGGGTGTCAGCTGGGAGTCCAGAGATAATAATTTGTAGAGTGTTCGATTGCAAGGGGTCACCACTGCTGAATAACCTTCGCCAAAGAATGGTGTAATAGGTACCTAGCAGAACAAAAAGAAAAGCTAGTGTCAGAAACCAAAACACATCATAACTTTTAACTTTCATTTACTTACTATTGATTTTCCCAAGATACCATCATTTGCATAATCATTAAATTATTAATTATAAACTTATACATTTACAATGACTTTGCCATATGTACAAATCACATAAATACTGCTGATACAGAATTATCCTCATTCCACAACACAATCTTAAAACTTTGTGTTTCTTCTAGGCATTCTATTTGAACATATGGTTTACTTGATACAAATGGAGCGACATCAGTTAAAAAATCATTTTAATGCTAGCCTTTATTTTTTTCTTTTATATTACAGTCAATTTCATTCATTGGTATTAGAATATGAAAGCAAAGCAGCTCAAAGCAGGGATTTAACCAAATGGGAAGGACATATGTTGGTTTAAATCTCTTCTGTGAAACTGTAAAGAAGTATGAAGTGATTCAAAACCGGTTGATTGACTCTGAGTCACAGTACACCAGCTGTTTTGATGTGTTCTGATTTGATTGTGATCAGCTGCAAAGCTCAGTAGTTTCCATTTTCCACCCTTCAAACCTATTGTCATGTCTGCTGTGCCGCATGTTAGGTCACACTATAGCACAAATTATCTATTGAACATCTTACAGCATGACTTGTGCATAGTAGGGCCTCTTCCCTAAATATTTATGGAATTGAATAGATCATTAGAGAGGTGTGCAAACAACTGTATTTGTGAGCCCCATTCACAGTGAGTGTGCACCCAGAATGCTCCAGCAGCAGCCTGAAAACAAAACAACTTTTATTCTAAAGTCTACATATTTCAGATACAGAATTCTTGTTTATGCAAGAGATATAAAATCAGTTACAAAACAAACTTCCAAATATACCCCCAAAACACAGAGGAATAAGAATTTATGGCAAAAAGCTTGTTTAAATCACTATGCTGTACTTCGGTTTATAAATTCATTTGACTATAAATAAGTCAACAATAGGATAATTTGAGGTGAGGGTTCACATTTGCTTTTTTTTTGGGGGGGGGGAGGAAGAAAAATAGAGTTTTAAGGACATGAAGCCAAAAGATAGTTCCCTATCAAAGTAGCAAATTCACTGTCTTTATATTATTAGCTTTCTCATCTTCCTACCTGTCTCTCCTGTAACAAGAGTGTCTGTGACTCATTAGATGATTTCTGACAGTAAAGTTGCTTATGGAAAATGCCTTATCTAATAGAAGAAAAATGAAATGTATTAAATATGTTAAAATAGTCGACACAACTGTTAAGAAACAGGTTGCATTGACTTTGAGCTCTATTCAAATGAACATATTCATGTGAAAAATATCCCTATCAAGTTCTGAAATTCCAGAGGGCATTACAGAATAATCCAATGTACAGCTAATTGATGTATGCTGAGAACCACCAGAAGACTAAACTATTATTGGAGCATATTACTGCAGTCTGTGCAATGAACACCTCCTCTTAAAATCCAAATCTCTCATCTAAGCATCTAAAATGAATTTGGTCCATTTAGAAATCACTCTGGAAGGATTAGTTGTTCTAAGACTTGGAATTATAAACAAGAAGTAACTTGGGGTCGTATCTTTATGTTCCAACGTAGGCCCCTCCATTAGTCTGAAAGTAAATTGCAGGGAGGTCTGAGCTAACCCACCTGAGAAGACAGGTTATCTGTAGTTAAAGAAGGCAAGTAGGTGCTTAGACTGGGAAACAGAGACTAGTATGGACTAGTCTATAATGAGCTAGGAGTCATGGCCAGGAACTCACAGGTAGTGGCCTTTGTAGGAATGTCATGTGGAGGGCCAAGATTATGTGGTTCCCTTCATGCCAGTGGCAAATCATGTTTCCAGGGATGGAAAACGATGAGTTGTGGTGAAGGATTGTCTAGCATGGGAGACATGTGGCCAAAGAACATTTCAGTTTCACTGCTCATTCGAGTGAGAATGTGCTTTCTCATAAAAACAAGGAGATAAATACTTTGGTCCCTAAGACAATTTTTTTTTTTAAATGTGATATAGTTATATTATTTAAGCTACTTTATGGCTTAGGTGAACTTGGTAACATTGTTACATAATGAAATGCATCCAACTTCAAGAAACAAAGTAACAAATGAACTTTTGGAATTCAAAATTTGGGTATTTAATATATAATTATATATAATATATAATATATAATTATAATATAATTAATCAAAATTATACTGGGAAAAAGTGCAGGCACCTGTATCAGATAAAGATTCAAATGCTGACTCCTGTCTTAGCTATGCATTCTTGGACATGTGACTTAAATTTTAAGATAAGTTCTAAAGATGAGGCCTTAAACCTCTAACTTGCAAAACAAAGATGGTAATAATTGTATCTACTTCATAGGATTAAATAAGCAAATCATGAAAAACTAAAAAGCCCTAAAAAATTTAAAAAAAAGCTGTTGGGGTTATTTTGATATTTTCTAGTTATGTTAAAGTTAGTTTGTGTTTTCATTTTAATGTTATTTATAGGAAAATGTTTTAGCCAACTCTTACACAGAATGAAAACATTCTTGATAGTTCTAGTCTCAGTGCCATGGAACTATATGGGTCATGAACCCAAAATTCTAGATGAATATAAACAATGGCACCAAAATACTTTTAAAAAAAAAGAACGCAATACTTTCTTTCCCAAGGCATGTCCTCTGTGATTTTTATAAGTCAAAGACTGGCATCAGAATTGGAGAGATTTGAGTTCACTCAAAACTTTCACTAATAAGAAAAAGAAATATAATCTGGACCAGGAATAGGATCAGTGGGGTCTTTGCTTTAAAACCTCTTTTATTTGCTGTATGACCTTGGATCCTTCTGGGATTTCATTTTTCACATTTGCAAAATGAGGGAGATGAACTAAATTATAAAATCTTATATGTATTTTTTACAGATGTAACTTGTCTGCTTTTGACAATTATAGAGAATTGGTTTTGTTGGCTTTTTTTGGGCTGTGAAAAAGTGCACACTGTTAATAATTAAAGGATGGAGAGATTTAAGAAAGTCATAGGACTGTAAAAGAAGCATTTTTCACATTTACGAAATTTAGCGTGAATTTTAACATGAGATGTTTAAATTACTCTTGCCTCTTGAAGACCCTTTCTTTTCCATATGAGATTGTGAAGTTATCAAACCAGCTAGAACATAGAAAAGAAGTCAGACACAGAACACACTATGGATTACTTTGAAGTCACTGAGTTAATATTTGTGAAAGAGACCAGAGAGTTCTGTACTTTCCTATTTAAATGAAGTGCTTTAAAGGCAGCTATTATTAACATAGACCTTGATGAACAGGAATGTCCACCCTGTCTTTGTATCATAGTATCTAGAACAGAAGCAGACATACAATTGACTTTTGGAACACATTTACAAAATGTTTCATTATGCTTATTTTTTTAATATGGTAAATTAACCATGTAAGTCAATATATAAATTCCTTGGTAGCTCTTCCATGTTTATGGGTCACAATCCCTTTGAAAAAAAATTCCATTATATTGCTCTGCAGTATTTGAAGTACCTGCCAGGCTCTTGAGCTAAATTTTCTCTACCTTTCTTGAAGGTCTATAAGAGTGTACAAGGATACTTTAAGTGGCTTTGTGTATATAACTGGAGGATAAAATTCTCTTTCATATGGCAGATAAATGATTCTGTAATGCCTGTTGTAGAATGCACTTAGAAAATCAGAAACTCATGTGTGAATGACTGTGATTGGAGTAGGGGGGTTTCATATGTATTCATCAACATTTTTGATAGTGACTAACTCTGCCAGGAATGAACACCTGATCCAACAGGGGGAAAATCACAGGACAGATGGCCCTTCATCAGGCTTCCCCAAATCCTTGCCTTCCTTCACAAGCAGATTTGGTTTTTCAGCCCAACTCATCCTGACCTATGTTGAAGTAGCATGGAAGAAATGAGGGGCCCTGACCCATTATGAAAAACCTTCAGTTATTTGTGGTCTTCAAAGAGAAGCCATCAAAATGTGAACTTGAGATTTCCTACTGCAAGTAGGCTTCCTATCTTCCCGTAGATGTACACGTGTATCAAGGCACCACGATAACATTTATTACATATAAATCAATCACAATCATTGTCATTTTTTCACAATGGGTTAAATACTGACTCGCAAATCCATGCCCCAAAGCCAAGCTGTGCACCCTTCCCTGCTAGGCTCCCCTATAGCTTATCTTCTCCCTTCCTTCTGCCTCCCAAGTTTGATAGACAGGCATTAATAAGGGGAAAGTCACATTAGAAACAGAGACCCCTGCATCCAAGCAGTGTCATGTGTCATTGTATCCTCTGTGGGAAAGCTTAAGGGTGTGACCCACTGGAGGTCTGGAGAGCCGACCAGTTCACTATTGCTGGCTCAGAAAAAAAAAACAGTGCAGAACAATGATGTGTTGGTAGACAGTTTAGGTAACTTCTGCAGATCTAAGTCAACTTCTAAACAGTTACAAATGTATAGCTTTATATCTAGGAGAAAAACAACAGGAATAGGTTCTCTCTGAGGAGAAAAGAAGTGAATAGGAGCCAACCAGATGTTTGAAAGACCATGGTGGCTGCTATTGGATTAATAACTTAAAATGTTCTCTCTCTGATATCTTAAAGCTAAAACTTATAGGGAATCAACCCCATTTACAACTGAACCCAAAACCATCAGATACGTAGGAATAAACCTAACCAAAGAAGTGAAAGATCTGTATTCTGAAAACCATAAAACACTGATGAAAGAAATTGAAGATGACAAGATGTCAATGGAAAAACATTCCATGCTCATGGATTAGAACAATATTGGTAAAATGTCTAAACTACCCAAAGCAATCTACATACACACTGAATGCAATCCCTATCAAAAAATAAACTTATATTTTTAAACATACATTTTTTTTGCCAAACTAAAGATACATGTAAATCACAACTTATACTGTGATCAGCACAACACACCTTAATCCAGAGAATACAAAATGAATCCTCAAAAAAGAAATTTTAAGTGGATTGAAGCAAAATGGAAAGAAAAGGGGTGGCGATGAGACTCAAACAGTATTTACTAAATCAACATCATTTATTTGACCTGAAATCACTTTACCATGCTACTTTTTTGTTCCAATTATTTTTGTTCAGCTAAGCGGCAAAAAATTATTTCCAAGTAGATAGTTTATTATTCATTTAACCTTAATAGCTAATATTATTTTATCCAAACGAATTCATTATTATAAAATTTTCTTGGATTTTCTGCTCCACTTAACATCTCTGTGAAACCACTTTTAAAAATCAGATCAAGTGACTATCATACTCCTAATACAATGTTTTGTTCATACCTAAAAACAATGGCTAAAATTCCCTTAATAACAAAAAATACTTTTTATGCATCAGCATGCCAATGACTAACCAGTAAAAGCATAAATGTTGTAGAGCCTGTCCCATCTAAATCAAAGGCAACATGCTAAACACATGACAAGTAGCATGAAATGTATCATATTCAGCCAATCACATAAATATAGAATAAGAGTAGTTTTAAACACATGCCTAATTACCAATTAATTTATATATGCTAAACTGCTTCTTTAAAAGTGCTAAATGCCTTCTAGAAATAACTCGAGCTATAAAATGATTATCAATTATGTTAAAACGAAATATATTGCTATTTTAGATCTTGTGGCAAAGTTAAAGTGGAACATTTTCTTTGCAGTCCAGTATAAATAACCGATGGCTTATCTCAGTTAAAGACTATCAATCAACACAGTTTCTCTAAATGACAGGCAAGGGACAGATGTTTATGCTCTCTGTGTCTGGAGTTGTTGCATCAGATACAGGTCTGAAACTGTTTTTGAAATATACTTAATGTATACCACACTAACACATGGTTTATTATCTACTGGCAATTTAAAGAAGATTTGAAGAAGTTGTGTCTCTCCTCTAAAAAATCAGTACAATTCACAATTATGTGGAACATGATATCCCCAAAATACATTCTGTCATTTGCATTTTCTAGAAAAACAATTGTAATGACATTTGAGGAGTCAGTGTACTTGATAGAAAGTAATCAATGAAGAATATGAAAAATCCATAGTGGATGACTGCCAAACATCTCTAGCATCTAACTGATACTCCCTAAGATGTTTTGCTCACTAATTTATAAAACATAATAGTACCAAAAAAACACAGTTGTAACAATAACAAAAGAAAACAAAAAATCTTGCTGTTGGCCTTTTGGGAAGAAACTGTCATTTCCAAGACTGCTTTAAGATTGAACTACATTTTGACAAGCAACACATTTTTAATGGATCCTTATGGAGGGAGAACAATATACATGTTCAAAAGCAGAAATGATACCATTTCAGTGGTTAGAACGCATGATGACAATATTGCCATTGTTTTAAGAACAACCTTCCATATATTAGTTCTTTTGTACAGTCTGACAAAAGATGCCTTTTGAGAATACTCCTTGAGTGTTTAATAGCATTATTTAAATTGAAAGAAAAGACTCCTCCTGCTTCATCCAAGGCCTTCTCTAAAGACTTTCATTTGTCCTTGTTTTCCCCAGGACAGCAGCCTCCTGTCACCACTGAGGTCCTCACTGTGATTTATCTCTGTACACAAAGTTAGGGGAGTCTGCTTTTAACAAGGATAATACTTGTCCATTGTTGCTTTTGTTTATTTTTAAAGTAGACCCACTTAATGCATTTGGGCAATGCAAAAGAGAGAAAAGATATTCTAATCTCCCATTCATGAATGAGCAGATGTCATAACTCCAAAACAGAAAGTAATCCAGGACAAGGAGTATTTCAAGAGCTGTGGCCACACTTTTTTTTTTTTCCCCCAACCACCACATACAAGCAGAGCTTTTAAAAGAATAATGTTTATGGGATAGAGAAAATGTCACATCGGTGCTGAAGAAGGTAATCGTTTGGTTCTCCTGAGGGTTCATGTTGGGAAAAGAAAAACAAAACAAAACAAAAAAACAAAACAATGTAAAGAAGTCCCTAAACCCACTGCTCCTGATGTTTGAAGAGTGGTGGAACCACAGAACGGGAACAGACATCAGAAAAACCTAAGGTAAGGCAGTCTCTTCTTTCTTTGCTAAGAAAACCAAAATCTACAGAATTCTAGTGAAATGTCCAAAGTCACACAGCAAGTTCCTGATGGCACTGTGCGTGACTGGTTACAACAGAAAACTGAAAAAGTTTGTTAAACGTTTCTCATGCTGACACTAAAGATCTTTTTTTTTTTTTAATCGTATTTCTCCAAAAGCCAAGAAAAGTAAATTTATTCCTACTCAAATTTCTATATGATCATGAGTTTGAATTCTCCAAGTAGATCATCAGGATTCCTATCCAGAAGGGTCAGGAGTACAGAGTGAGATTGGGGGTGAAGGGATCTGTTGTTTAGGATTGTAGTTCATCTGATACACAAAAAGCACTGTGAGGAGGATCCAAGTTTAAAATCACCTCTCCCTTCTAAATCTGGTGAGTGATCAAAGAATACCTACTGGGCTGTGACACTATAGTAACTGTTTCCACTGAAATGTAAACAATAGCTCACTGTTTCAGAAATAGGGTACCAACTCAAAAAATATCTTCAGATATAAGAATGTATATGTATATAAAGTTATTTGGTTGTTGCTACAAATCCTATATTTTGAAAGGACTGTCTGCTCCTAACTTACTGTAATCATTCTAGATTTAATATTTCCATCTTTAGCTTCTATTAATTTCTTTTATCTGTATACCATTAAAAGTTTAATATTAGCTTCAATAATGTTAATAGTGATGAAACAGCCCTCTTCTTTTTTACTTAAAAGGTCTAATTTTTTACATTTTAATTAGTGAGGCTGGGGACCCTCTGTGATATGTGACTTCTCACGTAAAGAAACTGTGATCAAATCCATTAGCTCCCTGGGCCAGATAACATTACAACCACAGACCACAGCCTCCTACCGTTAACTGGCCTAAATATTCAGGCAGGGGCCTTGGAAATGAATCACACAGGCTGTAGTGTGCATCTGGCTATTAGACATGGAATGAAAACTTCTCTGAGTGGATTGCAGAGTCAATTTTAACTAAGCACAAATAACTTCTGTCATAGGTAAAAGGAATGAAAAACAAAGAGGAGCAAGAGTTTATAATTAACTGGAAGAAGCCCGTGTAAATTAAAACAAGAATGAAAAACCACATCCTTCTGAGCTTATATAATATCATATGTAGTATTATATATAATGTATGCACTATACATAGGCATGTATAATTATAACAGTAAAATTATATTTAAAGTGTTTTTCCTTTGTTCTTCGACAACATATCTCAGCTATATCAATTTCAATTTTTAATTTACCTTAGCATTTACATTGAGCCAGGTATGATTCATGTGACTTCAATAAAAGGAATTATGTTTCAACAAACATTCTGCAAAAGAAACTAAAAGAAATTCTACCAAAATGAAAATCTAGAGTATAATCTGAGATGAATATATGGACAGATGTCTGCATAGTCATTTGCACTGATAATTTTGTCAGCGAGGGATCTTGCAGAACGACAAGGGGGAAATGTTTGCAGGGGTAGCTTTCTGCAAAACCAGCAAATCCCCAGAGGAGGCACTCGAGTATTGCTGGTTACAGCTAGATCTGCTCTGCTTGTCAGAGGCTGAGAAGATGGTCACACACAGGACTCTGATCACATGTCCCTTTTCCTTGTCCTCAGCTCCCCTTTATCACCCCATTTAGAAGCAAGGGATGCCTTCATGCCAAGGAGAAAAGCCTCCATCACAATCCATTTGCAATACACTAATGTGCATTAGTTATTTTAGAAGTTTCTGAAACTCCCATTTTAAACTAAGACTTTGAAGCCTTCCAACCAAGAAAAAAGGGGAAAAAAAAAAAGGAACATATATGTGTATGTGAAAACCGTGATATGCTACAAACCACTAACACAATAAATGCAAAACCTTATGAAATCAGGGAAGGTAAAGATCACTCAAGCATAAATACAACACTGAACAATTTATGGGCTCAGTACTTTATAAAAGATTTCTAAAAGATTTGACAAAGAAAGTGTTTGACTCTACACCAAGATGTATTCACTTCCTCATATCAGCATACATTCTGAGAAGTTTGTAACAGCTTTGCCATCGAAACAACTAAAATGCTGAATGTAGACCAGCAAAGAAATCATGCCTGAGGTGACACAGTGGGTTGATTTTTAGATCTAGGAAGGCTGAAGAGTAGCCAAAACTCAGTATGCTCCCTACCCTTTCTTTTTCATTGGACACTAAAAACTAGAGTCAATTCAAGGGTAAACTGCAGTAATACAGATGCTTTACAATTACCCTTTTATAAAAAAGGAAAAATCTCTATGCTATTATTTAAAAAGTGACTTAAGAAGAGTTGTGAGTCTGTTAGCTGATTGTTAACACAATTCTAATGACCTTATGGCAGCCCTTAATTACAGTAATATCTCACGTTGTAAGCGCACAATGCCCTTTTATTAAAGCTGCAAACCGTAATAGCTTTTAGCACGATGATGGTCCACACTACTGATTATTGTTTTATTTTTCTAACCACAGACTTTACCAGATAAGACTATTAACACTGAATGCTATCTAATTGTTTCTGCCACTCCACTCCATATTAAACACTAACATACAAGCAAGACTTTCACAAAGTTGCCAGTTTTACTATTTGCCTCAATTCTTTTGCATTTTTATTCATACTATTCCAAATAACCCTAAAAATGAAGAAAAGGATTCTTAATGTATTTTCCTTTAACATATAGTAACAAGAGCTTGGGTAAACATAAAGTCTAACCAGTTCTTTGGGAAAAAAAGTAATTTCTGGTGAGTTACTGAAAGCTTCCAATGTAATTACTTCTTTCCTTAGCTCCCCCCCCAACACCAACTTGTCTTTATAAAGACACACTTAAAACTATTTAGATGTTGTTGGCAGTGTATCAATGCAAACTTTCCTTTAAAAAAGGGGGGTGCTACTGCCCCTAAACTCCCTAAAAATGTATGTTTTTGTGCTGTTAATTTGATTTTTAAATGTATACTTGTCACTTAGTATCAGCCACATACTCACATGCTACTTACATTTTTCTATTTTCCCCCCATAAAGTTCTGTTTATCTACTTCTGTATGGAAAATGACCTGAACACCTGTCTGGTTACAGGAATTATGAAGGACGAGTCTTACTTAAAGAGATTTCACTTAAATGATCTAATAAAGAGAAGATATATCTTGCAACATAAAAGGCGTCTTAAGTATATTCACGGTTCAATTTGCAGATCTCCAAAGCCTTGAGACACCCACTCCTTGATGATTTCTTCACAGGTTCCCAAATGCCCACTGCTGGGTGAACTCACTGCCAATCTTTACTCACCTGAACTATATCTAAGAAATCCGTAAGGTTAACGACCTAAAACGTGAAGGCAATACAGCAATAGGTCCTTTCTCATTAATCCACGCTCGGAGGTTGAATACCAGCAACTAGCCGTGTAGCAGGTGCACCCACGAAGAAGCCCACCATGCATTCAGAGAAACAGGGCGCCCTTTTCCCAACGCAAACCTAAGGTACAGCCAGGCGGAGGGGAAGCAGGGCGCTGCGCAGAGGCAAGCCCTGTAGATGCACCGTAGCAGCAGAATACTAATTACAAGAAAAAGCAAAACACCCTCAGATGAGTTCCACCTTCTCCAAAGGTAAAAGGAGTCTAGTGCGGACGGTTAAAAGGACTCCTGTACACGCAGGCACACACCCCCTTCCAGTCTCGGACCGCGGCAGAACCTGGCGGCCCAGCCGGCGCGGAGTTCTGCCCCCATCCATCCCCGGTCCAGGGGGCCCACTCGTGTTCCTCTTCGAGGAGAGCGGTCCAGACTCTGCGTTTACCACGTCATCTGGAGCGCGCTGGGATCTGCTCTCACCCTGAACTCGCCAGCACTCGCCGCACCTGGTGTCTGCCACACAGGCTCTCTCTCGGGGCCGAGCGTCCTCGGCTCGGTACGCACGTCTGTCCTGCCCCGCCAAGCAACGTCTCACGGCCCCACAGCAGAAACTTGGGGACGCCAAGGGAAACTCCACACGGATCCCCCCGCCCGCTCTCCGCTCACTGAGGAGTCCGGCCTCAGAGGCGCACGCCCAGGGCGCGCTTCTGCCCAGCGGCGCCTTCCCCAGCCCCCAGCAGGCAGACGCACTCACCTGGGGCCTCGCTGCCCTCCCGGCGGCGTCCGGCGCTAGCGACCCGGGTGTTTGCAGCCGAAAGGGCGCGCGCTCAGCAGCCTGGCGCCCGCGGACGCTTCGGGACCCAGTGCGCGCAGCTCGGCGCTCGGGGCGGACTGGCGGCGTCCGCGCGGCCCCCTCTGCGGCCGGCCGGGCACGGGCTCCTGCTCCAATCACAGCCCTCTCCGCGGGGCGCGGGGCGCGGGGCCGCTGCCCCGGCCGCGGGCGCCCCCGGCCCGCCGCCTGCGCCTGCTCCAAGGGGCCGGCCGGCTCTCCCGCGCGGCTCCGACGCCAGGTCCGGAGCGAGCGGGAGCGCGCGTCCGGGGAGAGGGCGAGAGGGCGAGAGGGCGAGCGCCCTAGAGAAGGAAAGAGGGCGCCGGGCCGGGGCGGGAAGGAGCGGAGAAGGCGAGGGTGGTCGGCGGCGACGGATGCCTGCTGTCAGCGCCAGGCGACACCGGCCCGGGGAGCCACTGAGACTTGGGCACCTCCTGGAGACCCAGTGAGGGCTATTGGAAAGGAAGACGCTCAGCCGCCACGCGCACACACACGCGCGCGCACACACGCGCACCCCTCCTCCAGCGCCCTCCTGACAGATCCGTACAGATGGAGTCCTTCGCAGGGAAATCAAGGAGAGCGGGGAAAGTAGGAGGGGCTGCAGCCCATCCATCTCTCCGCCAGGTATTTGCATCCGAAAGCGCGAAGCTGGAGGAGAGTTTTGAGAATTTTTTTCAAGCGCCCTCCCTTCCCACCCCCAACCTGTCGTAGAAGCCGTGATCAATTGAGCTCCTGAGGCATGAAGGCAAAGTCATAAAACTAATCAGAACTTACAGTTTCCTTGCGTGATAGTTTTGCCCTTTCGATCTCCTCGGACTGCCCTAGTTCTACTTTCTTTACTTGCAGAAAATTTTCTCCCCTGCTGGGTTCTCTAATGCAAAAGTTCCGAGGTGCATGATTTACGCGCGCGGTGGGATAGAGGACCCTGGCGAGGTGGGGAAGGGGATCTGGTCTTTGAGAACGCGCTACAGCCAGGACAGTTGAGCACGCTTTCTTTTCCTCTGCTCAGGTGCTTGATTTAACCTGATGGCGAGGTGTTCTGTCGTGAGGGCTAGGAAGGTGAATTCCAAGTACGTTCCTTTTCATTTTTTCTTATTCTGTCCGTGGAACTTGCCCTACTTCTCTTCTCCATCCTTCACAGCGATCCCCTGTATACCAGTTATATGGGTATGAGGCGTGTCAGCACCTCTGCTTCCCGGTTCTTTCAGATACACTTGCATTCTCGCATCCAGTCCGCCTGCCCATTTAGCTTGCATTTTCCCTCTCACGTAGTTAGTATTTAAAATTGAGTCGTATGCTCCTTACTGTAACAGCAAATATTTTTGGAACTCCTGTTAAGTTCCAGATACCTAGCAACGCTGTTTACTTAACGTTGCTTCATTTGTAAAGTTCTGTCTTCAACCCCAAACCTCCCCAAGTCCAGGCCTGCTTGGAGGTCCACTTGCACTCAACTGTCAGTCATCACCCAAACTCAGGATGTTCAGAACAGACCTATCTCTTCCTGGATATCACCTTGGATTTCCCGAGTATTCTCTCCTCTGCCAGGGACACTATCATTCTCCAGGTACACAGACATTAAACCTTGGCTTCATCTTTGAAGACTTTTACATATTTTTCTGTATTAAAGTCCTTAATTGGGGTGCCTGGGTGGCTCAATTGGTTAAGCCTCTGCATTTGGCTTGGGTCATTATCTCAGGGTCCTGGGATGGAGTCCCAAGTCAGGCCCCACATGGGGTCCCTGCTCAGCAGGGAGTCTGCTTCTCCTTCTCCATCTGTGTGGCCCCCCTCGCCCATGCGCAGACTCTCTCTCAAATAAATAAAATCTCTAAAAAATAAAATCCTTAATTATTCCGGCTAATATCATACAATCTAGAACTTTACATTTTTCTGATGACCTTACATGCATTTGCCTTGCTTTGTCTAATGAACGCATTGCTGGGATGAGACCCATTCTTATAATTGTTCTGGACTAAAAGCTTCAGGAAGACAAAGATTGATATTGAGTGTGATCGAGACATGGCACATATTGGGACCATAGTAAGTATCTGTTACATGAAGAAGGGAATGCTTGTATCTCATCCAGCAATTAACACAACTCTGAGGACACCATGCTATTTGTAAACTGCTCATAGATTGTCTGGCTCTTTCATCTATGAGATCCAATGAGGAAACAAGTACTGCACCATATTTGTTGAAATCAAAGGACCACGTACAAAGGGAAAAAATTTGGAGACCATTTTTTAAGTTTATTTCCACAATTTATCCTTTTCTTATCTTGTGCTTCCCCATAAATATTGATCACAAGTTTGGGTTCCATCCTGAACCACATGTTTCCATGTGAATTGCCTTCTTTTTAAAAAATTTCCTTAAACCAAAACCTTTACAGGGATTCTGGGAGGGGTAAAATGGGTTCAGTTAACCAGACTCCTAGTTTTGGTTCTCACAGTCACAAGACATTCATCCTAGAGGAAGAGCTATGTGTCTCTCTACCTGGAGGACAGGATTAAGAATGGGGTGATTCAGATGAGAACTGAGGGACACCCCTTTACCTAGGACATCAGGGAGGGCCACTCTGCAGAGATGGCACTTAAGCTGAGAGCTGATGATGAGAATGAGTTGCATTTGTGAAAATATGAAGGGAAAATAATCTGGACAGAATAAACAAGGACAAATCTCTGCTGAAGGCAAGAGTTGGGTGTGTTTGAGAAACCTAGAGTACTGTAGGAGGAGAAAGTCAAGATGGATTAAGTTGGAGTGGTGGGCCAGGGACAAATTTGCAGAGCCTTCTAGGTCCCTGAAAGGTGTTTGTTATTTTATTCTCAGGAGGAAGCCCAACATTAGGAATGGCAAATAAAACAAGAGCTCCACAGGTTTAGGCTGTGGTCAAATCTAGGACAAGACTTGTTTTTTTTGTTGTTGTTTTGTTTTAGTTTTTTAAAGATTGTACTTATTCATTTGAGAGACAGAAAGAGAGAGCACGAGTGGAGGAGAGTGGGAGAGGGAGAAGCAGGCTTAGCAAGGAGCCCAATGCAGGGCTCTATGGCAGACCCCAAGATCATGACCCGAGCAAAGGCAGACACTTAACCATCTGAGCCACCCAGGCTCCCCAAGACTTGTTTTTTTTTAGATTCTTCTCCCACCCCCCTTTCTTTCCCTACAACTCTGGCTGATTAGAATACCTAGTTTCCTGTGAAACACAAAAATTGACTATACTAGATAAATCCTAAGGTGCTGCCAAATGTTTAAGATTCTGTGAAATATAAATGTAAGTCATAACAACATATGCTTACTTATGAAATTTCATAGTGTTTCCATGTAATTCTCAAATTTATGTTTTAATATTTCCATTCTTATATATAATAATCTTTTTCAAATCCCCTAAGTCAAAGGTTTTATTTCTTCAGTGTCATATAATGCTGTGCACAAATTAGATAAATATCTCCTTTTCTTCTCTATTTAACAAAAAACCCTCCTGGAGTGCCTGGGTGGCTCAGTTAGTTAAGCATTTGACTCTTGATTTTGGCTCAGGTCATGATCTCAGAGTCCTCAGATCAAGCCCTCTGTTGGGATCCACACTCAGCGGGTAGTCTGCTTCTCTCTCCCTCTCCCTCCGCCCCTTGCCCCACGCCCTTTCTCTCTCTCAAATAAATAAATAAAGCTTTTTAAAAAACCCTCCTTTCAATCTATGTTTACTCTTGATTAAATCAATTAAATCAGCCGCATGAGAATTATACTTTGGAAAAGGAAAAATCAGAAAAGATAGGAGAACTCTGTCATGCTTTCTGTCAGTGTGGATGGTATTTCCCTACATGTTTTAGCTCTCAAAGCAGATTGGGTACAAGTAAGAAAGTTCTGATGAAATTGCTAATTAGGTTATATTCATAGTCATTCCATCCTGAACCTACCCTAAAGCCAAAGATGAGTCCCAAAGATCCTGGAGCTAAGAGCAGAAGAGAGCTAACCACTGAGAACTAAGTAGTTTTAAAATTCAGGGGCTATGGTAGGAAAACAGATGTGACAGTAGGTAAGAAGCACCTATATTAGGCAAACTGTCAAAAAGTGGGGCCATTTAAATTTTTTTTCAATATAACCTTGTGGATAATAAAATACATATTTTTTAAGATTTCATTTATTTATTTGACAGAGAGAGCACAAGCAGGGGAGCAGCCGACAAAGGGAGAGGGAGAAGCAGACTCCTTACTAAGCGGGGAGCCTGACTCAGGGCTCAGTCCCACGACCCAGGGATCATGACCTGAGCCAAAGGCAGACACTTAACCAATGAGCCACCCAGGTGCCCCTAAAATATTTTTTCATTATATCATGCTTAGCTTTTTCCTGAGGATGTCTATGTTCTTCAATTTATTTTATTTAATTAAGCATACTTCCATCTTCTACAAAATAAAGATCTTAGTAGGAGAGATTCCAGCTGAATATACTCATTTGCTAATTGGGTAATTATTAATTGACCCCTTTCTGGATGATGGGATACAAAGATGAATTTAAGATGTAGTTCCTATCCTCAGGACCCTTCCAACTTGTGAAAATAAGGAGATCCATATACCTTGATAAACATGGTGATGAAGTATGAATAAATGTCAAATGTGGGAGAACATAAAAGTGGCCACGTGGCAGAAAGTTTTGAACAGGGAGAGAAAATGTTTGGAATGTGCCATGAGGGCAACGGGCATCACAAGGAGTTTTATGAAGGAGAATCATTATCATAATTTCAGTAGAAGAAGGAAGACCCTGGCAGCCTTTTTAAGCCATTCTTGGACTGGAGGTGAGAAAATGTTTAATTATTCCAGAAATCCAGATAAGAAACATCTTGGCCTGGACTCTACTTGTGGCACAAATGTGTGAAAATCTCTTGGATGTAAACAGAAAATCTATTTTTGTCTATCTATCATCTATCTATCTCTCTCTATCATTTTTAATGATTTATTGACACCAGTTATCAACAAGAGAGCATAAATGAACACTAAAAGAAGGTAGACATGTGCCTACAATTAGCATCATGGAATCCCCCCCTGCCAACCACATCCCATTGATGACTGTATCCCTCACGGAGTACTGGACTGGAAGAATTAAAAGTCTGAGCTAATACAACAATTTTGTTGCTTGGGATGTTTGCCAGGGCTCCTTTTCATTACCCAGAAAGTGAGTCTGTTCAAAAAATGAGTACTTGCAGAGTATACTACTCAGTTGAAGGGTCCTGAAGATATTCACAGACAAGAGAGCTGATACGTCAGCACAGAATTATTTAGAAAATGCAAAGATGTTTATTGGGGTCTAGGGAAGTCATTCCTTAAAAGTTTCTCTGTGTGAAGAAGAGGGCATCAGGCCTTACAGAAGCCTCAGTCCTTAAGAATGCAGGATGCTGGGCGCCTGGGTGGCTCAGTCGGTTAGGCGTCTGCTTTCAGGTCAGATCATGATCCCAGGGTTCTGAGATTGAGTCCCACATCGGGCTCCCTGCTCAGCGGGGAGTCTGCTTCTCCCTCTCCTCCCTGCCTGCACTCTCTCCTGCTGTCTCTCTCAACTAAATAAATAAGATATTAAAAAAAAAAAAAGAAAAGAAATGTAGGATGCTCGGTGATCCATGGTCTGGGGAGAAGCAAGTGAAAATCAACCAGGAAGGTTTCTCTAAGACTCTCAGTTTGTGCTGCCCAAGATTTTGCATTGGCTCTGAGATTGCAGGCAGCTAACTCCTCATGCAAACCACTTACAAGAAACCCAAAGAAAGAAAATGGGAAGAAAATGACATAGTGGGACCAGAACCCAAAACTGAAGAATTCATGTTTCCCCTGATCTAAGCAAAGGACGTGGTCCTGACTATCATTCCAGTTTCCTCCAGATATTCAGGGCTTCTTCTCAAGGCTTGAGACGCCTGAGCTGTTGTGGGTCAATGGTTATTATTTGAAAGTAGAATTTTCTCCTGCTACATGTCAAATTTCTCAGCATTTTCTTTCTGAAGAACAAACTCAAACAGATCAACATCTGATTTGGATTTGGTATTAAATGCCAAAGCAATGGAACACTTACTTATTTAAATAGCATATGATACTACTGATGTGCAGTTGTATCGCTGGGTTCGGAATAGTTGGAACACAAATTACTTTTTAAAAAGCAGCTCAAATCAAAATTGTCAGAAATAATATAGCTAGGCCTGTGCTGTCTCTTGAATTATAGTTGTTCCATAAAAGCCTTCTGAAACCTTTAGAGAAAAAAAGCAACAATGCAAATTTCTGCTGTACATTGCACTATCATTCTGCGATAAGCTATAGAACCTTTTGAAAAATGTGGATTTTCTCAATAAACACATTTCAAAATATTTATTGAGTGTGAGCTGTGAACTAGGTTTAATGTCACAAGTTGCAAAGGCCACAAAGGACAGTAAGGCCACGACCCCACAGAATATTCCAGGCACATAGCTATAAAAAAGGGAGAGATGAGGCTGAACTCAGTAAGAGAGCAGTGCTCAATGAGGTACCAGACTTAAAGGAGGAAGATAATAGTTGCTATTGGAGAGTCCTAAAAGCATAAACCTGTATGATGTTTCACTTGGGTCTAGGATATGATGAGTGTAAAGACAGTGGGATACAGGAGAAAATCAGGAGAATATTCACAGGACTTTAAATAATCTCCAAGGAGCAAAGGGATTTAATGGGGGATTTTTTTTCAGATAAAATTTGATTTTTATACATAATCCTCTGCTCACCTAGACAGAAAGAGGGCTCCCTCAGCATGCATTCGGTTGTTTGGCTTGTATTTGGGACACTGTTCCTCCACCCATGCCCACTGAGCTCCTCTGAGCAACACTAACCTGATTGTTCCCTGCATGGAGATCCAGAGAGCTGTGTGCCCTGGGTTCTGTAGGTTTTATAGCTGGTGCCACTCAGTTATATTTAGTGCTCTCTTAACACACATAAAATGTGCATTAGGAATGACCCTACTTCTAGCAGCTGCGTGGAGCTACGTGACTTTGAGGCTAAACTCATGTTCAGAAGGAAAATCCAGGAGGAAAAAATATGAGCGACTATATACCATAGGAGGAAAGAGGAGATGAAATGAGCCAGTTTCTTAGAAGGTGAATTTTTAAGAAGGCAAGCATGCTTAATAAAGTACTGAAGAACCACTGCCCTGGAAGATACTTATGGTTAAGAAAAGTAGTAGTCTTTTTATGAACTTGAACTACTTCATGCACAAAGGTGAAATCTGAGGCTGTCATTGTCTTTGTGAACTGCAAATGGTTCCACTTTCCACTTTAAGTCTGAATGATTAAAAATGAATAGAACAAGCATCTCTCTTTTGTTTCATTCCCCATCTAACAAAATGGTTACTCTAAAGTCCAAATTAAGGGAGGGCCCCTTCCTGCAAAAGATCAAATAAAGAACAAACTTGATTCAGACTGACACGATTATCTTAGGACCAACATAATAAAAACAGACTTCATGGACAAAATAAGGCACACTATTTCCTCATGCATTCATGTGTTTGTGGGAGAATAGTTGTGGTTGAAATGAGTACTCATTATGCCATTTTTATTAGCTAGGGCTTTTCACATTTAATAGTGACAGGAAAAGTGTCGTGGTAAGTAACCTAAAGATTTCCTTGCAAATATATCTGTGATACAAATACTTGTCTGAAAGGGTTAATGAGCCTTGGCAAGCCACTAAATTACCACTAGTCACTGAGGATAATTGGACTCAATACGTTATGCATGAAATGACCTACATAAGACAACTTTGAAGACATTTAAGCATATTCCCTTATTTTATCAATGATGAAACTGAAATTCAGAAAGAGATTGGTTTATACTCTTATGATACATTTCAGGTATGGGAATAAGAATCAAAACCCAGTAATAAAAGCATGCTGATTGGTCCATACTGCAATATCCAAAGCAGGATTCTTAAAGATCCTAGATATTCAGACTTAATTATTTTGCATTTCACATACCAAGAAGGATTTTTTGTTTAAATTCCATAACTTTTCTGGGGCGCCTGGGTGGCTCAGATGGTTGAGTGTCTGCCTTCGGCTCGGGTCATGATCCCAGGGTCCTGGGATCGAGTCCCACATCGGGCTCCCGGCTCAGCGGGGAGCCTGCTTCTCCCTCTGACCCTCTCCCCTCTCATGCTGTTTCTCGCTCGCTCACTCTCTAAAAAATAAATAAAATCTTTAAAAAAAATTTTTTAAAAATAAATAAATAAATTCCATAACTTTTCTAAGGCAATAGAAAAATGGTTGTAGCCTTTCTCATTTTTAATAGGGTATTTTTAAAAAAGATTTATTTATTTATTTGAGAGAGAGAGTGCACAAGCAGGGGGAGGGGCAGAGGGAGAGGGAGAGAGAGAATCTCAAGCAGACTCCCTGCTGAGTGTAGAGCCCTACGTGGGGCTGGATCTCATGACCCTGAGATCATGACCTAAGCCAAAATCAAGAGATGCTGGCTTAACTGACTGAGTGATCCAGGTGCCCCTTAATGTGATGTTTTTTACAGCTCAGACTGTATTGACTTTATAATTATAAAAATTGAATGTATATTATAATTTTGTTGATATGGCTCTCTACCACACCTTAAAATTTTATTTAAATACTAATATAAATCATAACTCTCATATTCTTAGGAGAATAAGAATTGAATGAGTCACTTGCTCTAGGGTAAAATGCCTGTATTTTGGAGGACTAAAAAGGCAATGGAATAGTTCATGGCAAGCAAGCCATTTGCTTTTAGAATCCACACTGATTGATAATTCAGTTCCTTTATCATATGAAATATAAGTTTCCACCCAAAAGTTAACTAATCAAAAAAACTAAGTTTATTTAAAATATAGCTACAAATAAAAGTAACTCCATGACTTTTTAGAAAATTATTAAATACCTTTAACCATTCAAATATTCCCCTATAGATTAAGACAAAATATATATTTCTACATTTCTGAAAAACAGCTCCTTAACTGACCTTGAAAATTTGCCTAGATGGAGTCTCCTGTTTGAGTGAATACAAAAAAGGAGCAAGACCAATAATGTTTTAGATGTTTTAATTTGTTTAACCAAGGTGTACTAACTATATCCATCCTTCACATAAGTTTGGCTCACGTAGAGGTTTTCTTTTTTGTTTATTTGTTTGTTTTTTTAATGTATCTTCCAGTATTTGTTATTGGAAGATTATGCATGCAAGTCTCTATTTTTAACTTCTATTTTATATACTAGAATTCTGACCAAGCTAGACTGCAACTTCATATTATAAAGTATGATTGAACTTGAGGACTTTCTATATCTTTTTTTCAAAATTAATACGAAGGGTTCCAAAACATACACCAGGTCAATAAAAGTATAGATATTGGAATTGACTTTTGTTTGTTTGCTTTGTTTATTTGTTTTAAGAAATGGAAGGCTTCAGGAATTGTACACCTATCAGCTGTATCTTATCTCACTTATATGAAAGGATGCCATGGTTGGAGTGAACAAAATTGCTTATGAAAAATACCCTGCAAAAAAAAAATCAGGTAACTGTTATTATCTAAATTCAATACCCAACATAAGATAATTGGAGTAAGATGAACACATCAAATTCAAAGGAAAAAATAGTCAGTGTGAAATATTCATTTTGGCAAAAAAAAAAATGTAAGAGCCTAACAATTGTTCTCTAAACTTTCTGGACTTAGTATAAAAATTAATTTAAAAAACCTCAGAAGTAACAGATGTGAAAAAATGCAAAGCATAAATTCCTTCACACTCCTGAATAATTAAGCTTAAGATTGAGGTATGGAGAATAGAAGCAAGGAGGGGGAAAATGTAACTTTTGTACAGTTCTTTAAGTCCATTAAGCACTATTTGGGAAAGTTTTTTGTTTTTTGTTTTTTTCCTGGCAGTTTCATCAGGAAAAAAAAAAAAAAAGGAAGAAAAGTTTCTCCATACCCATTGGGACAGAAGGCACAAAAGGGCTCAGCTGTGTGGGGAAACATGTCCACACTCCCTTTAGTGGAGAGCTTCTATTTTACCACTGTCAACAGGAACTCAGTCCCCTTTTGGAACTTATTGTCCTTAGCTAAGACTCTTGTGAAAGGCAACAGATGTTACTAAGATTATACCAGCCTGTCTACTACCCTGTTTCATTTTTAAAGGAAGAAACAGAGAGAGAGAGTGAGAGAGAGAGAGAATGAGACAGAGGAAAGAGACCAACCCTTGCTTTAAATCATTGGACCATTTTGTACTTGAGCAAATCTGTTTGCACATGCTCTGCTGGCCCGGCAGGAAGGACTGAGCCTTTTACATTCAGCTTGAGGTCAATCCTAATGTGGTGTTCAGTGTCCTCACGCCTTTCACATGAAGCAGCTGCCTCTGATTGCCAGAACAAATTGAGGTGATTCAAGCCACCAGCAGGGCATAAGTATAACTCCCATTCACTCAGAAGGGAGGAAAAAGCTCAGAACAGACCAACCAGGGCTGCCCACAATAAACCGTAGGATTAGATTTGATACACTGGATATTAAGACATGGTCATATTGAAAAGTAGGCCATAAAGACATAAGAAACTACAAGATGGTTATATGAATGACAATAAGGAAAAACAGTCCTTGGGCATTTATTAAGTTACACCTAATTATCAAATGCCTTATATTTCTGTGTCTTTGTGACACCTGAGGAATTCTCACTGTCCCTCGGTAGGTAACAAACTCTTTAGGTGCATATGACACATACAGAAGACTGAAGACATTTATAAAGAAAAAAAAATCCATTAAGCAGTAAGTGTTTTTAAACAAAGTTATTGTTGGGCAAAGTTGGGTAGATTGTCTCCCAACTTAAGCATAGGAGTATATAAACAGTTTAAAAATAATAAGATGGATCTATTCCAAAAACAGAGAGTAAAGGAAAGTATTGTCAAATAGTAACAGAAATTAATTACATAAAATCAGCATAAATTGATTTAAGTGGCACTATCATTTTAAATCAGGGCTTTTGAAATGGTTAAAAAAAAAAAGGAAATTTTAAGAGGACATGTTTCAAAGATCTCATATTTACTTTTAAAATAAAATGTCCCTGATGCATTCATTAGGCAAATATTATCTAAGAATAAGTGAGATTCTTTTCTTTTTTGATGGAGTTATATTCCTTAAATTAATATTGTCAATTCCACACTTTCCAGTTTCCAACATTTATTATTGTGTTAAAAATTCAGGGTTATTATTCCATGAGCCCTATTCAATCCCAGATCTCCCATCTATAGGCAATGGTGAAATTTTTCTGTTACAACTTTTGCTTCAGAACAGTGTTCTTCCTATCCCCACTAGAATTGCAGTTACTGAGGATGGGTAATATTGCCTGTTCATATTCAAAGAACTCAGTAGAGAATCTTGCATAGCATATGCCAGTCAGTCAGTAAATGAATTATATCTAAATATTAAACTACTTTAGGATATAATAACATCACAAAAATAAACAAATGCAACTATATGAAAGACATTGCACATTTTGCCAATGGTCATTAGGCATATAGCATATTTTTCAACCAAAGTAGTTACCTCTTAAATGAGGTTCAAATTACTTTTGTAAGTGAGAAGTCACTGGCCTTTGCTTTACTAACGTGAACGCTGACCTTCAAGTAAATTTCATGGTCATTTAAATAGGGATTGACTCCATTATTTCTGAAAGGATGATCTAAATACTGAGTAGTATTTACTATTGAGCTCTTTCTTCCATGTGGCTTCCATATTTTGTTTCTCTGTGTAGCTCTTTTCATGATTGGCAATTTCTATATTCTTCACCTTGCTCCTTTCCTAATAGATCTTAAAATTATCTTATGCCAGGAAATTATGTCCCTACAGTCTAGAATTCACATGGACATTGGAATTTAGCCACAAGTTCTTTTGATGTGTGTTAGATGCAAATAGAAGTATTTCTTCAAGATAAATACACTGTGAATAATGAAGATGGGGAATGATATCTCTGTTTGGGAAGTTAATTACCCTGCTGATATTCATGCTAATAGCTCCCTACCAAATATAAATTCAGTGTATTGATCTGTTAGAGTTGAGTCCAGAGGGTATCTGGTAATACAATGAAATTTACGTGAAATTAGCAGCAAGAAAGTTAGTTCATGAGTATAAATTGTCATGGAAAATAAACAAAGACATTTGGCATAGGAGAAATGGAGACAATGATATACTTTGGGAAAAATTACTTTATCAATGCACCTCTCAAATCACTGGGGGCGATATAGAATATAAATAGAACAGTTTTTCAAAAAAAGCAGGTGACCTGTAGCTAGTGAAACAAGAAGGAACAATGTATTAAACATTCATAAGTAAGGTTTATTTTTTTTTTCTTAGAATAACATTCAAGGATTAACAACATTTTTAACCTGTGTAACTCTAGGCAACTGGATGTGAGTGAGAGAAAATGATCCTAAAGATAATTAGAGATTCATATGAGGAAGAGTGGCATCTGCAGTTACAGTACACTAGCTAGGATAGAATTACACAAGCTATCAATCTTCATGCTTGAGGGCAGAAGCTGTTCACCAGATGGGTCAGGAAGATATTCCCCCCCATGGTATAATATTGTGAAATTAAGTATATTATGGGAGGTTTATTCCTCTTCATGAAACATCTGGTATTGGCCACCAGATGAGATGCACCCTCTGTCTGCTCAGGATGGTAACTCATATTTTTTCTCACACAAGGATTGCTTTATGCCAGTTGAAGTCATATGATCTTCACTTTCATGTCACAACCAACCCTTCAACTCCTAAAGAATTTTGAGTTTGCGCTGAACATCCAAAGGAACAAACGGGGGGTTATTTTGGAAATAGTTCCCAATTATTACTGAATTTTTATTTGTCTTTGTTGAATAAATAATAATAATACAAGGAAAGGATGAAAAATATCCACCATGCCTACATGGCTAACACTGGCAATTCCTCGTCAATACTAATCTTTCTCTTACAGTAAGCATTTGAATGGGGTACGTTTTTCAGCCTGCCTTGAACTACACAAGGTCAGGAGCCCAAGTTCTCCTGAATGGAAGGTGAGTAAGACTGATGTGTGCAACGTCCATTTCTCTTGCATATGAGGAAACCCCTACCTCTACTCCTCTGTTCTTCCCTTTTACATTGCCTGAAAGGACTATGTCCAGAGTGGAGTTGGAAGCTCTGTGATAAATACGGCCGAGCCATTGTCAGCCTATGTCACTGGCTGGTTTTGTTGCTCAGAACCCGCTTATCTTCCCTAAACATTACCTGAAAGAAAAATAACCTTCTATCTTTTTGATCCATGGCTTTCCGGTTCTCTCCATCATCAGTTTGCCTACCTTAATGCTTTAACAATTTTCATTTTCATATGTTCTGTTTTTCTGTCATAGGAATTCAGAATCTCTAACTGTAAGTATAGTACAAGTGCAATTACTTGCTAATATTTTAATACTTAAAATATTTAATATTTTAAAAATGTATTAAATACATGTAACATTAAATTTAAATATATCCTACTCAATTTGTTTCTAGTACTTCCCTTTTAAAGTCCTTCCCCTTCTACTGGTAGACTGAGGTGCTCCTAATTTCATCACAAACTGTCTAGGATTGGGCACATATTGAAAGTCAATAAGCTTGGAAGACCATTTATTTCACAGAAATTGTAGTATCTATATTAGAAGCCAAGAAGACGTGTATGCAGCTTATTTCTTGGCTGTGATCTCTATGATTTACATTGTTGAAGTTACTTACACTGGAGCTTCTCTCTTTGGAATCAATCTTCATAATGTATTTTATACAATCATTGATATTGTAACAGAAAGCAACCTTAAACATGGAGCTGATTTTAAGCAATAAAAATTTGCTGTTGAGTTTTAAATTGTTTTTCTATATTTATTCACTCACATGTTTATGTTTTAATTTTAATTAATTCCATTTTAAGAAATTTAAAATGTACTATTTAATTCCACATGATTTATAGCAGCTGTCTCCAACTGTAAAGTGTGCTCAGAGGAATCTTTTTCAGCAAATGAAGTTGTACCCTGACATCTCACTTTACATACCATGGGGACTTCAGCATGACTGTTCTCAGTGATAAACCTGAACTAAAGACAATCAGGAGAGAAAGGGAAACCCAGTGTAAAAATTACACAGTTGGAAGTAGGAACTCTGATTATGTATGTGCATATATATATGTATATATATATATATATATATAATACTACATATTATATATAATAGATAAGACAAAATATATAGATATACATTTATATCTCTATAGTTAAATTAATAAAATAAATAAAATTCTGTATATAACACATAGTAGTATTATGTTAAACATATTATATTATTTTCTAAAACATATATTTTTCTCTCTACTAGAGCCTTGTGTAAGCCCCTGTGATACTCAAAAAAATATAATATTTCTGCTTTCCTCAGAAGCATATGGGCCTCCAATAGGGGTCTTCACTGCATAGGTACACAAGTCTGTACGAATTTTAGAAGGGGTAAGGTGATTTTTTAAAAAAAGGACTATCATGAAAAATCAAATGAATTCAAGAAAATTGAAATAGTACAAAAATTATAAGTAAAAAGTAAATGTTTCTCCTTCCTTTTGATTTCAATGCCCTCTCTCCAGAGAAAACTTTTAAATCTTCGACAGTTTTGTATAGACCTAAACTTCATTTTTTCTCCCTAGGGAATAGATTTCCTCAGCTAAGACACAGCAGATACAGAATGATCTATGCACAACTGAGGTCACCAGGTCTGGAGGTCATCCTTAAGGGTAAAGTTTGCTTATGCTATGGAATGCCAAGTGCAAAAACCCCAAGGGAGCTGTCCCAGAAAGTTCTGGGAGGGTTCTATGTTTGGATGACAGAGAAAAAACTGTATCTTTTGGTACTGGTTCATTATAGGTTCACAACAGAATCGTAATGAAAATATCAAGTTCACTCTCAAGATTGGTCTAGCAACCTGAGTTGAGTAGGGTGGCCATGTACCATGGTTTTCTTGGGAGAGTCCTCTTGAAAACTTTTATTTTTTTAATTCTGTTCTCAAATTTGCTGGGTGCTCCTTTGCATTCTCAAATGGGATCTGCTACTAAATTCTAAATTACATGCTCACCCTGGTGATAGGACTGTTCTGGGTCCACCATGCTACCATGTAGTTTCTCTAATTCTGAACTTCACTCTGCCAACAGTGACAATTATTAAAATTGAATTCGGAAAAGTTGTGCTCAGTGAGATGTTGGGAGCCCTAAAGGAAGACATTTATATCTATCTCCAAAGAAGTTTCACGGGGAGGCAGGCTTAAGTGCATTATGGTTCAAGGACTGGCTCTAAGCCTAGGTGGGTTACAAAGCTGATTTATCAACATACTAGGAGCAGGAGTAATCTCAGATTATCTAAGCTCAAAAGGAATGATGTACACCAGTTTATCAATTTATAATGAGCCATCTAATTGGAGAGGCAACCAGGCACTCCACCTGCAAGCATGCCACACGGGAAGCTACATTATTATCAGGCTGCTACTTGGTGAGCATGAAGTCTGACTGAGGATTGTTAGTTATGTGATTTAAAAATATAAAGATGTCTGGCTAAAATAGACTCATGCACATCTAACCCAATAGCTTATTATTTATTATTCTGCTTCCATTTCTGACTAACCTCTTTTTCATATTAAGACTTTACTTCTCTTGGGCGCCTGGGTGGCTCAGTTGGTTAAGCCACTGCCTTCGGCTCAGGTCATGATCCTGGAGTCCCTGGATCGAGTCCCGCATCGGGCTCCTTGCTCGGCAGGGAGTCTGCTTCGTCCTCTGACCCTATCCCCTCTCAGGTGTTCTCTCTCTCTCATTCTCTCTCTCTCAGATAAATAAATAAAATCTTTAAAAAAAAAAAAAAAAAAAAAAAGAAGACTTTACTTCTCTAGATATAGTGACCAGTTTTGTTTTGTTTTCCCAAGCTCTGTCTTATCTAGGTGTTCTTGTCTTCTCTTTAAAATGCTTCACTGATGTCTAATTCAAGCCATCAAGTACTCAGGAGGGGAGTCTCCCCAGTTCTGAAGTCCTTCTTTCCCTACTACCTCTACCCAGAGCGGTGCCAGAACGGTGAGCGGGAACATTTCCCAGTGATTGTGCAATGAAGAGATGGTAGGTCATTTGTCATATAAAAGCCCAATAATTACAGAATTTAGAATTAGGCTGCCATATAGAAATAAGTCTTGGAGTCTGAGTGAGGGCCACCTGGCTGCTTCTAAGGAACAACAGCAAAAAAGGAAAATATTAATACTTGGTGAAAGACCTCATGTCAGATTGTTATCATCAGAGTGAGTAGAACAAGTGGCTTCTGAAAAGTGATGTTGGAATGTGCCTGCATATTAGTATCTGTCTATTGGATGTGAACTTCGTTTTACTGATCTGTATAATATCACATACAGTGTCACATCCTACCACACATGAAGTATTATGAACAGCTGTGTGTTCATTGGCAGATAATGTACACGATACATTTTTTAAATGGTAGCATTCATTCAAGAACTTTGTTTTTGTATTTGCTAATAAAGTCCACAGACAATACTGATACTTCTATGATACAATTACCACTTCAGTAAGTCATAATAGAACCCCCTTTATATTTTGAATGACTCTTTAAACCAGCCAGGACTGTGTCATGAAAACAAGTTAGTATTGACTGGGGGTGGGGGGGAGGAGGATAAGCTTTTAATGCTGATATCACCTCTACTCAGTGTGTTCCAAACCAAATTCATTGTCCTCTCTCTAAACATTCAGTCCTCCGGAGTGATGTTCTTTCCTTCACTTATTTTTTTAAAGTATTTATTTATTTATTTATTTTAGAGACAGAAAGGGGAGGGGCAGAGGGAGAGAATCTTAAGCAGGCTCCACGCCCCAGCACAGAGCCTGATGCGGGGTTTGATCTCACAACCCTGAGATCATGACCTGAGCTGACATTAAGAGTCAGCTGCCTAACCGAATGTGCCACCCAGGAGCCCCTCTCCTTCACTTATTAATATCATCCATATGACGAGGCTTGAAGTCATCTTTTCCTCTTTGGTTTTCCTTGCCCCCTACACCCACAGTTAGGAAATACCATTTTCTCTCCTATCTGCCTTCCTCCTTCCCATTCTTGCATCAGTGACTGGCTTCAGTCCTGCCGTGTCAACTCACCACTGGATTATGGAAGAAACTCCTCATCAGTCTCCCTTCCCCTTTTCTTTTTATTTGCTCCCCTTTTTATCCCTTACATTGCTGCCAGTCATTGCCCTAAACTAATCTGGATGATGCCAGTGCCTTCTCCCTAAAACATGCAGGGTCTCCTTATTGTCCAAGGGGACAGGTTAAAATTCCTAAGTGTGCCATTAAAAATTGCCCAAGGTCTGGCCATATCCTGCCTGTCAGCTCCATCTGGAAGCACACTTCAGTGCTCATATTGACTGCTTATTATTCCCTGAACATGGCCACATTTTTATGGCAATTAACTTTGTTCAGACTGTTTGCTCTCCTACTATATCAAAATCTCATTTGACCCTTAAGCTTCTATTCAAATGTTATTTCTTTCATAAAAGCTACTCTGAACACTGTTGTAAGAATTGTTTCTCCTGCAATTCTATAGCATGTTATTTGTTTTCTAATACTACACCTATGACTTTATGATTTATGCTCACATGTCTTTTTCTTCCCTGACAACCGTAAGTATTACCTTCTTGAGATAGTGACCATGTGTATCCTTTGAACATTCAGTTTCTCACAATGTATGTTTTCAGTAAATATTAGCTGAGCAGATTATTATAGGGTTTTGAGAGGTAGCAACACTGATTTCAGACTTTTTCACCCACGTGCTCCTACTCAGATGACTTACTAAACTTAGGAAACTAGGAACCTGGCTAATCAAGGCTGTTAAAGAAACATTGGAGCTAAAGGAGGCCTCACTTGCCCAACCTGGAAAGGGGCCTCCTCCCAGTTAATAATGTGAGTTATTTTATACCAATTCGTCTGACTCCTCTAAGATCCAATGATTTCTTCCAGAATAAGTGCTTTATAATAGTCATTTAATATCCTGAAAAAAATTTATAGATAGTAAACCCACCTATATACTTATAATAACTAAAAAAATCAATATGATGTTCCAACAAAAAATAAATGAGACATAAAAAGCAATTTATACTAAAATAATGTCTATTTCAATATGCAAATGGTTGGAGTGGAGCAAAACTGCCCCTACCTATGTCCAAAGTGCCTACACCAAAAATGATTGATTTAGATGCATTTTGGAAGTGTGGAGGGATTGTCTTTTTTTGGGATCCAGAAAACCTATCCCTGGCCTTTTGTGATGCATTCAGAAGAAACAAAGTGACTAACAACTAGTCTCAAGAACAGAATGCCCTCTCCTTTGTTGTATTTAGGAGCAGAGAGGTAGCTGATCAGCATTTGAATAGAGAAAATGGGGGTCTCCTGCAGTTAGGATAATCAGAAAATTTGGGAAGAACACATAATGTCCAAAAATGTGGCTCATTTGCCTTAAAGAATATGCAGTTACTTGTTTGTTTCTTCAAATCCGTAATCTAGAGTTAAAGCAGTCCTGCAGATCATCCTCTAACTGGGAGTTATAAAATCAAGGGGAGTCTTTTGCATCCTCTTTTCTTTTTCTTTGATCTTTAGATTTCCTCAGAATTTTCCCTTTTTCACCTGAATGAATTGCGGAGAGGACAGGTAGGGACATGCTTCCTGTTTTGAAGTTGATGTCTAGATGGAGGCACCATGATAGCAGGTAGGAAATATCCTGGGGCTTCTTCCTTCTCTGGAGAGCCCATTGAGTTGCCCCCTTTTTGGTGATAAGGCTTGAAATATAATTAAACTCTAGAGTCAAAACTTTTTCATTGGTAAGTCCATTAGACATCGTGTAACTCAACCCTCTCATCTTACAAGAGGAGAAAGTAAGTCCCCAAGAAGTTATGTGACCCCCCCCCCAAAGATCTTTCAGTTTGTGAATATCTGAGCCTGGCCTGGAACCCACAGCAGTTGCCTTCAGGCCCAGGGCTCTTTTCCTCATAACTCACAGCCTCCCTTAACTGCAGGTGGATTTAGCTCTTCCAGAACTCTGCCAACACACAAAGCCTTTGTAAGCCACCTTTATTTCCTCAAATATTTTTTCTTCCCATGGTTCCCCTCCAGGCACATTTCTTCTAGTAACCTGTAGAACAAGAATAAATATAAAAATCTATGAATCCTCATCTGAATTGGCCTCCAGAATGTATATCTTCCTTCTCTCTATATATCTATATTCTTTACTTTCAATCGGTGCTCCAAGCCAACTGGTTTGACTTCATAAAGAGAACATTAAACCCTTTCCTACCTTAGGCTTGCTGCCTTATTAGGCATGTGATTATTGTTATTTTAAATATTTATGTATTCATCTGTACAACTGGGGTAATAATGTATTTCCTAGAGCTCCTGAAAGGATCAAATGATAGTATGATGGCACTTGGTAAACTGTAGGGCATTTACAAGTATAAAATGTCTATCTTTCCCTACATCCAATTTCATAGTCATAATAAATGCACTCTGGAACCTCCCCTCTGTCATTCTATTTGAGGGTAAGCTTAGGCAAGATGCATTCCCTCACTCTGCTGCTTTTCCATCTGCTGAAAAAATAAACCTTTATTGCAGAATTATGGGGAGTAATGTTACAGGGCATGAATCCTTTAGTAAGGACCAGGCACATAGTTCAGTAAATAAGTAGGATTATTATTGTTATTATTTCCTAAAACCTCTTTAATTTTCTGGTTTTCCCTATTCATGTCTTGATACTTGTCGCATTTCCATGATATATTTGGACGGGTCATTTTGTTCCTATTTTAGAATTGCAGCATCTTGACTCACAAAGCTATTACTGAGCCATCCTGTAGAATTACTTAGTGGCCATAAATGAGGCAGATGAAGAACCAAGCTATGATGTCGCTTTACCCATTCAGTCACAGTAGAATAGTGGACATATTGAATACAGCATATGATTGCTGAATGCAATTTTTACCTCTTTCCCAACACTTTTTTATAACACACTTAAGCAAAAGGAGATATATGTGGAAAAGCTGAATATCTTATTTGCTCACTATGCATATTGTTATTGATAAATCCTATACCATAAAAAAAAAAAGAATTTAAAAAAGAAAGCAGAGGGATTATCTCCTGAAATACTTCATCTTAAAGCTGGCGTTCTTGACAATAAACAAATGAGAAGGAGAATTTAAAAAGAAAAGAAAAAATATCATTCAACGTCATTGACCTCTTCTTTTTTTTCCAAATTAGATACTCCAATACCCCTGTACCCCACTCCTCACATTGGAAAGAGAGTCTTGCCTCTCTGATAGAAGAAAAAACACAAAATAAAAAATTTAGAAATATCACTAACTGGTGTTTCTTCATTAGAACATCATCTGATTATAATCTGATGCTGACATCTTTGTGGTATTACCATTTTTACTTGTTATTTCCACACTTTTCCAAATGTACATGAAAAAGGGGGAGCCTCTTCTTATACGTGGAATGCATTTTTAACACAATTTTTCACACTGTCTATAAAATACAAAAGTCTGAGCGAATGGAACTTTTCATTGTGCTGGATTTCCAGGCATTGAATCCCTTAAACAGACTACTATATAATACTACATTCTACCTGAATATAACATTTGTATAATGTACTCATTTAAATTCTTCATAGATACAAGCATTTTCCTCAATCTAAAGAAAATCAGACTAGGCACAAATCCTGTAAGAAATCTGGAGGTAGAAAATGGCTCATCTGTTTTTAAACACTAAAGCTCCTCTTTCCCTCTTTAAACACTCCAGCTAAGGGCTAATCCCCACTCATTCTCTTTAAGTGATTATAGATACGAAACGGCCACAATTATGTTGCTGCATATGAATGTGCTGTTTGATGAATGTAACTCCAACAATCACAAAGCAACAGAAGCAAGGAGAAAAATGCAATAAACTATCATTTTTTTTAAATTGTCACACTGAAGCAGAATTATCATACATACTCAGAAAGACCAAAAATACCCAGCAAATAAGATCTATTAGAAAGAAAATTTTATCATAAATGGCAATGATAAATTGGTATTCTACTTTCTATTATATGGATTAATGATTATGTTTAGTCCTCGGACTGTGTAGCGTGTATGTACGTGTGAGACAGATTCTATTTAACGCGAAAAAAGATACATGCAATTAATACATCATCATAGAGAAGGTATGCTAGATAATGAGAATTCAGACCTTCCCTTAGAATCTGAATTTGAACCTTCCAATTTGCTTCAAAATATGAACTAGGAGAAACACTTTTATCTCTGGCATACTTGTCAATTAAGTCAAGGGCCTCCTACAAAGTGTGCACTTTTGCGCCACCCAGTGGCTGCCTCATGAATAGCCACTGTTCCCATGAGTAAGAGAGTGGGGTTTGGTACTAGAAACACAAGGGCAGAAGCTGTCCTTGTGGCAGCAGCCACTCACACAGGAGGCTATCATTTCCATCAATAATTCGGCCATCTGCACTGAGCTGTGGGGCAAACTCGCCAGAGTGCCAGAAGCTTCGGGGCCACCACCAGATGCTTCATCATAGAAGAAGATCCACAAAGTCAGCTATGCATTCATCCAGACGATCATCCGGGAAGAGGAGACACACATCCAGGTTAATAAAGTTGGATTGGTCAGAGGAAGAGGGAAGAGGCAAGTGATGAAGTGAAAAACACTACAGATGCAGAAGGTTTTACTCTATGCTAACTAAATGAATTTCACAATTCATTTAACCCGTTTCCATGTCTTTAAAACAAGAAGGGTTATGGTTTCCTTCCTCATACATTACTGCAGGGAGAGAAGTGACACATTTTAAGTATAATACAATAATTGGGAAAAGGCAAAATGTCTACAAAAATTGCAAGATTTTGTATCTGTATTCTGCTGGCCGCATGTTATTTTTGTGTGTCCTTCATATGCCTGCATGTATGCAAAAAATCAAAGACCTAATTTTAAAATCAATACAAAACCATAGGAAATTAAATACATACATACATACATACATAAAAATGTGATGATAGAATCATCCTGTCAGAGGTTGGATGGAGGTATAAGAAGTCTTACTATAAGACATCTAGCTGTGTGACTAGACAGTATTTTTTATTATGTTGTTTTTTTCCTTTCTTATTTCTTCTACCGTATTCAATTTAGGGAATAATTCAATTTAGGGAATTATTTTTAAATAGATTAAATTGTTTTTATAAAATATTTTTTCAGATCCTAAATACTAAGAATAGTATAAGAGCAATGCTACCATTGAAACCACATTAGCAAACTGAAAAAAAAAAAAAAAGGAAAAAAAATCTTGTTTTTTAACTGTCTGGGATAGAGGTCTGTAAGATGTGAAATTATTCGCCATTGTAAATGAATACAATTTTCTCACTCCCTATCCTTTCAAATCCTCTCAGAACATGGACACTTCTATTGTCTCCAAGTCTTACAATATTCCATTTTAAACAGAATTTCAAATATTTTCCTTCGTCTGCTCATTCCATTAATCATTCATGCATTCATTAAAGAGTTATTCATTGTGCTCTTAACTTGTGATTTGGTCCTAACTAGTGAAAGGACAGCATTTCTTTTTCTTTTTTTTTTTTAAAGATTTCTTATTTATTTATTTGACAGAGAGAGAGAGACAGCGAGAGAGGGAACACAAGCAGGGGGAGAGGGAGAGGGAGAAGCAGGCTCCCCGCTGAGCAGGGAGCCCGATGTGGGGCTCGATCCCAGGACCCTGAGATCATGACCTGAGCCAAAGGCAGACGCTTAACGACTGAGCCACCCAGGCACCCCAGGGACAGCATTTCTGATGCCTCACAAGAGCTGTCAGTCTAATGAGTGAGAAGAACAGTAAGTAAAATTGATTATGATATAGGAAGGATAAAGATAAGCCAGGTTTTGTGGGAAAACAAAGACTTACCTATCCTGAAATATGTATATCTGAGATTGTTTCCTAACAAATGTGTCATTCATATTAAGTTCTGGAGAATGAATGTAAATCTAGCTAGAATCTATATGTGCCATAAGTGATGAGGATTTTTTTGTAACGTGGTTTACAGATAGATTTATGGTTTCAAAGGGTGGCTAGAAGTCCCCTGGGGTCTCAGACTTTTTCAGGGGTCAGTTAGATCCTCCCTGTCTGGCTACCTATCTGTGTGAGGTTGGATTTTCTTCATATTCTTCAAACAAAAACATATCTTAACAAATAGAATGCAGAGGCAAATATGAGAATCTCTGTGTCTTTTTTTAAAGCCAGACATTAAACAGATTTGCAAAAATGTAAAATAATAATGGACACATTTTTTCCCAAATAATGGTTTTACACAAAGTACTTATGTTAACATGAATATCTATTTTTTAAAAATTAGTTTATAAATCCATATTTTAAAAATATCTGTTTACATTTATAATATACTAAATATCAGCAAGTATAACATACATTAATGAAAGTTCTTAAGGCCCTCAATAATTTTTTTAAAGATTTTATTTATTTATTTGACAGAGAGGGCAAGAGAGCACAAGCTGGGGGAGCAGCAGAGGGAGAGGGAGAAGCAGACTCCCGATGAACAGGGAGCCAGATGCGGGGCTCGATCCCAGGGCCCTGGGATCATGACCCGAGCCAAAGGCAGACGCTTAACTGACTGAACCACCCAGGTGCCCCAGGTCCTCAATAATTTTTAAAATATGAAATTATTCCTGCCCTTAGAAGCTCATTATCTAATAAAATTATTTTGATCAATTATGTGACTTTATATTTTTAATGCTTTCTAAAAGTCATTTCAGAAAAATCAGAATTTCATAAAATTTTTGTTTTTATTTCACATGAAATATTACATTTGATGAAATAACTTGTTAATCAACTACTTTTTTGTTGTTGTTGATTAACTTCTTATAGGTACATTTCTGTAAGTCAAAATTGTCTAATGTTGCACCTAATTCCTGATTTGCATGCTTGTTGTTATTGTTGTTTTACTTATTTTATGTTTTGGTGGATTGGGAGATTTCTTTTTTTTAATTGGCACAAACACATAATACAAAATTTGTCATTTTAACCATTTTAAGTGTACTATTCAGCATCACTGTACATATTTACAATGTTATGCAAACATCACCACTATCTATTTCCAAAGCTCTATCAACAACCCAAACAAAAGTTCTGTAACCATTATAAAATTAGTGTCTATCCCTCCCTTCCCCCAGCACCTGATAACCTCTAATTTACTGTCTATATCGATTTGCCTAGATATTTCATGTAAGTGGAGTCATACAATATTTGTCCTTTAGTATCTGGCTTATTTTCTTGAACATATTGTTTCAACATCCATCCATGTTGTAGCATGTATCAGAATTTCATTCATTTTTTTCAGGCTCATATTCAATTATATGTATATGCTATGTTTTGTTTATTAATTATTTGTTGATAGGCACTTAGATTGTTTCCGCCTTTTAGCTATTCTGAATAATCATGCAATTAACATTATACAAGTACAGATCTTCTTTTACTGGATTATGTCCCAATAAACCCATCATAAATTAATATTATTGTAAATCAAAATGCACTTAATATATCTAATCTACCAAACATCATAGCTTAGCCAAGCCTACCTTAAACATGCTCAGAACACTTCCGTTATCCTATGGTTGGTCAAAATCATCTAACACAAAGCCTATTTTATAATGAAGTGTTGAATGTCTCCTGTAACTTACTTAATACTGTACTGAAAGTAAAAAACAAGATGTCGTGTGGGTACGGAACAGTTGTAATTATATCAGTTGTTTACCTTTGTGTTTGCATGAGTGACTGGGAGCGGCAGCTTCCTTCTACTACTGCCCAGCATCCTGAGAGTATGGACCACATGTTACCAGCTTGGGAAAAGATCCAAATTCAAAATTAAAAGTACAGTTTCTACTGAGTGTGTATCAATTTGGTATCATTGTAAAGTTGAAAAATACTTTAGTGAACATTGTAAATCCAGAACCATCTGTAACTGTTCTATTTTTTTTGGTAAATATCTAACAGTGGAGTTGAAAGATGATGTGGTAATTCTATCTTCAGCTTTTTGAGGCATTACTAAATTGTTTTCCTTGGCAGCTGTACCATTTTTTATTCCTACCAGCAACTTCCTCTTTTTGTCTTTGCCTTTCCAAAATTTGATTACAATGTTTTCTGATGTGAGTCCCTTTTACTTCATCTTACTTGCAGTTCTTTGAGCTCCTTGGATATTTATATTAATTTTATATTAGATGTTGAGGTTCTCAAATGTTTATATTATTTGTCTTCCATCAAATTTGAGAAGTTTTCAGCCATTATTTTTTTTTTTCCAAATATCCTCTCTGGCCCTTTCTCTGCTTCTTCTCTTTCTGGGACTCCACAATGTGTATGTTGGTTGGCTTCATGTTATCCCACAACTACCTTAAGCACTGTTTACTTTTCTTCAATCTGTCTTTTTTTCTGTCCCTCAGACTTGATATTATCTATTGCTCTGTCTTCAAGTTCTCTGATTCTTTTTTTGCCTACTCATATTTGCTTTGAATCCCTCAAGTGAGCTTTTCATTTCACTCACAATTTTTAAACACCAGAATTTCTTTTTTTCTTTAGGTTTCATATCTCTTTACTGATATTTCCATTCTGTTTATACATTAGTTTCTTAACTTTTTCTGCATCTTCCTTTAATTCTTTCAGCACCTTTAAGACAGCTCTTTTGAAGTCTTTGTCTAGTAAATCTGCCAGGACATCTTTTTAAAGGATAGTTTTTGTTAATATTTATGTTTTCCTTTAAATGGGTCACACTTTCCTGTTTTATTATATGCCTTGGGATTTTTTTTGAACATTAGATATTTGAATCTAATAATGTTGTTTCTCTGGAAATCATATTGTCTCTGCTATTTTGTCTTATTTTTAAAAAATTACATTTGTTTGTTTGGTTATTATAGGCTGTCTCTGTGCCAAGGATCAGTCTGAGTGTAAATTTTAGGTCTTCTCAGGTCCTTCTGAGCCTGTTCTTTTCTCTGGGCATGTGCAATCATTTCCTAATTTTTCCTGTATATTAGTTGTTTCTGAATGTCCTAGTCATTAAAGTCGGCTTCCAAAAGGTAAAAAAGGAGAAAAATGAAGGGGCAGATAATGAGTACTGCCCCTTTGAGTTCCCTAGAAGTCACTTCAGCTGAAGGGGGAGGGGCTTGCAACAATGGGGCAGGTGCAACAAAAATGGCTACCAACCTCTTTGTTTTTATCTCTGTGATCAGAAGCAGCAATCACCAATGAGAACACAGACTGACCACATTTTTAAGACAGGGTGCACTGCAAAGTGTGTGCAAACTGATTCAGGAACACATGCACAGTTGCCTGCCAAGAGACTGAGGGATGAGGGATTGGTAGCTGTGTCTGTGCTTAGAGCTAAAATTGACCGAAATTAACTGCAATTTCCCCTCCAAGGTTTCCCCTGAAAGTTGCAAGCCTTTAATACACTCCAGAGTTCCAAAAAATTTTGGAATTATCTGTCTGATAACTATATCAGACAGATTTTGCTAGTGCGATTGTTGTCTAGTTGGGAGAAAATTCCTGCTGCTTCCTACCTCCCAGAACCATTTTATGTATGTGTTTTTAATTTTTATATTGTCTTGACAAATCAACACTTTTATGAATATATAATATCTTTTCTCTTGTAACCATTTTTTCCTTATGATCTATTTTTGTCTGACATTGGTATAACCACACCAGCTCTCTTTTGGTAACTACTTACATATAATATTTTTCCATCTCTTCAGTTTTTTTTTTTTTTATTTGACAGAGAGAGACAGCGAGAGAGGGAACACAAGCAGGGGGAGTGGAGGAGGGAGAAGCAGGCTTCCTGCCGAGCAGGGAGCCTGATGCGGGGCTCGATCCCAGGACCCCAGGATCATGACCCAAGCCGAAGGCAGATGCTTAACGACTGAGCCACCCAGGCACCCCTCCATCTCTTCAGTTTTAATCTTTTTGTCTCTGGATCTAAAATATGCCTCAACTAGACAGCATACAGTTGAATCTTTAAAAACAAAACAAAACAAAACATCTATCAACCCCTATCTTTTTAACCCATTTTCATTAAAGCAATTACTGATAAGGAAGGATTTACTTCTGCCAATTGGTATTCGTTTTCTTTATATCTTATAGTTGGTTTTTGGGGTCTCTCATTTTCTCTATTAATGCCTTTTTTAAAATTAATGCCTTCTTTTGTGTTTAGTTGATTTTTTTAGTAAACTCTTGATTCACTTCTAACTTCCTTTTGTGTACATTTTTAAACTATTGTATTGTGATCTTCATGGGGATTTCATTTAACATCAAATTTAGTAACAGTCCAATTCAAATAGATACCAACTAAACTTCAATAGTATACAAAATCCAAGCACCTATCTATAAGCTCTGTCTTACTGCTCTCTTTTGTGTTGTTGTTAGAAGGTATTCCTTTGTATGCTACAAACCAAAGAGTATAACTTTATGATATTTTGTTCATTTATCTTTTAAATCCTGTGGAATTTTTTCTTACTTATATCTTACTTTTACTGGGAATGGAGTGTCTTATGTAATCTAATTTTTACAACATTGCTCTGTATTTTAAGAAGAATCAGCCATTCAGGATTTCTTACTGTGAACTAAATCTATAATGCTAATTGCCTTGTCATTTTTTTTCTACAATCAGGTCTTAAAACTGAATTGGTCATGAAGTGTTCTCTTCTCAGTTTATTGTCTATTAAATATAATTTCACACCCACTTTCAATATCAGCTTATTATACACAGACAAGTGAACTGAATTATCAAGCACTATGAAAATCTAAATATCAAATAATTTTCCATTTTAGAGAAAAGTAACTTTAACTTATTTTTGCAAGTTGTTAAATTGATAAGATTAAAACAAGAATAAATAAATAAACAATAAATAAATAAATAATAAAACAATAATAAATAACTAAACAATAAAACAAGAATAGTTCTATTATGACACCATTGATAATTATATCACTGACTCTCTGAATGAATGTTTTATGTTTTAATTTCTCCAGATTCAAATTAGTAACTATAATGGATAACTATTTAAAGGAAAAATAGCACCATTCTTTTATTCTAAATAATAGAAGAATAATAGAAATTAAAAAAGAAATTCTTTTTTTAGAATATTCTTTTTTATAGAAATAAAAAAAATTTATAGAAATAAAAAAGATAATTCTTTCATTCTAAAGTTTTCTGATATATGTAACATTTTTGAGGTTTGAATATTATTATTGCATTATAATTGATATTAAAACATATTTATAAACCAAAAAAATATTAAGTGCTTGTCTGGTATCACTTTTATTATGTAAGTCCTTTTCTTTTTGGTTTCTAACACTAAAGGTCCTTTCTAAAAGATTTTAAAGCCTAAGGCAATATTTAAAACAGGTGGGTTCTCATGAGTTTTATGACCATATTGCAACACTCTCTTAGCTAGTGCATTCATCTGCTAGCTTCTCCTTTCCTAGGTCTGTAATTTTATTAATTTACAGTTAATTCCTTTAAGTCTATCAACATACATAGGTTCAGTCAACTCAATCAACATGATAGACCACATTAAGAAAACAAAAGAGAAACCATATGATTATTTTAATAGATGCAGAAAGACCATTTGACAAAACCCAATACCAATTTATGATAAAAATTCTCAACAAAATTGGTAGAGAGAGAACAAACCTCAACATAATAAAGGCCATATCTGACAAACCTACAGCTAACATCATACTGAAGAGTAAAATTGAAAGATCAAGAACAAGACAAGGTTGTCCACTTTCATCACTTTTATTCAACATAGTATTGGAAGTCATAGTCAAAGCAATTAGGTGAGAAAAAGAAATAAAAGGCTTCCAAACTCGAAAGGAAGAAATAACACTGTCACTATTTGCAAATGACATAACGTTATAAATAGAAAACCCTTCTGCCTCCACCAAAAACTTGTTAGAGCTAATAAATGAATTTAGTAAAGTTTCAGAATACAAAATCAATATGCAGAAATTTGCTGCATTTCCATACACTAATAATGAACTCTCAGAGAGAGAAATTAAGAAAACAATCCAATTAAAATTCCACCAGAAATAATAATTTCCTAGGAATAAACTTAATCAAGGAACTAAAAAATTTGTACTACAAAATCTGTAAAACAGTGATGAAAGAAATTGAAGATGACACAAACAGATATACTGTGCTCATATATTAGAAGAATTAAAACTGTTAAAATGCCCATACTACCCAAAGAAATTTGTAGATTTAATGCAACCCTATCAAAATATCAATGGCATTTTTTACATACTAGAACAAATAATCCTAAAACTTGCATGGAACTACAAAACATCTTGAATAGCCAAAGCAATCTTAAGAAAGAAGAGCACACTGAAGATATCATACAGTCAGATTTCAAACTATACTACAAAGCTATAGTAATTAAACATTACCAAACTGGTAAAAAAAAAAAAAAAAAAAAAACAGACAAATACATCAATGGAACAGAATACAGAACCCATAAATAAGCCCAGGCTTATATGGTCAATTAATCTATGACAAAGGAGATAAGAATATGCAATGGGGAAAAGACAGTTTCTTCAGGAAGCAGTGTTGGGAAAACAAGACAGTGACGTGGAAAAAAATGAAACTAGACCACTTTCTTACACCATACATAAAAATAAACTCAAAGTGGATTAAAGATCTAAATGTGAAACCTGAAACCATAAAACTCCTAGAAAAAAACATAGGCAGTAATTTCTTTGACATTGAGTGTAGAAACATTTTTCTAGCTATGTCTTCTCAGGCAAGGCAACAAAAGCAAAAATAAACAATTGAGACAAGATCAAAATAAAAAGCTTTTGTACAACAAAAGAAATCATCAACAAAACAAAAATGCAATCTATTGAATGGGAGAATATATTTTCAAATGATATATCTGGTAAGGGGTTAATATCCAAAATATATAAAGAACTTAAATTAGACCAAAAAACAATCCAATTAAAAAATGAGCAGAGGACTTGGACATTTTTCCAAAGAAGACATACAGATGGCCAACAGGCACAAGAAAAGGCACTCAACATGACTAACCACCAGAGATATGCAAATCAAACCACAATAATATATCACTTCACACCTGTCAGAATGGCTATTATCAAACAGACAAGTTATAACAAGAGTTGCTGAGGACATAGGAAAAAAAAGAAAAAGAATCCTTGTGCACTGTTGTTGTGGATGAAATTGGTGCAGCCCCTGTGGAAAACAGTATAGTTTCCTCAAAAAATTAAAGATAGAATTACAATATGATTCAATAATTCCAATCCTGGGGGTATTTATCAAAAAAATGAAAGCACTAATCTGAAAAGATATATGCACCCCTATGTTCATTGCAGCATTATTTACAATAGTGAAGATAGAAAAATACCTAAATATTCATTGATAGATGAATGGATAAGGAAGTGGAATATTAGTCATAGAAAAAGAACAAAATCTAGTCATTTGGGACAACATGGATGGACCTAGAGGTTATTATGCTAAATAAATAAGTCAGGTAGAGAAAGACAAAGCACTGTATGGTTTTACTTATATGTGGAATCTAAAAAAAAACAAAACAAACAAAACAGAAACAGACTCATAGGTACAGAAAACAAACTGATGGTTACCAGAGGGGAGTTGGGTAGGGGATGCACAAAATAGGTGAAGGGTATGATTAAAAAGTATAGTTATAAAATAAATAAGACATGGGAATGTAATGTATGACATATATGGTATATAGTCAATGATACTGTAATAGCTTGGTATGATGACAGATTGTAACTAGAATTATTCTGGTAGTCATTTCATAATGTATCAAATCAAATGGACCTATAGGTCTATCCATGTTGTCCCAAATGGCAATCATATCAAATCACTATATTGTACACCCAAACTAATGTAATACTATATGTCACTTATTCAATTAAAAATGAATATTTGCCTGGCTTTTTATCTTATTTAACATTATTAGGTTCTACTATGTGCTAGGCATTGTGCCATTGGGATCAGCAATTTCATTTTTACCTTTTTATTAAAAAAATAATGGACATATTCTAATTTAATTTATTTAAATAATATCCTACTATATTTCTCCATTACATTAAATCTTCTACAAGCTCAAACTGACAATTTTCTAGTGCAAATTACACTGCTTGTGTTTTTCATCATTACAAATAATACTGTAATAATTAGCTTTGTGCATATATCATTTCACATCACTTATTGCTATGATAACATCCTAGTAGTTTAACTACTGAGTTGAAGCTAAACTTCATGGCATATTATCAAATAATTTGTTCTGAAAGCATATAAGTTTATACAGTTACTAGCTGTGAAATAGAATGCTTATGTCACCGCATTTTTCCATTCTTGAATATTCTTATCAAATAATTGCATTTAATTTTTAAAATGTTAATTAATTAATATTGTGTTAAGGACACTTAACATGGGGTCTCTCTGGAAAAATTTTTAAAAAGGTTTATTTATTTATTTACTTTAGAGAGAGAGAGGGAGAGAGTGTGCATCGTGAGGAGGGGCAGAAGGAGAGGGAGAAAGAGAATCTCAATCAGACTCCCCACTGAGTGCAGAGCCCAAGACAAGGCTCTATCTCATGACCCCCCAGAGATCACAACCCGGGCCAAAACAGTCAGATGCTTAGCCCACTGTGCTATCCAGTAGCCCCACCCCTGGAAAATTTTTAAGTACCCAATACACTATTGTTAACCACAGGCCCAATATTGTACAGCAGATCTTTAAAGCGTATTCATCTTGTATAATTAAAACTATACACATGTTGAACAGCAACTCCCATTTTCCCCACCTCCTAGCCTCTACAACCACCAATCACATTTGTGTATATATATATTACATTTTCTTTGTTTATCCATCTGTCAGTGAACACTTTGGTTGTTTCCATGTCTTGGCTATTGTGAACAATGCTACAATAAACATAGGAGTGCAGATACCTCTTCAAGATCCTGACTTCATTGTTTGGTTACATACTCAGAAGTGGAATTACTGGATCATATGGTAGTTCTATTTTTCAATTTTTTGAGGAAACTCCATACTGTTTTCCATAGTAACTCTAGCAGTTTACATTCCCACCAACAGTGCACAAGGGCCCCCCCCCTTGTCCACATTTTCACCAACACGTGTTATCTTTCCACTTTTTGATAATAGCCATTCTGAGATGATATCTCATTGTGCTTTTGATTTTTGCATTTCCCTGATGATTAATGATGTTGAGCATCTTTTCATATACCTGTTGGCTCTTTGTATGTCTTCTTTGGAGAATATCTAGTCAAGTCCTCTGCTCATTTTTTAACCAAGTTATTTGTTTTTTGTTTGTTTTTGCTATTGAGTTGTATGAGTCCTTATATATTTTAGATGTTAACCCATTGTGAGACATATGGTTTGAAAATACTTTCTCCAACTCTATTCATAGCTTTTTCACCCTGCCAATTGTTCCTTTTGCTGTTCAGAGGCTTTTCATTTTGATGTCGTCCCACTTGTCTACTTTTGCTTTTATTGCTGTGCTTTTAAGGTGTCATATCTAGGAAATCGTTGCCAAGATCAATGTGATGAAGCTTTTCTCTTATGTTTTCTTACAGGAGCTTTATAGTTTCCGGTCTAACGTTTAAGTTTTTAATCTACTTTGAGGTTGTTTGGTGTATGGTGTAAGATACTGTTACATATTCATGCTTTTGCATATGTATATCCAGTTTTCCAACATCATTTGATGGAGAGACTATCCTTTTTCCATAATGTGTCCTTGGCATTGTTGTTGAAGATTAGTTAACCATATATGTGGTTTTATTTCTGGGCTCTCTATTATTTTCTATCTGCCTATTTTCTTTTTATGTCAGCATCTCACAATGGTGCATCTCCAAAACATTTGAATAGTTTAAATCATTCTGAACCTACCACTTTTGGCAGGATTTCTGTCCATTTTTAATTAAGATTGACATAATGACTATGTACAATGTGGCAGATTATCAAGGCAGTTTACTGAATTATCAAAAGTTTCCTATGTTTCTGAAGGAAGTAGTGCCAAATTAGTATGTTATTGATTTCCTCTCCTTTTATTTAACCATTCTTGGATGCTATGAACAATCCACAAAACAAATACAACTCTGATCAGTTCTTTGGAATTAAGAAAGTTTAACAATATATTTGAATGAAATGCTATGGCCTTTAACATGCTACTTTATTTTTGAAGCTACTTTCTTTTACCATTTGCTCCTATTAATGAATATTTGCCTTTAGAAAGTTACATGTGAAGGGGTGTGAAATTTTACAACTGATGTGTGAAACTAATCCAAAAGAGAGATCCCCTATAAAGCAGATAGAAAGTGTTTAGATAAAATTTATAATATCAAGACCACATTTTTATAATGTAAGATACTGATATTTATTTTTTGAATTGCCAATAAAAAATTCATCATTTTATACTAACCCTATTTCCAAATGCCATGTTACAGTTTAAGATCATATTGCATTCATTTATAGAGGTATCAGATTGTATTAATTCACATAAAACTTTATACATTGTATGTAAAAATTAATATATGAGTACTGTCTTATTTGTAAACTAAGTGTATTATAGCTACAGAAACAGAATATATACTTTTAAACCATTTCCATGAATAAGTATTCATTTGTTACCTACAAAATAATTAGAATTTATCAAAAACTTTGTTTTCAAAATGTTCTCAATATGTCATCAGAGCTGGAATATATATCTTAAGGAATTTCTACAAATTGATATTCATTTACTCTATCCCAAATTATTGGAATTCATCAAAATGTCTCTTAAATTTCTGAACATGTCATTATCAAAATCTAAATACATGCAAAATTTTATTAAAATTGAAATGAAAAGTAACAAAGAACAAAAAATAAATTTATATATACCATATCTTCTTTATAGAAGATAAATATATATGCCATATATATGGTGTGTGTGTGTGTGTGTGTGTGTGTGTGTGTATGGCATATAATGGAATATTATTCGGCCATAAAAAAAGAATGAAATCTTGCCATTTGCAACAACATGGATGGAGCTAGAGAGTATAATGCTAAGCTAAATAAGTCAGTCAGAGAAAGACAAATACCACATGATTTCACTCATATGTGGAATTTAAGAAACAAAAATTAGCAAAGGAATAAAAGAGCTAGAGAGAGAGACCAAGAAACAGACTCTTAACTACAGAGAACAAATGGATGGTTACCAGAGGGGAGGTGGGTGGGAGATTGGTGAAATAGGTGAAGGGGATTAAGAGTATACCTACATGATGAGCACAGGGTAATGTAGAGAATTGTTGAATCACTATAATGTACACCTGAAACTAATATAACACGGTATGCTAACTATGCTGGAATTAAAATAAAAATTAATAAATAGGGGAAAATAAGTAAATTTACGTGTTAAAAAAGTACCACTCTTTAGTGGGTTTAGTCAGTTGGACAACTAATTCTGCAACTGCAGCTGAAATAGCCAGTTAAGTCGGAAAATAATGATTGAGAAGGAAGTCAGACAGAGTTTGAGTTAACCATTGTTTAACTCAGTGTCAGCTAAAACACATGAACCACTGTGGAAATACACAATGTCTTCTATATCTTATTATTGATATGGGCACAACAGACTCATTAAATTCAGCAAGCAGTTCTTTAAAGCTTGAACTGTGCAATTACTCAAACACTGCTTCCAGTGTCCTTTCAAGTATTCCCTTCATTTCGAAGCCACTTGACTTTTGGAGATAACATGATCATAAGCCATCAATTATTCTTATATCTAGGAAAGATTTTACCAGAAGAATACACTACTAAGTAAATGAATGATTAAGTAAACAAATAACTAAATTCATTTTAACCAACTAATAATGGATGATTAAAAGGTATAGTAAGGTACTAAAATAAAATAACCAACACAAAACATATCTAGTCATACTTTTCTTAAGTATACAAAACCATTGCAAAAAATGAGTGTTTAAAGGTCACTATACATATACACTGTGTATACACTGTACATTAGCAAGTAAAATATAATAACATGATGATGGAAAACTTTGGAAAAATATAAAGACTTTGGAAACAAAAAAATTCAAACTCCACTTTAAAGAAAATATATGCAACAGGATATAGCACAAATGACTTACTAACTTAAAGTGGTTTTAGGTAATGGCAAAAATTTAAGAGAAAATTGAACAACTTAATCAGTTGTGTCCATAGTTTTGTTTATAAGAATCCAAACCACTAGATTACACATTTTATTTAGCAGTTTGATGTTCTACAGACAATTTTAATAGATTTATCACATACTATAAATGAAAGGTGTGTTTTCATTCTGAAAGAAATTAATTTTGATTTGAAGAAGTAATCAGCTTCATCTCAATTACAAAAAATTTGCTACATTTTTTTGTATTTAAAGAAGCATCTTCGCACAAAATTATTAGGCAAGCTGTAAAATGTCTCCCTGAATCTCTGTTAAGATTCACAGAAGATTTTTAGCTTATTTTTTTGTTTTACTAAAAAAATTCTTTAGCCATGATAAAGGGGAGTATTCAAGTTGATGACCTCTCTTTTAGTGCCATTATATAATAAACAATGAAACATTTCTTCCTTTTGCATTTTGCTCTTCTTTTAACAATGTTCTACTTTGAGATCTTGTTAAAAAAAATCAGTATTGTATATACCCACACACTAATTTATGAATATTTATATTTGATTTCACAAATGACATCTACTTTAAGGAATACAAACATCCTTTGAGAAATTTTTACAATGCTTACAAACATTTAACTGATGGGCAAAAATCAATTTTTCCAAAGCAGCCGCAACTCCTACTTCTTGTTTCTAAGACTTCAGTGTGGGGTGCATTTCCCCCATTATTTTGTCATCACTCAAGACACCCACGGTCAATATAAAATGCAAAAATCTAATCTGAAATTCAATCTTTATAAATATAAGTAAAGTACAATAAAATTTATGAAATGTAATCTTCATAAATGTGGGATATATTATGTAGTCTCAATGTCTGTAATTTGTAAATAGTTTGCTATTCAAATATGTAAGTAGAGGGTGCCCGAGTGGCTCAGTCCATTAAGCCTCTTGTTTCTCCCTTTCCCTCTCCCTCTGCAAGCTCTCTCTCTTTCTTTCTCTCTGCCTCTCAAATAAATAAATAAAATCTTTAAAAAATGTATGAGTAGGTATCCATTTATTTTTTAATAAAAAATGTTACAATAGGAATAATCTTATTGGTTAATGAAAATGTCAACAGCATGTCTATAAACATTTGGTCTCAAATATTTGTAGTCCTTACATACTTAAGAACTGAAATATAATAATGATATATAAAAATATCACATACATGTAATATGAAATTAAACATATAAAATTAAAACCAAAAATATAGATTACTTAGACTGGCCCCTGGTAAGGGCGGTGCAATTCTGCGTCAGGCAAAGACATTTGAGAATCACTGCAACAGGCCCCTCCCCCAGAAGATCAGCAAGAACAGCCAACCAAGACCAAGTTTACCAATCAATGAGAATGGCAAAACCCCAGTGCTAAGGGAATACGGCATATAGAATTCATGGCTTTTTCTGATGATTCTTTAGTCTTTCAAAGTTAATTTTTTAAATTGTCTTCATTTTTTTCTTTTTCTATTTTTTAGTTGAATTTTTCTTCTTCCCTTTACAACCAACATCTTATCAATTCCTTTTTAAAAATCTTTTTTAATTTTCATTTCTAGAGTCATATTCTATCCCTTCACTGTATTTAGCCTTATTTTTTGTATAGATATAAGTTTTTCTTTCTTTAAAATTTTGGGATACAGTTTCTTCTAACAAAAATATACCCTAAATCTGGTGTATAACTTAGTCCTGGTCTCCAGCCTAATCACATTCTTTTCTTTTTATTACATTTTTTTCATTCTTTTTTCAACCAACTTCTTACCAATTCCTTTTTAAAAATTACTTTAATTTTCCTCATTACAGTTGTATTCCATCCCTTCATTGTATTTACCCTTATTTTTGTATATATATAAGGTTTTCTTTCTTTAAAATTTTGGGAGGCAATTTCTTATAACAGACCAAAATACACACAAAATCTAGTGTGTGGCTCTGTTCTATTCACCAGCCTGATCATATTCTTTTTTTTTTTTTCTTTCTTTTCCCCCCACTTTTGGGTTTCTTCTCATTTGTTTAGTGTATATTTTTCTGGGGTCATTGTTACCATTTTAGCATTTTGTTCTCTCATTCATCTATTCTCCTCTAGATGAAATGACAAGATGGAAAAACTCACCTCAATAAAAAGAACAAGGGGCAGTACCGATTGCCAGGGACCTAATCAATATGGACATAAGTAAGATGTCAGAACTAGAGTTCAGAATGATTATTATAAAGATACTAGCTGGGCTTGAAAAAAAGCATAGAAGATACTAGAGAATCCCTTTCTGGAGAAATAAAAGAACTACAATCTAAACAAGTTGAAATCAAAAAGGCTATTAATGAGATGCAATAAAAAATGGAGGCTCTAACTGCTAGGATAAGTGAGGCAAAAGAGAGAATTTGTGATATAGAAGACCAAATGATGGAGAATAAAGAAGCTGAGAAAAAAAGAGATAAACAACTACTGGATCATGACGGGAGAATTCAAGAGGAAAGTGATACCATAAAGTGAAACAACATTAGAATAATTGGGATCTCAGGAGAAGATGAAAGAGAGAGAGGGGCAGAATGTATTGGAGCAAATTGGAGCAAATTATAGCAGGAAACTTCCCTAATCTGGGGAAGGAAACTGGCATCAAAATCCAGGAGGCACAGAGAACCCCCCCCTTAAAATCAACAAAAATAGATCAACAACCCGACATCTAATAGTGAAACTTACAAGTCTCAGAGACAAAGAGATATCCTGAAAGCAGCTCGGGACAAGAGGACTGTAACCTACAGTGGTAGAAACATTAGACTGGCAACAGGCCTATCCACAGAGACCTGGCAGGCCAGAAAGGACTGGCATGATATATTCAGAGCACTAAATGAGAAAAATATGCAGCCAAGAATACTATATCCAGCTAGACTGTCATTGAAAATAGAAAGAGAAATAAAAAGCTTTCAGGACAAACAAAAACTAAAAGAATTTGTGAACACCAAACCAGCCCTACAAGAAATATTGAAAGGGGTCCTCTAAGCAAAGAAAGAGCCTAAAAGTAACATAGACCAGAAAGGAACACAGACAATATACAGTAACAGTCACCTTATAGTCAATACAATGGCACTAAATTCATATCTTTCAATAGTTACCTTGAATGTAAATGGGATAAATGCCCCAATCAAAAGACACAGGGCATCAGACTGGATAAAAAAAACAAGACTCATCAATATACTGTCTGCAAGAGACTCATTTTAGACCCAAAAGCACCTCCAGATTGAAAGTGAGGGGGTGGAAAACCATTTACCATGCTAATGGACATCAAAAGAAAGCTGGGGTGACAATCCTTATATCAGAAAAATTAGATTTTAAACCAAAGACTATAATAAGAGATGAGGGGGTGCCTGGGTGGCTCAGTTGGTTAAGTGACTGCCTTCGGCTCAGGTCATGATCCTGGAGTCCCGGGATTGAGTCCCACATCGGGCTCCCTGCTCGGCAGGGAGTCTGCTTCTCCCTCTGACCCTCCTCCCTCTCATGCTCTCTGTCTCTCATTCTCTCTCTCTCAAATAAATAAATAAAATCTTAAAAAAAAAAAAAAAGAGATGAGGAAGGACACTACATCATACTTAAAGGGTCTATCCAACAAGAAGATCTAACAATTTTAAATATCTATACCCCTAACATGGGAACAGCCAATTATATAAGCCAATTAATAACAAAATCAAAGAAACACACTGACAATAATACAATAATAGTAGGGGACTTTAACAACCCCCTCACTGAAATGGACAGATCATCTAAGCAAAAGATCAACAAGGAAAAAAAGGCTTTAAATGACACACTGGACCAGATGGACTTCACAGACATATTCAGAACATTCCATCCCAAAGCAACAGAATACACATTCTTCTCTAGTGCACATGGAATATTCTCCAGAATAGATCACATCTTGAGTCACAAATAAGGTGACTCAGGTCTCAACAGGTACCAAAAGACTGGGATCATTCCCTGCATATTTTAGGACCATGATTCTTTGAAACTAGAACTCAATCACAAGAGGAAAGATGGAAAGAACTCAAATACATGGAGGCTAAAGAGAATCCTACTAAGAATGAATTCGTCAACCAGAAAATTAAAGAAGAATTTAAAAATTTTATGGAAACAAATGAAAATGAAAACACAACTGTTCACAATCTTTGGGATGCAGCAAAGGCGGTCCTAAGAGGAAAGTATATAGCAATACAAGACTTTCTCAGGAAACAAGAAAGGTCTCAAATACACAACCTAACCCTACGCCTAAAAGAGCTGGAGAAAGAACAGCAAATAAAGCCTAAACCTAGGAGGAGAAGAGGAATAATAAAGATCAGAGCAGAATTAGTTTCAATGAAATAGAAACCAAAGAACAGAACAGATCAATGAAACTAGGAGCTGGTTCTGGGCACCTGGGTGGCTCAGTTGGTTAAGCGACTGCCTTCGGCTCGGGTCATGATCCTGGAGTCCTGGGATAGAGTCCCACATCGGGCTCCCTGCTCAGCGGGGAGTCTGCTTCTCCCCCTGACCCTCCCCACTCTAATGCTCTCTCTATCTCATTCTCTCTCTCAAATAAATAAATGGAATCTTTAAAAACAAAAAACAAAAAACAAAAAAAACTAGGAGCTGGTTCCTTGAAAGAATTAGTAAGATTGATAAACCCCTGGACAGACTTAATAAAAAGAAAGGAGAAAGGACCCAAATAAATAAATCATTAATGAAAGAGGAGAGACCACAACCAACACCAAAGAAATACAAAGAATTATAAGAACATATTATGAGCAACTATATGCCAGCAAATTAGATAATCTGGAAGAAATGGATGCATCCTAGAGACATATAAACTACCAAAACTGAAGCAGGAAGAAATAGAAAACCTGAACAGATCCATAACCAGTAAGGAAATTGAAGCAGTCATCAAAAATCTCCCAACAAACAAGAGCCCAGGGCCAGATGGCTTCCCAGGGGAATTCTACCAAACATTTAAAGAAGAATTAATTCCCATTCTTCTGAAACTGTTCCAAAAAATAGAAATAGAAGGAAAACTTTCAAACTCATTTTATGAGGCCAGCATTACCTTGATCCCAAAACAAGACAAAGACCCCATCAAAAAGGAGAACTACAGACCAATATCCCTGTTGAACATGGATGCAAATATTCTCACCAAAATACTAGCCAATAGGATCCAACAGTACATTAAAAGGATTATTCACCATGACCAAGTGGGATTTATTCCTGGGCTGCAAGGTTGGTTCAACATCCACAAATCAATCAATGTGATACAATACATTAACAAAAGAAAGAACAAGAATCATATGATCCTATCATTAGATGCAGAAAAAGCATTTGACAAAGTACAGCATCCTTTCTTGATTAAAACTCTTCAGAGTGTAGGGATAGAGGGTACATACCTCAATATCATAAAAACCATCTATGAAAAACCCACAGCAAATATCATTCTCAATGAGGAAAAACTGAGAGCTTTCCCCCTCAGGTCAGGAACACAGCAGGGATGTCCACTATCACCATTGCTATTCAACATAGTACTAGAAGTCATAGCCTCAGCAATCAGACAACAAAAAGAAATAAAAGGCATCTGAATCAGCAAAGAGGAAGTCAAACTCTCACTCTTTGCAGATGATAGGATACTTCATGTGGAAAACCCTAAAGACTCCACCCCAAAACTGCTTGAACTCATACAGAAATTCACTGTAAAGTGGCAGGATATAAAATCAATGCATAGAAATCAGTTGCATTTCTATACACCAACAACAAGACAGAAGAAAGAGATATTAAGGAGTCTGTCCCATTTGTAATTGCACCCAAAACCATAAGATACCTAGGAGTAAATCTAACCAAAGAAGCAAAGGATCTGTACTCAGAAAACTATAGAATACTCATGAAAGAAATTGAGGAAAACACAAAGAAATGGACCAACATTCCACACTCATGGACTGGAAGAACAAATAATGTGAAAATATCAATGCTACCTAGAGCAATCTACACATTTAATGCAATTTCTATCAAAACACCATCAACTTTTTTCAAAGAAATGAAACAAATAATCCTAAAATTTTATGGAACCAGAAAAGATCCCGAATAGCCAGAGGAATGTTGAAAAAGAAAAGCAAAGCTGGTGGCATCACAATTCCAGACTTCAAGCTCTATTACAAACCTGTAATCATCAAGACAGTAAGGTAGGCACAAAAACAGACACATAGATCAATGGAGCAGAATAGAGAAGAGCCCAGAAATGGACCCTCAACTCTATGGTCAACTAATCTTCGACAAATCAGGAAAGAATGTCCAATGGAAAAAAGACAGTCTCTTCAACAAATGGTGTTGGGAAAACTGGACAACCACAGGCAGAAGAATGAAACTGGACCATTTCCTTACACCACACACAAAAATAGACTCAAAATGGTTGAAAGACCTAAATGTGAGACAGGAGTTCATCAAAATCCTAAAAGAGAACACAGGCAGCAACCTCCTCAACCTCAGCCCCAGCAACTTCTTCCTAGAAACACTGCCAAAGGCAAAGGAAGCAAGGACAAAATGAACTATCGGGACTTCATCAACATAAAAAGCTTTTGCACAGCAAAGGAAACAGTCAACAAAACCAAAAGACAACCGACAGAATGGGAGAAGATATTTGCAAATGACATATCAGATAAAGGGCTAGTATCCAAAATCTATAAAGAACTTATCAAACTCAACACCTAAAGAACAAATGATCCAATCAAGAAATGGGCAGAAGACATGAACAGACATTTCTGCAAAGAAGACATCTAAATCGCCAACAGACACATAAAAAAGTGCTCAACGTCACTCAGCATGAGGGAAATACAAATCAAAACCTAAATGAGATACCACCTCACACCAGTCAGAATGGCTAAAATTAACAAGTCAGGAAATGACAGATGTTGGTGAGGATGCCGAGAAAGGGGAACCCTCCTACACTGTTGGTGGGAATGCAAACTTGTGCAGCGACTCTCGAAATCAGTATGGAGGTTCCTCAAGAAGTTGAAAATAGAGCTACCCTACGACCTAACAATTGCACTACTGGGTATTAACCCCAAAGATACAAATGTAGTGACCCAAAGGGGCATGTGCACCCCAATGTTTATAGAAACAATGTCCACAATAGCTAAACTATGGAGAGAGCCTAGGTATCTAGATGTGGTCTATATATACAATGGAATATTATGCAGCCATCAAAAAAAATGAAATCTTGCCATTTGCAATGACATGGATGAAACTACAGGGTATTATGCTAAGCGAAATAAGTCAATTAGAAAAAGACAAGTGTCATATGATCTCACTGATATGAGGAATTTGAGAAAGAAGGCAGAGGATCATAGGGGAAGGGAGGGAAAAATGAAACAAGATGAAAACAGAGAGGGAGACAAACCATAAGAGACTCTTAATCTCAGGAAACAAACTGAGGGTTTCTGGAGTGGAGGAGGGTGGGAGGGATGTGGTGGCTGGGTGATGGACACTGGGGAGGGTATGTGCTATGGTGAGCACTGTGAATTGTGTAAGACTGATGAATCACAGACCTGTACCCCTGAAACAATACATTATATGTTAATAACAAATTTAAAAAAATAAAATAAAACCAAAAATATAAATTATAAATATCCAATTAAATACAATCCTTAAAATAAAGAGGAAACTTAGGGACACCTAGGTGGTTCAGTCATTTAAGCATCCGACTCTTGATTTTGGTTCAGGTCATGATCTTGGGGTCATGAGATTGAGCCCTGTGTGGGGCTTACACTGGATGGGAGCCTGCTTAGGATTCTCTCTCCTTCTGCCCCCCTCAACTCTCTCTCTCTAAAAAAAATAATAAAAGAATAAAATAGGAAAACTTTATTGTTACCTTATCATATAAACTTTAAAGCCTATGTAGAGATATTTTATCATTGCTCTTTGTAGTAAGCCAACAACTTCTGTTAACTATAGAAGTAGCAAAATTTATATTTTATTTCTTTAAAATGTATTAAACAACAATGTAATTATTTCATAATATTTTTTCAATCAACATTTAGATTGTTTTCAACTTTTCATTATTATATTTTATTACAATACTTGGACTAAGCATTTTAGTATTTGCAGAGAAATCAAATTTCTTATGATGAGTGATCTAAATGTAAAGATTCTTTTTAGGACATGCACCATTTTCACACCAAGATTATCCTATTAATTGTACCAGTAACAACAGCTTTTATAGCTATCAACCCTGAGGCATTCACAGGCATGAGTTTGGAAGGTTACTACTAGTGACTATTCTTTCTTGTGCATTCCTTAATTAATAAATGGATAACTCCATCACCTCCTCAAATATTGGCTGAGATGTCACATTCTCTTAGGCCTATCTTGACACCCACTAAAATTACAAATCTCTAGGATTCCTCAGTCTCTTTACTTTATTTTTTTCTATAGTCTTTATGTCTATAGTCTATAGTCTTTCTCACATACTCCATATGTATTATAAGAACAGAATATCAACTCCAAAAGGAGAAGTTGGTATACAATATTTGGTAAAATTTTGAACAAAACAAACAAATTTCCCTTCATGTATATCATAGCTGCTACTTCTGGAACTCTCAGTATATAATACACTTGCAAAAAGTGGTGGGCAACACCTCAATCAGAGTTATGTCCTTCACTCATATTGTAAATGAATTTTCCCCTGTTGAACTCTAGAGAGATATTTGAAAGTCATGGCAGGAGAGGGGAAATTTCAATGAAAGGACTTCCTTCCACATTTTAGAACTTCTTCTTCCACTGATTTCCTCCCAGTGGATGCCAGTAACATTCATCCATCAGCCACGACAACTAATAGCCATCCCCTATTCCAACCCCTCTTAGATATAGTGCTGCTTTTATTGTGTGTCCCTGCTTGGACAGGAAAGACACCTTTTCCTTTACAACAGGAGGAAATAAAGACCAATGACAATATAATTTTTAAGTTTTGTGATAAAAAGTGGAATATGTTCTATCTGATGAGCACTGGTTAATTTGTAAAGCAAGGTCCTGTGATGAGAGGAAGGGAGAAATTGGGATGAGTTTGAAGAGAGTTGAGAAAATATGACCAAACCACTCCACTCTGTGTGAAAGAAGCAAGAGTATAAAAAGACTAGGAAAATAAATATATACATACATATAACATATGTATAAGGTTACATATATATTATATATGGTATATATAATAAATATATGATACTTATAATTAGATATATATGGTTTATTTTCATACTCTATATATAATTTATGTATGATATATAATCAGATATATATTTGTATCTATACTATCTATGTATATATCTATATTTATAAGATCAAAGGCCCATCAGTTTAGGGACTAGGCCATACTCTGTGATTATATAGTTTCCCCTAGCATGGCTCAGCAGACTTGGTATAGGCTTAGGGAATGCAGATATTGCATCTATCCAACTTGGAACATATTTTAGGAGGCTACAACTAGTAAGAAGGAAAAAGCTGAGGTTATTCACAGTAGTAAGGTCAAGGAAGAGACCCTGGAGTCTGCACTGGATAGGAGCGATGAAAAAAAAACGAGTTAGAGGAAGGAAGAGGAATTCAGGGTTTGGGGGTCTCAATAATGATGAAGATCAGGAATAAAGATGATAATGCTGCAGAACAGTTGGAAGATCTGGGTTATGTGGATGTAGAGGATGTTTGATTGTATGATTTCAAAAAATTAATCTTTGTATACAAAATCTTTCTCTGAATCTTAAAGCTACTTTATTCCTTATTCATTGCCCTGTACTATTTTTTTTCCCCCACAAGTCTCATGTGGAGCTTTGGTTTTGTTTACTTACATTAGAATGAAGAGTTGACTAGCACATTCAGTGTTTCCAGGAAAAAAAAAAAAGAAAAAGTGTTATGTCTTATCCTGTGTTTTCTCACTGTCCATTGGGTATACTTCTCAGATAGCATCAGAAAAAAATTGCTGGACTAAAGCCTATGTTTTCATATTCAAGCTTCAATTTGGCTAAGTTTTGTGTGGTTCAAGCCAATGGAGTAAGGGAAACCATTTTAGCATAAGTGACTTTATAACATTTGTTTTCTGAACAGAAAGCTCACACACCAACCTGTCTAGTGGAGAGGAAAAAAGCAAGCATGCTTTGCTTCTTGATTTGTATATATTAGATTGATGACAAAGTTCATAGGTCTATTTCCTGTGCTAAAAAATATTTAGGTACTTTAATTCTACTCAACTGAGGTATATGGTCTCAGAAAACCAGAACATCTTTTTCTGTCACTATGCTAAAAGATTTCAGAAAAAAAACTTTAGTCTCCAGCAGATAATAAGGGTGACATACTTAATGATCTTTCCCACAAAACAACATATTGTGTCAACACCTCACAGGATATACTTTATCAATCCCAGGATTTCTGCCTTCATTCTTGCTTTTATAATTTTACATTATGCATCGTGAGAGGTACTCGCAGCAGGGTAGCAACAGAAAAGCAGGTATGCTTTGGTCCCTGAAAATCTTATATCTGTGCAGTGGGAGGGCAGCTTCCAAGTTTTCTGTTGGCATAAATTCTGTTCCCTTACCAGGGGGAGGTTGTGGCACAGAAACCAAATCATATCTATACCATCTGCTCCAGTTGGCAAGGCTCATGTCAGCTGCCAATTGTGATTCTCAATTTAGCCCCATAGGTCTTGTACTTCCTTTCAGATTATTGTAATGTTTTATAGTTTTCAGTATTCTTGTGAGATTTGGTGTTTGAGTCACTTCAGGTGTTTTAAAAAGTTGGTAGAAGCTCAGTACATTTTAAATTAAAACTTACACGTATATCATTTAAAAGTATTATGTTTCCCTTTTAGGTTGCCATTATTGTTTTATATATGTTATCCATTTTTAGTAAAATTTTTTATTCTCTAATTTAGTTTTCTTCAAAAGTTTTCAAATTTACAAAATTCTTTCTACCACAGGAACCAATAAATATTTGCCACTCCTATACCTTAGCTTTTTATTCAAGGTTTTTTTTTTCCATGATGTTTAAGATCAAGGGGTCAAATAACCTTGGCTAAAATTATATTCTCTGATTTATTACGATGTAACTGTAGGCATATTATTTAAACTTTCTAAGTCTATCTACCCAAGATTATAAAAACCTAATAGCTCCTGAGCTTTACCAACATCCATAGTTACATTCCAATTTTCAGATTACTTGACTTATATAAAATTTTTGATAGAAGATCCTATCTATTGGTATTTGTTTTTCTTACTTTTGCCTACAATATAACATGGCATCCTAAGAGTTTGTTTTGCATGTACCATTCTGCATTCTCTTTTTTCTGTCCATACTTTAAGTATTAGCATTCCTCAAGGTTCTCTCTTTCCCTCTGCTTACTCTCCCTGCATAATCTTAGTTGCTTTTATGGATTGAATTTACAACGATTCCCAAATCCATATCTCAACTGGAGTTTCTCATTAGCACCCCAACCTGAATATGTCTCAAACTCAATTTACATAATCCAAAAAAGCCTGCCCTTCCTCTGACTTTATTTTTGAGAAGTCACCATCAGTGAACCAGGCACTAACATGAAAGTCATCCTTGACTCCTTTCTTCCTCTCATATCATGAATGAAATCACTGACTCATCCTGTTTTGTTCTCTAAAACATTATTTGATCCTTTCTCTTTGTTTTCATCTCCAGGACCTTCTTACTTTTCACCTGGACCATCCTAGTAACATGCCATCAAGTCTCCAAGCCTGCAGATGTAACCATACTATTCCTTCTCCAAGTGGCAAAGATTCTGAAAACATGGTTTAGCTATATTTCTGCATTGATTGAATACTGTCAAAAGGTTTCATAAGAATAACTTTTGGGTAATTGTCTAGAATCTGCACATGAAAGATAGAAACTAGTTATATAATCAAGAGAATGCTGTTGTTGATAGGAAGAATTGTTTTCATTTTGTTTGGCTGGATCTATATGAGGTTGAACAAATACTAATAAAAACAAAAATAGTGACTAAAGAAAAAAACAAAAAAATCTGAAATTATAAAAGTAGATGAGAAAAGCATGTATATATTAACTCAGATCATAAGAACTAATTCATTCCAAGAGAATGTAAAAATATTTATATATGTTATAAATGAATAGGTTTATATGAATAGGTTGCAAAGTAATGAGGATTATATTTCTAAAATATAATGCAATCGATCCTATTTGGAGTTAAGTACAAACAGAGGGAACTCGAAAAAGCAATTGTAAAATACAAAAAGCAATTTTGACACAAAGTAATTAATGAAGCAGAATCACTTCATGTATTAAGGAGGAGATAATCTACAATGAAGTTATAAGAGACTATTTCAATATAAGAAGTTTGTCAATCTTTAGAAGAATGTGCAATTTTTATATTAGAGCATTTGTAGGTAACTATATCTCCCTAAAAGCATATCTAGTGAAAACACACAGGAATAGTGTGATGGGCAGAATAATAGTTAGGTGAAGATATCTATGTTCTAATCCCTGTAATCTATGGATATTATAATCACAATGCCCCCAAAAAGCAGAAGAGGAAGACAAAGCATTGGTCAAAGAGATGTGTTGATGGAAGAAGAAACAGGAGAGATGAGCAATGAGGACTCTGTTGTTGGTTTTGAAGTGAAGAAAGCCAAGAGCAAAGGAATGTGAGTGGCTTCTAGAAGCTGAGAAATGGTGTCAGCTACCAAGGAACTGGGGGCCTCATTGCCAACAGTTAGAATAAACAAGAAAATAGATGGGCACCTGGGTGGCTCAGTTGGTTAAGCAACTGTCTTTGGCTCAGGTCATGATCCTGGAGTCCCAGGATCGAGTCCCGCATCGGGCTCCCTGCTTGGCAGAGAGTCTGCTTCTCCCTCTGACCCTCCCCCTTCTCATGTGCTCTCTCTCTCTCATTCTCTCTCTGTCTCAAATAAATAAATAAAATCTTTAAAAAAAAAAAACACACAAGAAAATAGATCCTAACCTAGAGCCTTCAGAAAGAAACACAGCCCAGCTACACCTTGATTTTAACCCTGTATCCAAGTCAAACTTATGACTTATAGACATGAAGTATCTTCTTCCCTGAGTTACCTTAATGTTAGCATTTATTTTAGTATATTGAAATTGCCTATTTACTTATGTTGCCCAAGTCCAGGAAGTCTAAAAGTTTAGGTATATGGTATGATTATGTTTATATCAGAATACATAGCACAATAGCTAACATATGGTAGGGTTTACCAAATATTCACTGACAGAAGATGTGAATGAATAATTGAAAGAATAATTGAATAAGTGAATTAATATATACTTATATAGGACTAATAACAATATTTTTCTCTTCTTTGTTTTATACTTTTGCATCAACAGATGAGATAACATCCTTAGGCCTTTTTAAAGATTGGTTATTGGGGCGCCTGGGTGGCTCAGTCAGTTAAGTGTCTGACTTTTGATTTTGGCTAAGGTCATGATCTCAGGGTTGTGAGATCAAGCCCCACATTGGGCTCTGCCCTGGGCGTGGAGCCTACTTGTGATTCTCTCTTCTCTCTCTCTCCTTCTGCCCCACCCCTCTCTCTCTCAAATAAAAAAAATTGGTTGTTTATCTGTGAACTGACAATTTTTTTCCCCAAATAGGCTTATTGGCTAAAGGAAAATGGCTATGAGGAACAATCGAGGAAAAGGTGATTTGTTATCCTCATTTATACCCTATAATGAATCATTTGTCCAACAAATTTCAATTGGAAGTTTTTTTTTTTAAAGATTTTATTTATTTATTTGAGAGAGAGAATGAGATAGAGAGAGCATGAGAGGGGGAAGGGTCAGAGGGAGAAGCAGACTCCCTGCTGAGCAGAGAGCCCGATGTGGGACTCGATCCCGGGACTCCAGGATCATGACCTGAGCTGAAGGCAGTCGCTTAACCAACTGAGCCACCCAGGCATCCCTCAATTGGAAGTTTTAAATGTATGATCACTGATATTTTTTTTTTAAGATTTTATTTATTTATTTATTTGAGAGAAAGAGAGAGAGACAGAGAAACAGCATGAGAGGGGAGAGGGTCAGAGGGAGAAGCAGGCTCCCCGTTGAGCCGGGAGCCCGATGCGGGACTCGATCCCAGGACTCCGGGATCATGACCTGAGCCGAAGGCAGACGCTTAACCGACTGAGCCACCCAGGCACCCTCACTGATATTATTTGGTGACTGTTAGTAAATTGGTAATTATGTATCAGTAGCACTTCTTGTCAGAATTTGACTGTCTCAACAAGTGAATCAGTGAGCCTTGTCAAAGAAACAAATAAGTATACAGCCCTGGTATGGGCTATGCTTTGGAAATACAGTAGATATTTTATCTTTAAATTTTAAAGATAATTTTCTTCTACACCTGGTCTGTATATCGTTTTTTCTTTGACAGTGGTCACCCATTCATCTATTGGGACAAGTTAAATTCTGGCAAGAAATGCTACTCATACATGATTACCAATTTTATCTATCTAGCTAGCTAAACACATATATATAGATATAGATACAGATATAGATATAGATTATAGATATAGATAGATATCTCCACTAAATGTGAAGAGTTGAATGATAAATGGGATCACAAGTTGGCCATAATTTCTTGAGGCTTAGCCCTAATAAAGCATCACCTGTATTCTTGCTTACTGTGATACGTATATTTCTTTATTCAAATGAAATTTGAAAAATCAATATTTGTGTGAAGGTTGAGTCATTTTTAAATATGAATACTTTAATGATACAAATGCACATCTCTATTTTTTAATAGAAGGAAAAATTATTGCTAATTGGTCAAAGTCATCCAACTCCTCCTCATCTATGTCCTCAATTGGCATCGGATTTTTTTTTCCCCACCAATGGAAGCAGTGCATCCTAGATGCAATCTCCATGATTTCACCCATTAAAATGCTTCCTAATTCAGATTTCAAAAGAGAAGAGCTAGCTCACTCTGTTTGAATAAGCCCTAGTTTATTACAGGCAATGAGATGATCAAATAAAAGCCCAGCTGAATCTCAGTTACAGAAGAGATCTATTCACTTATTCTGTGCACTTAAATGAAAGCTGTGTCAGCGTATGATGGTAGTTCAATAATACTAATCTTGATAACCCATTATATTTTTATAACAATTATCTTTCTTTCTGTTAGACATGCAAGTAGACTTGTTAATCCATGCCACATTAAGAAAACAAAACAAAATAACTTTTCTTTCCAAGAAGATTAATAAATTTGCCCTTACTAGCTTTGTAATTAAAAGAGAAAATAGCATGTAACACCAATCAGATAAAAACAAACACTGTTAATTCAATTATATATAAATACAATTCATCCCTCAATTTCACCTGAGGATGCTGACTAGCAATTTTACCTCTGTTTGTTAACTGAGGCAGAGATACTGGGTAAGAATGATTGGACTTTCTATCCCTTTTGGACTTTATTTCTATGAACAAAATAAACTCAATAATGTTACTGCAATACATAAGGATCAGAGTACTGTTTCTTTTATAAATCTGTGATTCACCTCTGGTAACATGGTAGCCCAAGTATTCCTCACTTATCAGAATTAATCAGTTCCTAAAAATTGACTTGATAATGAATTTTCAGATAGTGGGCATCTATAAACTATTCATTTAAATGGTAAATGTGGTAATATATTTCCAATCTATACAAAACCTTAGATTTTTTCACATATCTTAAAAACACTGTAAAATACTTGTGCAAAGCCCAAAGGAGTTGTAAAACACAAATTACCCAATTACTTATCAATTAATGATCTTTGGTAAGTATTCTTTTTTGCATAGCATGATACTGTATACAATATCAATACACTCACTTCTGTGAATGTATATTCAGAATATACATTCACCTTTTTTTCCTCAACTACAACAAATATATGCCATAAATACTAAGACTTTGTCACTTTATATACAGACCACACCAGTTTTGAGTGTGATGTGGTATTAAAATTATACTAGGACTATAGTCATAAACTGTGATGGATAGTCATCCAATTCTAATGCTATTAAAAATCAAAATAACATGATAAAGATGTCGAGGAATTCAAAAACACTAAGCAAAATTGCTACTTAATGATGGTTGAATTACTTAAATGAGGTTTGGTGATGATAAGAGAGAGACAAAGGAAACAGTTACTATGAATATGGGTGGCAGAGTAAAGTGAGTGTCAGTGAAGGAGTCAGGCAACAGTAAATGCCAGAGATCAATTACCAAATCCAAGAAACCCATATACTCAAGACTCTTGATAACTCCAAGAATCCTAAGAGCTTAAGACCAGCTTGTCATTACAGATTTTTAAATGTAAAGCATCTGCTCATGCTGATTATTCTCACTACAATTTTTTATTACCTAAAATTTCAACTAAATTATTGGTATCTAGTATGCATGACTATTCATATTCTTTTTCCTCTGATCAATGATAAGAATCAAATTAAATATATCAGGAGTAAGTTCTTCATTATTTTATGCTAACAGTATGTGAAAAATGTTGAGATTTTGTATAGATTAGAAATATACTATCACAATCCCTATTTAAATGAAACGTATATAGTTGCCTACTATCTCAATTCTTTGAGAGTAGGGTGGTCAGACAGTTCATCAACACCTTGGAAACCAAGAAAACAGAAAAGAAAAAAAAAAAAACAGTTTCTCTCATTCTCTGACCTTAATTTTAATGCTTTTATTTCAAGCCTAAAGTGTCTCCTTGATGCCAAAACTCTTTTGTAAATCCTTCACTGAATCAGTATCATCTCCATCAGCACCCTGGACCAAATACCACTTAGAAAATGCTGTGATGGTGGTGAATACAATTTGGTCCGAAAAGTTGCGATAATCATGAATTATGAGGCAAAAAATTCACTTCAGTATTATCTTAATAAATCAATAAATGATTTTTGAATCAATATATTCCTAAAGCTCTATTATCAAAGAACATAGCTTTGAGATTTTTCTTCTTGCGTTCTAAATTTCTTCAACGTTGAATGGCATCCTTTCTCACTTAGGCTTTATAATATGAACGCTGTATAGCAGGCTGTGAGCTCTATAACATTATTTAAAGGGCCTCACAGCTTAGGGAGTCATATACTAACAAAGTTTGACCTCCATCTTCACAATTTCTACTCAAGAACAGGGTGAGCCTGTCTTTGGGCACTGAAAATGCCAGTACCTGTTTTCATCTTCTGAGATGATCCGTAAAGATGTCATTTATTTCCAAAGACTCCTGTCTTAACAAATTAGAATATCTGCTTTGCAATGAAGCCAGCTTATGCTACTAGGAAAGCATAGCGTAGCCTAACTTTTTCCATAAGCTGCTAAACCATCTCAAAGTTGCTTTGAAATTCAGTCTTTCAATTCTTTTCTTGTTCTATCCTTCCCCCGCCTTCAGCTCTTCAGTCTTCCCAATACCTTTTGCTGTATCAACAAGATGTTCAGTGGTATCCACATTGCCTATGGCTTTTCAATCTTCTGTAACAAGGTTTATCTGGTACTTAAAAAATATTACAAAGTGTTCAAGTATCCTAGTGAGAACATTCAGAACCAACAAAACTCTCATGAAAACTTGTGCATGGCTAAATTTTGCGTAGGTACACACCTCTTTCAATAAATTCCTTTTTTTTTTATTATAGTTGACACATGATATTACATTAGTTTCATCTCAATAAGTTTCTTTACCAAATTTTCTTCTATTTAATTAGTTTTTCTAGGCCACTTTATTCTCAGGATTTTACACTTCATATGAATTTGTTTGTTTGTGGAGCCCAACATGGGGCTTAAGTAAACTCATGACCCTGAGATCAAGACCTGAGCTTAGGTCAAGAGTCAGACACTTAACTGCCTGAGCAACTCAGGCACCCTGACTTTTTAAATTTTTATTTAAAAATGAGGTGCCTCTGAAATGCTAATGCACAAATACAAGTACAAGACGCAATTCCATCAAAGGTACAGCTGAGATACAACTGTAGCTCACCTTCGAACTTCTTTCTTGGATTTACACAACTTAAATGATTGCCCTTGCATGAGCTTGCAGATTTGTTGTAGCAGAGATTGAGTTTTGGATGTATTTTACCAGTTGTTATTGGCAACTGAAAGAGGACAGTGAGGGGTTTCTACGTCTTTTATTTCAGGGGTTTTAAAGTGAATTCTAAAACAAAGATAAAAGGCATTTTAGATAAAGTCAATTTGGTCCTCCCCAAATTGAAACAATTATCTGTAACCTATATCCATATCACAAAACCAAAACAAAAACAAGCAAATGCTCCATTAGAAGCCAAATGGTCCATTTCAGTTCAGCCACTGAGAAGCTTGTCAGCAACTGAATGGGGGTAACTAGGTGACCTGGATGATTTCTTCCAATCCCGAGAGTTTTTAATGCAGTAAATTTTGATCTTTGATAAGCCATGTAATCTGATAACTTTAAACTGTGAGATCAGATTAGACTTCAAAATCTCTGACATTTTCCCATTTTCTTTTTCTTTTTCTTTTTTTTTGTAGCCAAGACAGCATATAAAAACACTTTCTCATATACTAACCCTAATGCTTTAATTGGGAGATTAGTATTGAAATGATTTAGGTTTGTTTATCAAAAATTTTGCCTACATTTGTCATCCATGTTATTACAAATTGGATATATATTATTTAAAATATTTTATTTATGGTATCTACTCACTTTGCCATGATTATATTTGCCTTCTTTAATTTGAAACATACTTATATCTTCCTTTCTGAATAGATTATGAACTCACAAGGAAGATGAATTATGTAAATTCTCCTTTATATCTTTCATAGTACATATCTCATTAGTAAATAGGGAGTCAAATTCTACAATCCTTGGTTTCTACATTTGAAAAAAATGTGTTTTTTCCCCCAACTATATGATCTCCAAAAATAGAAAATTTGATGATTCTGTCAATTTTTTTAATCAACTGATTATTTTTATGATTTTAAAAAGCTTTATATGATGGAGGTTTTACATCATACAATACAGAAAATAAAAAACAAATTTATACTAAGGCTGAACATTTGTCTTATTTCTCAATGACAAAAGAACACTGCCGTTTTATGTTTATTTTACATTCGTTAGAGATGTTCTGCATAAATCTGTTAAGGTAACTCAGTCTTAGTAGTTAAAATATGCTATGCCATTCTGTCTTCTAACCAGAGAAGGGATAGTTATTTAAAGGTATTAGGTATTATTTAAATGCTATTAGTATTTCATAAACAACATGGCATAAGGCTGATCATTTAATAACTGATGATAAAGAATATCACTGAAAAATCTTCACAATACTGTTCAGATTATTTCTATCCAAACCAATTCTCTGTAGGAAATAATGCCAAACAATAACACTATTAAATATGATGGGATTCCTTTCAACCAAGCCTATTCAGGAATGATATTTTAGTTTTTTTGCAATTGAATATAGCAGAAATTGAATTTTTCTCAGTGCCTGCAGTGCAACAGCTCAGCAATAATCTGCCAAAGGTCTGCTTTGGCTCTTAAGAAGGCATTTTATTTAACAACAAATGTGTAAACTTGATGTTATTCTATGCATTTCCTGTGGCTTTAAACTATGCCAATAGAGAGAACTGGAAGAGAAGGAAATGATTTTTTTTTTTAAACTGTATGATGTTTTCAACTGATTTAGATCTTGCAAGTTAAATATTATGACTGTGATTTAACCATTAATGTTTTTCCCCCCCTTAAACTATCCAAATAATTGGTCTTACTCTCTCTATTACACTTCACTCCTTATGTATTATGCCATTCTGCATGATTTAAGGGAAGTGTACAAACTGAATTGTGTCTCTCCCAAAATTCATATTTTGAAGTACTACTCCTCAGTATCTCAGAATGTGAGCTTCTTTGGTGATAAGGTCTTTAAAGAGGTAATTAAATTAAAATGAAGTCATTAGAGTGCGGGCTAAACCAATGTAACTAGTGTCTTTATAAGAAGAGCAAATCTGGAGATAGACACATACAGAGAAGATGTGAAGACAGAGAGAGAAGATGACTATCTATAAGCCAAGGAGAGAAGCCTTGAACAGATCCTTTCTTCACCACCCTCAGAAGAAACCAGTCCCAGTGACACTTTGATCTTGGGCTTCTAGCCTCCAGGGTTAAGAGAAAATCAATTTCTCTTCTTTTAAGCCCCTCAGTTTCGTTTTGTTTTGTTTTGACTTTATTATAATAGCCCTAGCAAACTAATACAGAAAATAAAGCAATATTTATATACAGATGGTCTCTAAACTTATGATGGTTTGACTTAGATTTTTTGGCTTTACAGTGGTATAAAAGCAATACTCGGGCGCCTGGGTGGCTCAGTTGGTTAGGCGACTGCCTTCGGCTCAGGTCATGATCCTGGAGTCCCGGGATCGAGTCCCGCATCGGGCTCCCTGCTCGGCAGGGAGTCTGCTTCTCCCTCTGACCCTCCCCCCTCTCATGTGCTTTCTCTCATTCTCTCTCTCTCAAATAAATAAATAAAATCTTTAAAAGCAATACTCATTCAGTTGAAACCATACTTCAAATTTGGAATTCTGATCTTTTCCTGGGCTAGCGAAATGAGGTACAATGCTCTCTCATGATGCCGGGCAGCAGCAGCGAGCTGCAGGTCCGGCCAGCCATGCAATCATGAGAGTAAACAACTGATTCACTGAAACCATCTGCACCCATACAACCATTCTGTTTTTCACTTTTAATATGGTATTCAATAAATTACGTGAAATATTCAAGGCTTTATTATAAGTAGGCTTTGTGTGAGATGACTTTGCCTAACTCTAAGCTAATGTAAGTGTTCTGAGTATGTTTAAAGTAGGTTGGGCTAAGCTCTGTTTGGTAAGTTAAATGTATTAAGTGTATTTTCAACTAATGATGGGTTTATATCCCCATCGTAAGTAAAGGAAGTTCTGTAATTAAAAAGGTTCTAAAAAGTATCCAACAATGGGTGAATGACAGAAATCCAAGTAGGACAACTTATCTCTCAAATACAACTGAATATAAAGCCTTGCAAGGAGGATTTCTGTGGTCAAAGTTGAACATCATTCATAGGCAGAAACTATGAGCAAATGATCAAAGAGAACACAGAAGGAAAGACATGGCTAAAATAGGAGAACGAAAATAAAGATGGGGATGTAAGTGGTTACATTTTATTATGAAAGAGGACATCATGAAATGGAACTTAAAATGAGTAGACGTCTTATAGGTTCGAATGGGAATATGACCATACATGGGCATAGACACAGTAAGAGGAAGGTATAAAGGTATAAAGGTATGGCATGACAATGCAAAGTCAGGTGGGGAGTAATGAGCCGGAAAGTTCAGAGAAGAGTTAAGGCTGGGGGAGGTTGGTAGAAGGTAGGAATGATTTAAAAGAGGAGATGTGAAAAGTGCCAAATCACTTATACTTATTTTTGAAAGCAACAGGAGACCCCCATATGTTGACCTTCTTAGACCTAGTTTTAAGGAAGACGATATCCTTGGCACTTTAGACAGAGTTGTGGTGAAGTGAGGACAGATTGGAAATAAGTCCCAGGATTCCTGTCATTGGGAATACCGAATGTATGAAAACATGCCAGTTGGGGAACTTTTCATTTCATTAACGTTCACTTATTTGCCTTTTTCTTAGAATTTGTTGAATGTCAAATATAGGAATGCATCCTAATTTTGTCATGTGTTCAGTAATATCTTGGGCTGTTCTAGAGAAGGGAGGGAGAGAGGGAAAAAACACATCATATCACCCCATGTCTCATTCAGCCTTTTAAGGAGTTTGGATTCTTTAAATGGAAACTGATAACATAAAGAGGCTGAGGAAGACATGGATTAGGTGGTCTGGATTAGAGTAGTGGTTTTTAGTGTATGTGAGACTCTCCTGGATGGTATGCTAAAAAGAAGGGGAAAAAAAAGGGAAAGGGAAAGAAAAAGCAGATTTCTGGGCCCTACTTCCCGAGTTTCTTGTTCAGTTGGTATAAGACGGTAAAGCAGATGCTGCTAGTTCTAGACAACACTGGGAATATCAGCTTAGCAAAAGGGAACTAGGAACAGAAAGGAAGTTTCTCAAAAAATAGTGTTCATAAAATAAGAAATTTTATAAAAGCCACTTTTCTTATCCTACTTCAGAAAAGAAATGCACTAGGTGTGTTATTCATATCTACTGTGAAATTATTACTGATATTACTAGATAAAATCCAGTAACTTCTTTTTTGATGATTACTTTCATTAGCTTAAAAGATGCATACATCTAGATGTGTTTTTAAGAAATTGGTATGTAATTAAAAACAATATTCCAATCAAGGAAAATTATGCCATCATGTATTGGAATAACAATCAGATTCTATAAGATATTTAACATCAATTATTATGTATTGCTGTGGATACCTAGAAGTTCACTATTTTTATGAACACATCAGAGCATTAGCAGATAGTTACCATGGTCTAGTAATATGAATGATATCTGTCTCATGTGATTTTTAATAAAGCATTGCAATATCCAGTGGTAGTTTAAATTACTTTAAATAGCTCTTTACCTCTGGTAAACTTCTGTACTAAATCCCAGAAAAAGGGGCGCCTGGGTGGCTCAGTCGTTAAGCGTCTGCCTTCGGCTCAGGTCATGATCTCAGGGTCCTGGGATCGAGCCCCGCATCGGGCTCCCTGCTCGGCGGGAAGCCTGCTTCTCCCTCTCCCACTCCCCCTGCTTGTGTTCCCTCTCTCGCTGTGTCTCTCTCTGTCAAATAAATGAATAAAATCTTTAAAATAAATAAATAAATAAAATAAATCCCAGAAAAATAAAATAACATTATAGAAGTTGTCTGTGTTATTCATTTTAAAAAGTACTTTCATATTCTACAATTTTGCTGTACAACTCAAGATGACCTCTCTTCCAAAAGGTACTTTTTGAAGTATAGGCAGCATATAGTGTTCTCAGAATACTCTCTCACTCTCTTGCTTGTTATATATTACTGCTTGACCAAAAGATAATAGCATTTCTCAGAAACAGTGAGCCTCTTGTAATTCAATTAAGTTCAATTAGTTATAACATAGTCCCATATGTTCTTTTAACAGGCAACCAGAAAAAGAATCCATAGAAAACTCTATAATTCATGTCTCACCTGAAAGGAAATTTAAGGCAGTTAAAAATTATAGTCACATGTATTAAGCACTTAATTCTCAGACTATGTCTGTCTATGATATTTATACCTAAATGTGCTAAAATTTTTCTTGAATTGCCTGCATTGCATGATACCAAACGGTGAGAAAGCATACTTTATTTTCTTTGTGTGTATATCATTATTGCTTGAAGAAGTAAGTCTAGGGGCATGAATAGTTAACAGGAATAGCCAGCTTTCAGTTATTATTTCTAAAATCCAACAAAGAGACTTAATTGGCAGTTGCAAAAAGATACCTGATTAAATAGGGAATACTTATGGTGAACTATTGGCAAACTGGATAAATCCATGTTTAAGCATTTTTCACAAAGAATTTCTATATTTTTTTCATTGTTGATTTGGGGCTATTCAAATTCAACATATAAAATAACAACTGTAGTTTTGCTATTGATGGTAGATCAAATCAATTCTATCTGATCTACTAAAAACTATTTTCATCTAGTATGGAAAATATTCATGCAGAGATTTAACAGGAATTTGTAATTACTATAAACCATTAGTAAAATGTAATTGTGAACGAAAGAAAATCTAACACAGGAGTCATTCGAGAGATTCAACTATAACTCACTGCCAAATTAAACTTGGGGGCTTTTAGATGCAGCTATTATCTTCTGGAAAACAAATGAAGGAGAAATAGTTAAATAAGTATGATCTCTGTTTAAATCAATATGAATTCATAGGGAAAACACTGAAATTGTACTGAGGCTTGCTTTTTTTCCATAGAATTTCAGCTGATAAACTATTTTCTGTGAATTCTATTGTTCTTGCAATTAATGAACAATATAAAGAGAATAGCAAATATTTCTAATTTATAGGCTCATATATCAAGTTTTCAGAGTATGTCTCTATGTAACCTTACCAAACTTCTTTCATCAGTAGCCTTTTAGCAAGCTGTTCCATGGAGAATAGCATTTTTACATAAATCTATTTGTGCTTGGATATAAATCAATCACGTCATTATCACCCATAAAGAGAGATGTTAAGACATTGTTTCAAGCATCTTGCAACAGTGATGATACAGGAACAGAATGTCAGAATATGAGGGAAATTTCTCAAATTCAGTAAGATATTTGTACTTCATGGTAGATAGAATAATGACCCTACCAGGATGTCCACATCTATAATCCCAGATCCTATAATTATGTTAGCTTAAGTAGTATATTTGTTTCATACAGCTGCCATAAACAATTACCACTAAACAGGGGGCTTTGGACAACAGAAATTTATTCTCTCATTGTTATGGAGTCCAGGAGTCTGAAACCAAGGTGCTGGAAAGGTTGATTCCTTCTGGAGACTCTGAGAAAGTGAGAAAGAACCCATCCCCTCACCTTCTACTCTGTCTCCATGTTTAAACTTTTTCTGTCACTTCTATGGACTTAATCTTCATTGGATTTAAGGCCCAGCCTAATCCGCAGTGATCTCATTTTGTAACTTTAGTTACAGTGACGAAGATTTTTATTTTAAATAAAGCCAATTCTGAAGTTCCACGTGAGCATGTCTTTTGAAGTCTACTATACAACCCAGTAAACATGGCAAAAGAGACTTTGCAGATGTGATTAAGTCAAATCACTTGAGACGGGAAGATTGTTCTGTATTATCTGGATGGGCCCAATGTAATTACAAAGATCCATATAAGGGAAAGGGTGAGGCAGGAGAATCAACGTCAGAATTGAGATTCGGCAATGGAAGCAAAACTGAGAGAGAAAGAGAGACAAAGATAGATTTGAAGATGTTGTGCTGCTGGCTTTGAAGGCAGTGATGGGCTGGGAGTCGAGGAAGGCAGACAGCCTATAAAAGCTGGAGAAGAGAGGACACAGAGTCTCTCCTAGAGCTTGCAGGAGGAACACAGTCCTACCGACACTTTAAATTTAGGACTCTGAGCTGTAGAACTCTGAAATAATGAATTTGTATGGGTGTAAGCCTCTACATTTGTGGTAATTTGTTACAGCAGGGTAGGAAACAAATACGTATTCCTTCTCAAGTTCATGTAATGAAGTATCTACGCTCTACCTTCCTATAGTAGGGATCCTTATAAATTGTTAAAATTCAGATTTCTAAGCTACAATGATGATATATGTACAAATAATTACAAATTAGTCACCTACTGAGTTTCAAAGTCATCTTTATAAGAACTTGTTATTAATAATTTTTTTTCTAAATGTATCTTTGTTGTTGACACAAAGCCAGTATGGAATTATGAAAAATAATTAAATGCTAAGTATAGATTTCATGTGAAAAAATAAACCTATTTTTATTTTATAGACACACCTGACAAGTTCTTATTGTCTGTGGATAGCAATAATATGTTTCATCAAATTATGGAACCAACTTAATACTAATTGTTCTATTTATCTCCACATTGCTTTCTAATGTAATAGAGTTTTACATTTAGAAAAAAAATCCATTACACTTTCACATCTGACAGGTTTTTGCCCCACAAAACTTTCAATTTATTTGAGCACTAACATTGCAGCTAACAACAATTTTGGAAAGTTTAATGCTAATGCAAAAAAAGAAAATACTCTTGCAAAATTTACCACAATTGTTTACTTTCTGACAATGAGCACTAAACCATTTGAATAACATCTGCACTGCTTGGAGGGTTGAAACACTAAAGCAATTAGCTCTGTATTCTATAATGCATGTTGCAACTCAAGTAACGTTGAAGTTGAGCTAACTTAATATTTTGTTAGAAAAGTCACTCTATTTGCCCTTTACTATTAGTGCTTCTTTAAACTACCCGATTATGGTTAATGTGTTAAGAATCTTGTTTTCAAGACAGTTCCAGGAAATACCATTTTAAGAAAAAATCTCAGGGACATTCAGTTAGTCTTTCTAATATGTGTTTGTTTACAACTCCTTTATGTTCTTGAGTACTACAGATTTTACACAGCAGTTCTACTATAGTAAATAAAGCTGCGAGTCTATGATAAGAAATTATAAGAAATAATTTGTATTAGTGATATGACAAAATAACAATGTTATCTAGATTAAATGTGCTGACCAGTACTTTTGAAGTTCTATATAAATATCAGTATCTACAATTTTATTTTATGTTGTTTTTTTAATATTTTATTTATTTATTTGACAGAGAGAGAGAGAGATAGTGAGAGCAGGAACACAAGCAGGGGAAGTGGGAGAGGGAGAAGCAGGCTTCCTGCTAAGCAGGGAGCCCGATGCAGGGCTTGATCCCTGGACCCTGGGACCATGTCCCGAGCTGAAAGCAGGCGCTTAACAACTGAGCCACCCAGGCGTCCCCTACAATTTTATTTTAAAGAATATATATTATAACTAGGCAATCATGTTTCATTTTGTTTTTGAATAGTCATAAGATTTGACAATAAAGTGTTTTCTGATTTGGAAATACATTTAAATTGACAATTTAAAATTTATTATTAAGCCACATTAAATAGTGTATTAAAATCATCGTGATTAGATGTACTATACCTTAAGTCTAGATATGTCATTACTATGTAGCTATATATATTCTACAGGTGAACTTTAGTAATGCAAATAAAATATAAATGAGTATTAACAATTCTGCTATATTAGAAAGGCAGGAGTCATTTCACAGTTCAGCAGGGCAACGTTCAAACAATTCTGTAAAAGACCTAAGAATGCTAATGAAATATTAAGCAGATATAATAAAGCATATTGTGATGTGTGGCTATGCTTACCAGAAAGAAAGAGAAGTTACAGCTACGAGACCTGAAAAGGTTCACCGATAGGAAGAATGGTGGGCTCTCAAGTTGATGAGGGCAGGGTAGGTTATCGTGATTTGGGGGGAGAAGGGTCAGGTGATACAGAAGTGATTACTGGGATTCAAAACTCAAAGCAGTGAAAAGAAAAGGGGTAAGGATTCTAGGTTGTAAGATGGGGAGTTAGAACCAAAACCTCTGCAAAACCTGGGACCCAGAAAAAAGGCTACATGCTTTACAAAAAAAAGGTAAGCACATCCATCTACCAGGGGCAAAGTAAGAAAGCTTGACTAAGCCGTGTGTCCATGTTCACAATAGTAAAATATGGCAACATTCTCTTGAGACACTGAAAACCACAGCCCCATCTTTATCAGGTTTGAAGTTAGAATTTCCACTCCTACAGGGTGAAGGAAAGTTGTAACCTGGGATAGTTAAAGAGGAAGCCCAACATCCACAGGTCTGGTCACATTGTTTGGCTGATTATGAAGTGCCTCGTCTGCATGTGGGGACCTTTGGAGAGCATCCACACTGGACACATAATCTCCTGTATCTGAGTGCATTGACATTCCTCTCTCCCAAGACTCCTTGTTACCAGTAATGTAATCTTGCTTCAAGTTCCTGAACATCCAGGCAAAATCTTAAGCCACTGTTCAGTTCATGCTCAGGTCATTGCTCCTTCCAGGCAAAGTGAGTAACTAGATGTGTTAATCAAGGCTGATCCTTAATGAAGTAGTTATTCTGTTATTGTCATCCTGAAGATGGTACCCTTTATGAGACAGGGATTTCTCTAAAATCAGGCTTTTCATGTATTTTCCACTTCAGTAATTGGGTCACAGGGAAGTCCTCTGGAGATTCAAAGATTGATTATAGAAGGAGTGGCCATCTAGTATTGTGGCAGAAGGAGGCAAGTTGGGAGTTCTAGTACAAATTTATTTAGCTTTAGTACTTACTTATAATTTATACTATATAAACTATTTCTAAAGGACCAGGACCAGGAGTACTGCTCCGCACACCCGCGTTTGTATCTAAGTGGATCAAATGACAACCAATTGATGCTGAGCAGGTTTGCTTGTAAGACACCTGGAGTTTCATAATTTGGCATTTAATCATTTGGGGAACTTAATAGCAAAGCAAGCAATGTTTCTCAAAAGTAGAGTAGTTTTTAGGAGAATAGACATGGTTGTGCTCTAAAACTTTCTGTGCAGCCACTAGGGTTCCGATAAAATGCCTATTTGCATAAAATATCTTGTCCATTGACATGCACAACAATCAATTCTATTGGCTTGATTATAAGGGCCAAATGTTAGACCTACTCATACTCTAGTCTGAACCAGCCAGGAGCTTTTATTATTTTCTTGTTCTGCCTTCCAATTAAAATACAGCTTTCTGGGCGCCTGGGTGGCTCAGTTGGTTAAGCAACTGCCTTCGGCTCAGGTCATGATTCTGGAGTTCCTGGATCGAGTCCCGCATCAGGCTCCCTGCTCAGCGGGGAGCCTGCTTCTGCCTCTGACCCTCCCCCCTCTCATGTGCTCTCTCTCTCTCATTCTCTCTGTCTCAAATAAATAAATAAAATCTTTAAAAATAAAAAAATAAAAAAATAAATAAAATACAGCTTTCTGGGGTGCCTGGGTGGTTCAGTTGGTTGAGCATCCGACTAATGGTTTTGGCTTAGGTCATGATCTCAGGGTTATGGGATTGAGCCCCACATTGGGTTCTGCACCTGGTGCAGAGTCTGCTTGAGATTCTTTCCCCCTCCTACTCCTTCACCCTCTGCTCCTCCCCCTGCTAGTGATCTCTCTCTCTCTCTCTCAAATAATAAATAAAATCTTTAAAAAAATACAGCTTTTTGTACCACTTATAAGTAGAATGTCTAATATCCTTAATTTTAGAGTATGTTTCTTCCCAAATGCAAAGAGCTCTAACAAGATATGTGTGCCTTTTAAAGAGGTAGTGTCACTTGTTGTGATGAGCACTGGTTATTATATGTAAGTGATGAATCACCAAATTCTACTCCTGAAAGTAATATTACACTATATGTTATTTAACTAGAATTTAAATAAAAATTTGAAACTAAATCAATAAATCAATCAATAAATGGGTAGTGTCATATAGTACAGTATCTTTCCTTAAGATGTAAACATAATATCCAGATACATTCCTCTTCTCTTCTCTGCACAGAAAGCATATCAAGGCCCAATATTTTCATGGGATTCGTTTCTATTCTCTAAGCCCTGATGCTTTCTGTTCTCTAATTTCTATTAACATGCTATCATCAAAAGAATAATTTGGCTTGATGTTATTTTGATGATGAGGACAATTAAGTTCCTTTTGGACTAAATGGTAGACAGAGTCATAGTTTGATGCCAGTCTCAGCACTGTGAATGGAGGTGTATTGCTGTATCTGCCATGTATAAATCTCAAACAACTTCTAGTGTGTTTGGTTACTAATAGAGAGGGAGGGAAACAAACATTCACCAGATCACTGGCTATAACAGATGCCAAGGGCTGTTTATTTGTTTTAGTAAAAACAGACATCTGGAGCAATAACTTCAATTGGAGTCACCAGTTAATTAAACTTAGAAAATGCACTGTTGTTCTCTAGTCTCCCACCATCTTTTGCACTTACAGAAATGGGCAGTTAAATGGAAATGTGATAGAAAATGTGACTATCTTTGAATCATTTTAATCCTTATAATCATAATAAGATCTCTGATGCCCCCTTGGATACACAATTTCTTTGCTGGGGAGGGCCTTTGGAGAGCTCAGGAACTAAGGAACTAATGAGGTGAAATTGTGGTTCTACTGGGAATATTGTTAGTTGTATAAAGTAAAAGCTCCATTTCATTCCTGACATCAAATTGGCCTCCATTCTGACAAGTGAATCAAGGAATTAGTTTTGGTCCCAAATTAATGTTTCAGACTCATAATTAATGTCAAATAGTCCCCCAATAATATGCCCATTTCTATTTTCCCAGTTCATAGTTCCCCCAGTAAATGGTTGCTAGACCATTGAGAAATGTGGGAAGGAAGGTTCAGGGCACTTATGATCTTTGAGATATCTGAGCTTTACTGATCCTCCCTGCAAATAGGAGAACTACCATGACACATAGACACAGGCATCTCTGAACAACTTATGGTACAGACCTGCAGAGAAGAAGACCTGTTCCCTGCAAGAAGCTTACTTTCAAGAAAGAATGAAGGAAAAGGACTGAGCAATGCACAATGATAGAAATCAATGAAATATTAAATAAGTTATAATATAGAGCCTTAACGAAATGCAAGTAAAAGATGATATAAAAGAATATATATCAGTAAATATTTTTAAATTTATGAGAATGTTATGTAACTACCTTGATTCTGTAGCTATAAAAAGTATGGGACGATAGACAATTTTCTAATGACAATATTACAGAATATATAAACTGACTCAGGAATGAATAAAAAACTAAATAGATTTATAACCATTGAAAAAATTGGGTAAGTGAAATAAATTACTTAAATTCTATCAATGAAATAAACAAATGATTTGGAACTTTAAAGAACATATAATCACCATCTTGTAAACATTGATCCAAAGATTATGAATACACACACACACACACACACATACACAGAAATACACACATATTTGCAACCTACCTTCTGAATCTTATATAACTTTTTTTTAAAAGATTTTATTTATTTATTTGAGACAGAGAGAATGAGAGAGAGAGAGCACATGAGAGGGGGGAGGGGCAGAGGGAGAAGCAGGCTCCCCGCCGAGCAGGGAGCCCGATGCGGGACTCGATCCAGGGACTCCAGGATCATGACCTGAGCCGAAAGCAGTCGCTTAACCAACTGAGCCACCCAGGTGCCCCCTTATATAACTTTTATACCAAAGATAGTAGGTAAAAGAAAAATTATATTCATGGTCAATAAGAAACATAAGTATAAAAATTGTAAATAGAATATTAACAAAATTAAGCCAGCATATTGTGTTTATAAAATCTGGTCATAGAGGATTCATCCCAGTTAAAGCATGTAAGAATTATTTGACATTAGGAAATATGTATTTTTGCCACATTAACAGAATAATATATTATCGCAATTAATACAAAAATCATTTAATAAAACTGAATATATATTCATAATAAAAACTTAAAAATATGAAATAGAAACTTCTCTACAGATCCAATATAACCCCTATCAAAATTCCAATGGCATTTTTTCACAGAAATAGAACCAATAATCCTAAAATTTATATGAACCACAGAAGACCCTGAAGGGCCAAAGCAATCTTGAGAAAGAAAAACAAAGCTGTAGGCATCATGCTCCCTGATTTCAAACTATATCACAAAGATATAGTAATCAAAACAATATGGTATTGGTATAAAAACAGACATAGATCAGTGGAACAGAATAGAGAACCCAGAAATAAACCCACACTTTTATTTTTAATTAATGTATAACAAAGAAGCCAAAACTATACAATGGGGAAAGAACAATCTCTTTAATAAATAGTGTTGGGACAACTGGACAGCCTCATGGAAAATAAAACTGGACCAGTATCTTACACCATATACAAAAATTAATTCAAAATAGGTGAAAGACTTGAATGGAAGACCTGAAACCATAAAACTAGAAGAAGAAAAAAATAGATGGTAAGTTGCTGGACATTAGTATTTTTGGTGATTTTTTGGATTTCACGCCATAAGCAAAAGCAACAAAAGGAAAAATAAACAAATGGGACCATATCAAACTAAAAAGCTTCAGCACAGCAAAGGAAACCATTAACAGGATGAAAAAGAAACCTACTGAATGAGAGAAAATATTGGCAAAGCGTATATCTAATAAAGCATAAGTATCCAAAATATATAAAGAACTCATATAGCTTAATATAACACAGTAACAACAACAAGCAATCCGATTTTAAGATGGGCAGAGGATCCAACTAGACATTTTTCCAAAGAAGACAGACAGATGAACAATAGCACATTAAAAGATTCTCAACATCCTTGTCATCAGGGAAATGCAGATCAAAACCACAATGAGATATCACCTTATATATGTCAGAATGTCTATTACCAAAAAGACAGGAAGTGACAAGTATTGGCAAAGATATGGAAAAAGGGGAACCCTCGTGCACTGTTGGTGGGGAAATAAATTCATGCAGCCATTATGAAAACCAGTATGGAGTTTCCCTCAAAAAATTAAAAAGAATGACCACATGATCTACCAATTTCACTTCTGGGAAAGAAGAAAACAACACTAACTCAAAAAAAATAAAAAATAAATACATCTCTATGTTCATTGCAGCATTATTTACATTATCCAAATATGGAAACAACCTAAAGGTTCATTCACAGATGAATGGACAAAGAAAATGTAGTATATATTTTCAATGGAATATTATTCGGCCATTAAAAAGAAGGAAATCTCGGTAAGATAAGATAGTTTCAAACTATGCTAGTAAATGTGTTTTGTTAAATGGGGAAACTGGGCACTGGGAGAATGGAGATGGAAAATTCAACATTGATTTCCTGATTTCAATGCTGAGTTTCTTTGAACAAGACAATCAGAAGAATACAATGTTTTCAAAATTCAGATATACCTACTGTTGCACACTAAGTAATTTTAGTAATTACATTTACCTTGTATTAATATGCTGCCACATCTTTTTTAAAATTTTTTCAAGTTTTATTTGTATTCCAGTTATCATATAGTATAATATCAGTTTCATTTGTATGCCACATTTTTTTTATTTTTATTATTTACTTATTTATTTATTTACTTATTTAGACTTTATTTATTTGAAAGAGAGCGAGAGAGAGAGCACAAGCAGGGGGAGAGCAGAGAGAGAACAAGAAGTAAACTCCCCACTGAGCAGGGAACCCAACGTGGGGCTTAATCCCAGGACTCTGGGATCATGACCCAAGCCAAAGGCAGACGCTTAACCAACTGAGCCACCCAGGTACCCCGCCACACCTTTTTAATAGTGAACCTTTTTAAAAAATTTACAAGGTATTTGGATAAATTATTGTTTTAATGATTTTATTTTTTTCCTTTTAGCTACTGCTATAATGCAATAGAAATTTGATATAGCTCCATTTTATATGAAATAAAATTTTAATGTCATAAGAAATATAAGAGATTTAGTGACTGACTCTTTAAAAGGACCACAATAGAACATCTTTTCTAGAAAGGTATTTCTCAGTGTATTTTCCACTGAAACCATTGGGACTGGACTCAAAACTTTAGTTCTTATTGTTTCTAACTAAACTTTTTTTAAAGATTTTATTTATTTATTTGAGGGGGAAGGGAGCAGAGAGAGAATCCCAAGCAGACTCCATGCCCAGTGGGGAGCCCAAGGTGGGGCTGAATCCCATGACCCTGAGATCATGACCTGATCCAAAACCAAGAGTCAGATGCTTAACCCACTGAGCCACCCAGGCACCCCTCTAATTAATCATAAAGAATAATTTCTAAATTCATAATATTATAAGATGAACACATATGAGACCTTCATATTTCAGCATTTTTGAATCTGGGGATGTCTTCAGTATTATCAGTATCACTCTCCTCAGAAATAAACAAAATACTAATCTTAAAACCTAATATATTAATAATGTTATCCAAAATGATCTGTTATCAAAATTATATTGATATTTTTACTATAAAACTAAAATTTCTTTTTAAAGAAGTTAAAGTTCCTCAGTGTTTTTCACTAGGTTAGAATGATTGTTGTTGTTGTTGTTTTAAAGATTTTATTTATTTATTTGAGAAAGAGCGAGACAAAGACAGAGCATGAGCAGGAGGGAGGAGGCAGAGGGAGAGGGAGAAGCCAACCACCCGCTGAGTGGGGAGCCTGATGCAGGCTTCCATCCTAGGACCCTGGGATCACGACCTGAGCCAAAGGCAGATGCTTAACCAACTGAGCCACCCAGGCATCCCTAGAATGATTGTTAATTTGAATTTATAGCTGCTCATATTGTTCAAATTATATACAACCAAACTGCTGTATAAGAAATTGTAAGGATAAAAAAATAGAGTAATAAATAGCACTGTTAAAATTAAAGAATATTAAGATAAAGATATATATATATATTTTTTAAGATTTTATTTATTTTTTTATTATTTTATTTTTTTGACAGAGAGAGACATAGCGAGAGCAGGAATACAAGCAGGGAGAGTGGGAGAGGAGAAGCAGGCTTCCCACGGAGCAGGGAGCCTGATGCAGGGCTCGATCCCAGACTCCGGGATCATGACCTGAGCCAAAGGCAGACGCTTAACGACTGAGCCACCCAGGCGCCCGATAAAGATATATTTTTAAGTAGGCCTAAGTTACAATCACTTAAAATTCATACCACAAATATAATTTTTATATGTACATTTGATTAAATTTTTAAAATTGGTTTAAGAATTAAAGAAAAAAATAACATAAAGCTGAAGTTAATTTCAATGATGTATTTGTTAATTTTTTTACTGAAAACCTTTAAATATAATTTAATTCCAATGGGTTTATTAAGTATTGGATTCCAACACTTAGGTACTACTTTATTATAAATGTTGTTCTTTGACCAAATATGTGTTTACCACAAAATACACCAGGCTCAATTCTATAATAGTCTCTTTTCAAAATAAAAGAAAAAAAATACAATGAGATTTCTTAAGAGACTCAGCTTCTGAAAACACATTTTCAATAGTCTTTCCAGTTTCACAGTTATAAACAGCTGGTGGTAGAGGGCATTGTTGATATAAAGAATAGTGTTGTGGGTCATGTTTTCAATATTTGTTTTAGCTTGTTTTCTGACCAACAACCTTACTTCTATTTAGCCTGACCTAATTTATTTCAGATTATAAATCAATACAAGTTTACATGTCTAATGCAGGAGGCTAGAATGGAGAAAAAACTGAAATTACCAAATAATTCCATAAATTTATATTTACTTACAAATGTGCAGCTATAATTCAAAGCAGAAGGCACTGACAGATATTATAGAGCAACACATTCTGTCAGTGGGTATTAAATAATAGAGTAAAAAGGGGCGCCTGGGTGGCTCAGTTGGTTAAGCATCTGGGATCAAGCCCCGTATCGGGCTTCCTGCTCGGCAGGGAGCCTGCTTCTCCCTCTCCCACTCCCCCTACTTGTGTTCCCTCTCTTCGCTGTGTCTCTCTCTGTCAAATAAATAAAATCTTTAAAAAATAAATAAATAAATAAATAAATAAATAAATAAGTAAGTAAAAAGTTATTAGTCCTTTTAATTATGAAGTAATCTTTAAATTATAAGAATTGGAAGATTATAGGGGCGCCTGGGTTGCTCAGATGGTTAAGTGTCTGCCTTCGGCTCAGGTCATGATCCTAGGGTCCTGGGATCGAGTCCCCCATCAGGCTCCCTGCTAGGCGGGGAGCCTACTTCTCCCTCTGTCTCTGTCTCTCTCTCTCTCTGACTCTCATGAATAAATAAATAAAACATGTAAAAAAAAATTAAAAAAAAGAATTGGAAGATTATAAGCAATTTGCTAATTTTAGATTAACTTTTGATCATTCCTTTATTTCAGGATACACAATTAACTCCCCTTTCATATCATTATCATATCACCTTTAAATGATAAATATCAAATTTATTTTATGCAAGCAATAAAACAAATATAATTACTTTTCTTTCTCATTATCTCTCTGTATTCTGTACATTGTTTGGTTACCAAGCTTGTTAGGGCATAGTTATTTAAAAAGATTTCACCTACTCCAAAAGAATAAGGGCAAGTAGTAAGAGAAAAAATTATGTGTGCAAATGTACTTGGGGCACTTTCTGGTAGCGGGAAGGACTCATGTCTTCCAAGGGAAGCAGGAGAAATATGATTACTCAGCACATGGACATCAAGACACAAAAAATCAGGTGTTCCATGGGGTAAAGGTTGCCACTTGAGGGATGGACTACAATAAGGCTGCAGAGATTGAACAGCATGTGCCCATTTTCCATAAGAAATTTTAAAACTTCTTTAAGAATTTTTGCCTTAACCACCTTTAACGTCACAGTAAAATATGCTTGGGAAACTATCATTCATCTTTACATGTATTTATAGCTCAAATATGTATTTGGGATTTTCCATTAAGAATAATATACTATTCTTACTTTGCCTGAATTCACACAGGAGTAATTCTCTACAGAACTACACTTCATTTACTTTTTAAGTGTGTAACTCTGGAAATGATTTGAATATAATGAAAATGCTATTAAATGCACTTTTGTTGAACAGCATGATAAACCTCACTTTAATAACCAAAATGTAATCCAGTCATTTGTCTTCTTGGAGAACATTGCACGCCTGGTACAAAAGGTAAAAGAACTCTGAGTGTGCCTTTTCCTCTATTTTTATGTCCAAAAGCCAAGAAAGAATTATAAGTTATGACACATGCATTGTTTCTTAAAGCCAAACACACAGCACTGTATTTATGCCCCAGATGAGGAAATCCTCAATGGATAGAAGCTTAAGAATGCCTTTATTTTACAACTCTACTGGTAAGAATAGCATAAAGGGTATGTAAAAAATGGTGGAAATTCTAAGACATCTTGGGGAATTATAAAGAAAAGTACATAAAATTATAGTGGTGAGGACATTTGAGGAAAGTGTTTTGTATTCCTGAATTCTGGTGAGACACTGATGCAAGGGTGGAAGTACCCATTCAAGCCTCTTCAATTATAAAATAATAATTACTTTTATTTCCCTTTTGTCTAAAACTCCCACATAAATATGCTTGGAGAAAAACATTATTCTTTCCAGAACACTACTGAGATTCGAAGATTCGATGGTGAGAAGAATGTGGAGTCTATTTCAAGACAGAGGCAGCTTTTAAGAAAGAATAAGACTTCTCTATTCCATGGTCTACTCTTAATCTCTCCCGAAATAGAGTATGTTGCTATGTAATAGTCTCTTAATTTGAATATCATCATTTAGAAAACTTCTCAGTTAGAGTTGATGATCCTCTCTTAGCATCATGTGGACTTTGATTGCTTTCATTTCAAAAATAATATAATTAATTGCATTCTTATTAAAAAATCCCACAAAACTAAATTTTTAAAACCGCCTGGCTGCATCCATGTTAAATACTCCAATGACCGTTAGTTATTACAAACATACAGATATAATTACATGTAATACAGATTATTTGTAATTAGCTACACTTACATTCTCCACTGCCTGCCCAGACCAGAAACCACAGGACCAACTTTGATTCCATCTAGTCCCAAATCTGCTAAGACTGTCTTCTTTACTTACTTGCATTCAGAACACCATCATGTTTGACCTGGATTGCCCTGGAGGAGCCATGAATTTAAGCTCTTTATAGACGTCCTGCTTGAGGCACAAGAAATCACAGTTTGAAATATGAGCAGGTTAGGGTTGTTGAATACGCTGTGGCGGTAGCTCTCAACCTTGCCTCCACATTGCAAGCACCTGGGAAGCTGGAAAAACAAACAAAACAAAACTGAAGCCTGAACGCCACCCACCCTGTGGTTCTGATTTGATTGGTCTGGGGGTGTGTCTTGGGCAAAGGATATTTTAAAAGTTCCCCGGGTGATTCAAATGTGCAGCCAAGTTTGAGAACTACTTCTCTTAGCTTCTAATTGCCTTACAGAGAGAAATGTGAGCATTACTGGATTTTGAGAATGTATATGGAGGAAAGAGGAGAGACTCTGGACTTTTTGAGAGGGAAGGATGTGATGATTACTATGGGAAGAGAATTTTTTAGAAAAAAAAAATAAAACCTGTTGGAAGGGAACATTAGGCAGTTTTGCTGTATCGATGTGTCACATGGTTCTCTGTTCTCATATTCAGTCAACACTGTTGAGTCTTGGTTACTTGGGGAATGGCAGTAGGTTGGCTGGGATGATGTTCTACTTCTACCAATCTCCCAAACATAAGTCAGGGTTGGGGGGCCCTGGAAGGTTCCTCCACACTCTATTTTAATTCCCTAGTTTAATTGTCAGTGTCCTGCTTTAACTTGAAACTCTTCATGAGAAATTTCATCTTTTTTACCACTGTCTAAAGAACCTTGTATTGTGTCTGAGAACCAGCTAAAATACAGTAAAGTTTGTTGAATAAATATTGAATAATGACCAAGTTGAATGAATAATTTAAGATTATTTTTGCAACTAGTTCAGTCTTTGTTAGGCAAAATAAACAAAATATTCCAACCTAAATGCTGATTTTTCTTTCTTTTTTAAAAAATTTAAGAAGTTTTAAAAATTAACATTCTCTTATAAAGTCTCAGATGTACTGTTCTGAGGCCCATGATTCAGCTGGGGTCTCCTTTATTTTCTCCTTTATCCCTTTAAAGAGGCTTCTGAAATAAGTAATATGAAAAGTGACATCAAGTATAATAAATAATACTGTGAATTCTAGGAAAGCATTGTCTTGATAAGCTTGTCAGACTTAAGTAGTTCATCTTGGCTATCCAAGAGTCACTCTACTCTTGGGAAGAACTGTACGATGTTAAAAGATTAAGGTAGGGTGGCAATGCCAGTTTATTTGAGGAAATATTCTCCTTCACAGTCAGCCCCATCTTCTAATTTAACAACAGATATGCTTTACCCTTGTCATTTGGAAAACAAGGACTTACCCTGATTGTTCCAGCTGCCTTCTATTCTACTCTAATATTGTCCCCATTGTTACACTTGCCCTCTTTCTCTTCATTCTCCCTTGTCATATTGATGAACCTTCTTACTCATCTCTAGAACCCACATTAACACTTGTAAAAGATTAATCATTTCACCCCATCCTGAAGTCTTCTATTTTGAGTGTCATGGATTCCAGCAGTCATCCTTTGGACCCTGCTACTGTCATCAAATCCCCTACCTTCTTTGAGGACTTTGGCAACAGTCTTCTTGCTCATGACAACACCTCTCATTTTCCTGTCCCACTGTTGCTACCCAGTTGTACTTTCTGTCCATAACAACTTCTCTTTCCAACTCATGCTTCAGATAATCTCTGATCAAAAACTCCTATGTTTTGATCCCATTGATTTTGTGCTTTGACACAATTCAAAATTCTATTCATAATCCTTTTATCTTCCACCTTTTCTCCTATGGATGCAATGGGCTTTATGTTATATAATTTCAACAACTGTCTTATTGTTATACTCAATTATCTCCATATCATATCTTCCAATTAGAACCAAGCTATGACCAGATCTATATTTAACAAGATATTCACTGTCTGATATGGCAACCACTAGCCATATTGTCTATTGAGCACATGAAATGTGATTAATTTAAATTGAAATATACTAGATGTGTGAAATACACACCAGAGTTCATTGACTTAGTATGAAAAAATAATGTAAAATCTCATTACTTAATTTGGTTGTGGTAATCAATTCACAATATATACATATATCAAGTCATTACATTGTACACCTTAAATATATATACTTTTTGTCAATCATACTTCAATAAGGCCAGAGAAAAAGAACATTAGATATATGGTTTGCATTATATTTCTGTTGAGCAGTTCTGATTTACATTTGTCAAGGTATGTATGTCCTTCACTATTAGCTCCTGAATATTGAACTTGGTGAAAGAAATCATAAATATATATATAATATACATATATATTATATATATATATTTCTAACCTAAAAATGTCCATTTCTAGCTTAAGATGACCATCACTACTTCTTGGCTAGCCTTTAACTTGTCCCCAAGGAGCTCAAGCCCTCCATTACATATCACAATTTATACAACAAATAGGCTTTGAATGTCTACTAGGCCAGTCATCAATTTAGGAGCTGAGAATGGAGCAGTGAACAAAGGGTAAAAATCCCTACCTTCATGGTGGAATCAGAGAAAAAACAAGGCACATTAGGAAGATAGATAGTATGTTATAAATTGGAGTGGCTAGTCTAAACTGAACATATGACTCAGGCAATGGGGATAGAAAACATCAATGTAGGAATGCTTTAGATTTTTTAGAAATAGTGCTCTGATAGGGCCTCAGTGAGATATGGCATCTGAAGGAGTGAAGAAGTTGAGCTATGATTCTTGGGGAAGAGTCTTCCAGGGAGAGGGAACATTAAGGGCAAAATTCTGGGTAAGAGTGGAGATCACTTGGTGGCTTTAAGAAAGGCCACTGTGGCTGGAGCCACAAAGCCCAGGGCAGAGAGTAGATGGCTCAGAGAGTTTGGGAGTGAGGGGGTGGGTAGAGGGCAGAACATAGGCAGATCAAATAGGTCACTGTATAGACTTTGGCTTTAATGTCAAGTATTTGGAGAATTTTATGCAGAGGGGTAATGTGAGGAGGCTTAATTGTAACAACACTCTGGATACAGCATTGAAAAAAGAGGGAAGGCGGGAGAGGTTCAATTAGGCAAAATGATTATGAGACCATTGCAATAACCCACGTGAGAGGTGAGGGTCATAGCAGAAGAAGTAAAGTGACTTCTCCCACATAAACAATTCAAGCCTCTTGTTTGAAGCACTTCTCTGTGTCCAGATACTTTGCCTGCACCACAGCCCAGCCATACCTCTTTCTTTTTCCCAGAGGAAGAGTACCTCATCCCCTATCTAAAGCTAATCCCCTCATTGTTTTCTGGATCCAGTCCACTTACTGCTTGTCACTTTGTTCCATTAACTGTAATCTTTATGTTTATCTCTAATTTATCTTTCCCTCTTGGTTCAACAACTCTAAACTTCATAAGTTCTCCCTCAAACATTCATTGTTTTCCTATCCCAGCGCTAGCTCTATTCTTTTCTTTCCTCTCAGAAGTTTGCTTCCTCAGAGTATTAGGCTATAATTCCTGTCTCCAAAATCTCACCTCCCCATTAAGTTTTCTACCCACTGAGCAGTGGATTTAGTCACACCATCATACAGGGAAATCCTATTGACCTTCCAAGTTGGAACTTCTTAGGTAATTTTAAGTCCTATTTATTTGACATCTTTGTGACATTGGATATTACTGATTATTCTTTTTTGGAATTTGGACTTTCTTCTGTTTACATTTATGTCTCCACTGGTACATTAACTACTGGAAAGCAAGAATCATATTCTACTTAATTCTGGTCTCAAATATGATGTGTATAATTCACTTTTAGTACCTGAAACTCATAAACACACATATATACATATATTTATTTATACATAAAATATTATACATACATATGTAATATTTATATATATTTATACATAATGGATAACTATATAAGAACTTTCAGTCTCAGTTAATATAGAAACAACTCTCTTCCATTAGTCTTTTATTTCTATCTTTGAAAGAATTCAGCCTTCTCCATAGTCTGTGGTGCCCCCAACGCCAAAATGAATGGAATCGTTTCCTCTTGCTCATAAATTGTTTTTAAAGACAGAGACCTCCTTTCTCTCAAGGAAAGAGGATTCAGTTTTTTTGTTGTCGTCGTTATTTTAGAGGATCCAGGTTTTTAGTCACTAATGATTTTGGTCTCTCGGTCATCAAGGTCCATTGTTAAATATAGGGTCATTAGCATCCTCCCCACTTCCCTGCTTTGTGTATGGATGAAAAAGTTTCAGGTTAGGAATCATAAGTCAGATCAGGAAAGGGGTGGGTGAGGGAGAGGTTGCCGGGGAAACAATGGGTTAGTGGATCAAGAGATGTCCTGGGCATTGAATGAGGTCCCAGAACACTAAGCCCTCTGGACAGCTGGGCCAACTTCAGCTTTCATGTATATGAGATCTTCCCATCATTGCACTTAAGACCTATGACTTTTATCCCCATCTTTGTCTCCCCAGTTGTCTGTCCAATGGGGTTTGGCTCAAAAGAGTCTGAATACCCTGACTGGACCACAGTTCAGTGCTCAGCATACCTGTAAGTCCTACGTTTGGAAAAGGGTAAAGAGGTGGGGCTGGAAGTCTAAAACACTGCTATATGTGCATGTGCATATTGAGGAGGGGGAGAGTCCCCACACTGTCATTAGGGCTGGACTGGGGCAGCTCTAGCAGGTGCTCTGGTATCAATAACAGTTCTATCTGGATGGCCCTCTTCTCATCACCACCGTTCAGATTATTCCTAGCTTAACTCTCTTTGGTGTTTAGCTATAAATTCAAATGGTTAGATTCTTCATAGCATATGGATCACAGAAATAATTTTAATAAGGAGAGCTTTTGCACATAACAAATTAGAACAGATAGTGAAAATCATTTTGTAAAAGAAAACGGTTACTCTGTTTCTAGTACCTGTTATGACCTTAATTGATTTTATTAACTTAAATAAATTACTTTAAAGCAAAAACAATGTGACAAGCAGAAAGGGAGGCTTTATCCAGGAAAAACAGAATAGGAAAAATCAGAATAGCCAACACTTATTTATCAAACACACTTACTGAGGGAGATGATATTCTTAGTTTTACTTTTAACCAGAGATAGACAGACCATGGAGGTGATGAAGCCCCTAAGCCACAGGCCTTTCACTTCCAACGCCCTCAAAGAGGCCCTGTCAATGTATTCACGTGGTCATATACATTTTGCTTAATTAAAAAATAAAAATTATGTACTTTAACCAAAATTAGTTAAGATTGCTTCCTCTTTGCATTATGATTTTCCTCAACAATATCCTTCCTTATTTGGAGTTGCACTGGAGTGGACCCAGCATTGTGAAAAGGTAAATAGTCTGAGAAACCTACAATTTGAACAAACCTCATGGGGAAAGTTTCAATAAAATAAGTAAGAAACTACAAACTCCTGAATTGAAAATACACATGAATATTAAATTTACTTAGAAAAGACGAGAGAAAATGTAGATAAATTAATGCAGTGCAAAACAACAATAATAAATTGAAATAATTCTGACATGGAGGAGCTAATTGTAATGAAAAATGATTTCAGATCATACCAAAAGTGGTAACTCATGGAAAGGAAGAGATAAGTTTGAACACGAGAAATTAATAGGCTTTTGTATTGTTTGATAGTCCAATTAATGAAGTGGCATAAATCATATGACCATGTTGGAAAAATATTTAAATTTCTTGCCGCTGTGACATGAAATACTAATATGGACCAGGATAACATAAAAATCACAATATAACACTAAACCAGGACAGCAGTGACAAATGGGTTAATGGTTTTTATCAATTCAAACAGTGCTCAAGGATAGGTACTATAGAGGAAAATATGAAGTGTCTTGAAGTTCTACAGCTTACATGCAAAAGACACTCATAGGAGTTTTCTCAGATTTGACAAAAATTCTAGAATATACTTGAATTTATAAATAATGGGAAATAGAAATTATAAATAATAACAAAAACTTCCTAAAATCTTCTAGAGTAAATATTTAATTACCTTTCTATTCTCTCTGTAGAAAACATTTAAAAATTGTCAAATGAAGAGTCATTCAAGGAATATTCAACGAAAACAATTAGAAGAAAAGTGTTACAGAAATGTGCCAGGGACTAATTAACAAAAGTACATTGTTCTCAGTTTGATGATGTTTAATATTTACTAGCTTTTAATTTTAATTTGTTGCTATATACCTTTACAATCTATTCATTTTATTACTAGTTTTGCATTTATAATTTTTCTATTCTTTTTTATAAAGAGTCTACTTACCCCTGAATTGATATAAGCTTCAGTGCTCACAAAACTGGATCTGCATTTGTCTTTGCCTATTTTTCAGGCTTAGCTAAGCATATTAAAAACAAGAAGAAGAATGCAGTCAGAATATATAAATTTATAAAAAGAAAATATTTTTCTTTAAACTGTGTGGGATATTTTCAAATAGGAGATTTCACAAAGCAATACTGACTGAACCCAAAATGAGTTTTCTACTGGCCATTTCTTAAAATTTTGTAAAAGATTTTTGTTTGGAAAAGACTTTAAAAACAGGGAGTGGGGGCGCCTGGGTGGCTCAGTCAGTTAAGCAACTACCTTCGGCTCAGGTCATGATCCCAGGGTCCTGGGATCGAGTCCCACATCAGGCTCCCTGCTCTGCGGGGAGCCTGCTTCTCCCTCTCCCTCTCCCACTCCCCCTGCTTGTGTTCCCTCTCTCGCTGTGTCTCTCTCTGTCAAATAAATAAAATCTTAAAAAAAAAAAAAACAACAGGGAGTGGTTGTTTTTTTTTTTTTTAAAGATTTCATTTATTTATTTGAAAGAGAGAATGAGAGAGAGAGAGAGAGAGCACATGAGAGGGGGGAGGGTCAGAGGGAGAAGCAGACTCCCCGCCGAGCAGGGAGCCCGATGCGGGACTCGATCCCGGGACTCCAGGATCATGACCTGAGCTGAAGGCAGTCGCTCAACCGACTGAGCCACCCAGGCGCCCCGAGTGGTTGTTTTTTAAATGATTTTATAGGAATATGCAGCAGACCATGGCTTGTTCACAATTTCTGAAATACCTACTCTGTGCCAAGCACTCTTGAGGACTTTTAACTAAGATGCTCAATGATACCTTCTTTTTTTTTTATTTTATTTTACTATGTTAATGTTAATCACCATACATTACATCGTTAGTTTTTGATGTAGTGTTTCATGATTCATTGTTTGGGTATAACACCCAGTGCTCCATTCAGTACGTGCCCTCTTTAATACCTATCACCAGGCTAACCCATCCCCCCACCCCCTCCCCTCTAGAACCCTCAGTTTGTTTCTCAGAGTCCATCATCTCTCATAGTTCATCTCCCCCTCCGAGTTACCCCCTTCATTTTTCCCTTCCTACTATCTTCTTCTTTTTCTTAACATACAATGTATTATTTGTTTCAGGGGTACAGGTCTGTGATTCATCAGTCTTACGCAATTCACAGTGCTTACCATAGCACATACCCTTCCCAATGTCTATCACTCGGCCACCCCATCCCTCCCACCCCCCACCACTCCAGCAACCCTCAGTTTGTTTCCTGAAATTAAGAATTCCTCATATCAGTGAGATCAATGATACCTTCTAATCCTTTCTTTCAGTGGGGCCCGGGAAGAATATAAAAGAATAAATATAATTTTTGGTTGTACATGTATGTTCAGGCTCCTATAACAAAAATAACATAGTCTGGGTGGCCTAACCAACAAACATTTATTTCTTACAGTTCTGGAGGCTGGGAAGTCTGTGTTCAAGGACTGACAAATTCAGTGTCTGGTGAGAGCCTGCTTCTACTCCCTGGTTCATTGTGGAAAAGGTGAGGGAGTTCTCTGGGATCTCTCCTTCTAAGGGTATTACTCTCACCCATGAGGGCCCTTCCCCCACAATCTAATCACTTTCCAAAAGCCCCACCTCCTAATACTCTCATATTGAGGGTTAGGATTTCAACATATGAATTTGGGAGGAACACAAACATTCAGGCCATAATGAATGAAACAGTACATAATGAATGGAATAAACAGAGTCCTGCACTAAAGTATAATGGGAGAAAGAAATGCTATTTTAGGTAAGGAGGTAAGAAAGTCTTCCTAAGAATGAGAACTAAATGTTATATCTAAATGACGAGAAGGAGGCAGACATGAAAAAAAAAAAAAATACCAGGAAGAAATTTATACACAGGAAAGAGCAAATACAAAATCTATGATAATATGTGGGTACTTTAAGTTTGTGCTTACTTTTTTTTTTTAAGATTTTTATTTGTTTGATAGAGAGAGTACAAGCAAGGGGAATGGCAGGGAGAAGAAGCAGGCGCCCACCAAGCAGAGAGCCCGACATGGGGCTCGATCCCAGGATCCTGGGATCATGACCTGAGCCAAAGGCAGACACTTAACCGCCTGGGCCACCCAGGTGCCCCTGTGCTTACTTCTTAATATACTTCCAAGTATATTGGTAAGCATATTTGGTTTTAATTAAACAGATTTTTGTAATACTTCATCTAATATAGTATTCTTCATGAACGATACTTAAATATGTTGAGGAATACCTAGTACATAACAGTTTTGCCCACCTATGCTTCAATTAATAAGTCTCAAAAGACCCTTGGAATTCTGTTTAAAATGAGCTTCCATGCAACTCAATATTTGTCTTGAATTAATTATGAAGCAACAACATTTGATGAGAACTGACAACTAATTGCATCACTAGCAAAGGAAGATTCCTTGTTAGGGCTGTGACAAGACAAATCGTGACCTTAGTGCTTTTGAAGAAATTTTATACTTGACAGCTTGCTGAAACAGCTCTCTGAAAAGTAATGCAGCAATTCATCACCTTCATAATTGATAATATATCCTATAAAATAATTTCATTTAAGGACAGACAAATAAAGGATATCATTTGAAAGAATGTAATGAATTTGAAAAATCAAAGAAATTTGAAATGGAAAAGCACACTAGGAGAATAATAGTGTGTGTAAAGTCTATTAATATGCACTTTATACTAGTCATGTGGTACAGAGTAAGATCTCAGGAGTCAGTCTGTCTGAGTTAAGACCCCTGCTCTTTTACTTACTAGCTCTTTAACCTTGAGTAATCATTTATAAACTCCTTGTACCTCAGTTTCCCAACAATGAAGTAATAACAATATTTACCTCATAAGTTTATTGTAAACATGTAATGAAGATCTTTGCAAATAATAGCTACTATTATTTTAACTGTTTTTTTAAATACTATATTTTCTAATTTTTTACATTTTTCGACAACTCCAGTAAGTAGAAATACATCATCTACTGGTAAACAGATTTGGTAAAACATACTGCCTTCAGGCTACCATCTTAATTATGACCCCTTCCCTTTCCTTTCCTTTCATTGTATTTAAAGGTTTAGACTAAATGAAATACAATGCAGTTATATAATGATAAATAAAATAATGATAAATCCTGTATTGTCCATTAAAAATGAATTTCAGTGAACTGCACTAACTGAAATTTACTATCTTATTGCAACACTACTCCTGTGGTCATTCTTGGTGATGTACACATAACATGTATGACCCTTCCAATACTCCATGGCCTCTCTTGCATGTAAGCTCTCCTTCAATGATCCTGTTCTTCCGCATTCCTCAACCTCTCAACTCCAAATCATGTTTTAGACCTTGTCATTATCAGTACCTGCAAGAGCATCTTGCTTTCTAGTCACCATCAGATTCTACTCCAGAGTTTCCCCTTGTTCTGATATAAATAAATAAGTCCCACCTGAAGTTAGAATTTATACACTTGATTTTGCACTTCCTCACTCCCTTCATTGATCCACTTCTTCCCTTAGGAAGCTTAAAGTCCAATTATAATAAGCATTTTCTTGCATCCCCACCTCACCTCTCTTATCCTATCCCTAGTTTTATCTTTGTTTGGCTAACCCTCAACTCCAATTAAATCTAACTCCACCCACTCTGCATCTACACCAAAAACTGTGTGGCTGAATGTGACAAAAGGAAACACAATTAACTGACTGTCCTTATTAAATTCAGATTTTCAGTTCAGTCTTCAATGTCCCTGGCAATTACACAATGTTTTCCTGGTTCATTCAGACTCACACATGCCAAGAAGACTACTCCCTGGTCTGTCCTCTCTCTTTAAATCTCCAAACTCCCTGCCCCCATCTTTTTTATCCACTGATTACTTAGCTTTCTATTTCACTGAGACAATGGAACAGTCAGAGTACAACCTCCATAAACCCCATAACAACAACACTGTCTACCCACTTGCTTGCAATTATGCTAATATAATTTATGTTTTCTCCTGATAATATGGATTCACTCTCTGTGCTTCTAGCAAAGCCAACACACCCATCTGTGTCCTTGATTCTATCCCCTTTCAATTACTCAAGGACTTAAGCAATTTTCCCTTTTTCTTTTTTTAAAGATATTTTTTATTTATTTAAGAGATAGAGCAAGCAAAGCGAGAGCAGGGGTGGGGGCAGAAGGAGATGGAGAAGCAGACTCCCTGATGAACTGGGAGCCAAGACATGGGGCTCATTCCCAGGACCCTGGGATCATGACTTGAGCTGAAGGCAGACGCTTAACCGAGTCACCCAGGGTCTCCTCCCTTTTTAAAATAGATTAATTTTCCCCCTCTACTGGATTTTTCCCATAAGAATATATACTCAATTGTATTTATATCAGCTTAAAAATCTATTGGCCACATTATTACCTTCAGCTACCACACAATTCTCTCCTGTCCTTCATAGTAAAATACCACAAAAATATATCTTCAGTAGCTCTGTGCTCTTCTCTCATTCTCCCTTGAAAAACTCCCAGAGGGCTTTCATACCTGTCAAACAGCCCTTATCACCACCACAAATCACCTCCACTTTCCTGAAGCCAGTGGTCACATCTAAAGCTTCTTCTCTCCCTTGACACATCAGTGTTTGACATTCCCTTCTCTTTAAACATTTCTTACATGGTTTCAGGACATGAAAATCTCTTGGTTATTATTTTACTTATTTGGCTTTTACTTCTCTGTCTCCTTTCTCTGTGTCTCCTTTCCTTCTGTAACTCCTCATTTCCCTGACTCTTTTGTACTGGACATATACAGGACTCCACTTTCTCAATCATATTTCAATATGTAAACACTCCATCACCAAACTCACCCAGGCTAATGGTTTCATGGTTTTCCCCTGAGTATTAACTCAGGGAATTTTCATTTGCTCTTCCTTCTGCTTGGAAAATCCTTCTTCCATATATTCACATAGCGGAACCCCTCACTGCCTACAGATCTTCAGTCAAAATGCCCCAATCCCTTAATTTGTCTTCTGTATCATCCACCCTTTTCTCTCTGGGGTTCAGTTTGGACATTTTTTCCCCTGATACTATCTTCCAGTTTATTGATTCTCTCTTTAGTCATGTGGACATTTTTTTCCCTGATATTATCTTCCAGTTTATTGATTCTCTCTTTAGTCGTGTTTAGTCATCTATTAGAACTATACACTTTGATCTTGGCTTTGATTATGGTGTCTTTAAGTTCTATATTTTTTTTTTTTTTTAAAGATTTTATTTATTTATTTGACAGAGAGAGACACAGTGGAAGAGGGAACACAAGCAGGGGGAGTGGGAGAGGGAGAAGCAGGCTTCTCGCATCGCAGGGAGCCCGACGCGGGGCTCGATCCCAGGACCCTGGGATCATGACCTGAGCTGAAAGCAGACGCTTAACCACTGAGCCACCCAGGCGCCCCTAAGTTCTATATTTTTTGTTTCTTTTTTATGACTTTTATATTCTGCTACATTATGAAGTCTTGTCTTTATTGTTTTAAAGATTTATTTATTTTAAAGAGAGAGAGGGATGGGGGAGGGGGCACAGGGAGAGGGTAAGAGAGAATCTCAAGCAGACGCCCTCCTGAGCACAGAGCCTGATGTGGGGCTCAATCTTACAATCCTGAGGTCATGACCTGAGCCAAAATCAAGTCAAAAGCTTAAGCAACTGAGCCACCCAGGCTCCCCATCTTTTATTTTTTTTAAGTATATTAAAGATAGTTAATTTAAAGTTTGGGCTTCAGATATAGACTACAATATATGGAATTCTATAGGTCTGTTTTTTTTTTTTTTTAAGTTGTTCTCTGTGTGTTTGTCCTTGTTTCTCTTGTTCTCTTCATGCAGTCTATTTATTTATTTATTTATTTATTTATTTATTTATTTATTTATATTTTTTTCTTCATGCAGTCTTGTCTCCTTTCATGCCTAATTAATTTTGAGTGAATGCTGGACATTACTTACGCAAAACCAGTGAAATAATTTGAGGCCTATTGTTATGTTATCATCTCCATTTCATGTCCATTTGGGAAGTGGCTGATTTGATAGAATTTGGGGATAATTTTAATCCAATTTCAAATATTAAGATGATTTGAAGCTGAAACTTAGTTTCTAGAAGGACCAGCTCTCTTTCTGATCACTCTCAGTTTTAAAATGTATGCATTTGAGTTCTCAAACCAGAGTGTAAGTGGGAGTTATTACAGACACCCTCTATTAGAGACAAAGAAAAATACAATTAAAAGCAGTCTAAAAAACTTTGCTAAGAATAAGCCTATCTATTTCCTGGAATCTCTCTTTGCAATGCACTCTCTGTCAAACTGAGACCAAGGTGATGTTTAAGGCTGAATCCTCCCTCATTGCTCTCAGTAATAGGAAAAGCAGAGACCTAGCTATGTGATAATAACAATGAACACTGTCAACTAAGGCTCATATACCTGAAAAATTAGCATCATAGACTAAAATTTTATGCATTTTGGTCCTTCCTTGAGAAAAAAAAAACCATCTGTTCCTGCTTGCTCTTGCATGTTTCTTATGAATATGGAAAATAGAGTAGAGCTCTAAAATTCTCTAGGCCCTTTTGGACTAAATTTGATACGGGAAATTGAGAGAAGATGAAGGTAAGGGTATTATAGAAGACTAAAAGATATTTTCTTGTGTTTTGTATTCAAAAGATGTGTATGTACATTTGTCTGTCTTTTATTCACATTGCTCCATAAAAGGTATCACCTATGTAACACTAATCATTACAGACTTCCTCTTTAGTATCCCCTGCTGTGCACTTAGCAAAATACCCTGTATGAAGTGCAGAACATATTAAGGAAAAGAAGTTCAGACATAGCCATAGTAATCTTCATGACTCCTATGTACTGTGAAAATATGGCCAAATTTAAAATATCTGTGGACCTCCAGGCTCCTTCTTTTGCATACCTGTTTTCCGAACTATGAAACTCTATCAGATTTTTAAAAATTTTTCTCTGAAATGCTTTTCAACTTCATCATTAAGTGTTTTTCAACTTCATCACTAGGCCGATCTATAGTCCCCAAAGTTTTAATCAAAGTTTTAGGTACTGTGTAGATATAATTAAACAGTACACCTTAAAGATAGATTATCTTGGATGGGATACAATTAGTTAGTCAGGAAATCTTGAAAGATTTCTGCTTCCTCAAGAGAGAGGGATGGAGGGCGCCTGGGTGGCTCAGTCGTTAAGCGTCTGCCTTCGGCTCAGGTCATGATCCCAGGGTCCTGGGATCGAGTCCCACATCGGGCTCCCTGCTCTGCGGGAAGCCTGCTTCTCCCTCTCCCACTCCCCCTGCTTGTGTTCCTGCTCTCGCTATGTCTCTGTCAAAAAAAAAAAATAAAATCTTAAAGAAAAAAAAAAAGAGAGAGAGGGATGGAGGGAAGGTGGTGGGGCGGGGAGGGAAGAGAGAGAGAGGAGAGAAGGAAAGAAATAGCGATTGATTGAATTCAGCCTCTGGATGACATCTCCAGTCCATGCCTGTGGGTTCCATCCAGTCTGCTATCAATCTTCCCTTGTTTGCTTTGTGGACTAAGGACTATGGATTTAGGACTTGCCTAGCCAGACCCCACTACTGTGTCAGCCAATTCTTTATCATCAATCTCTGTCTCTGTCTCTATTTCTTTCTCCCTCTTTACCTGTCTCTGTCTCTCTTTGTCTCTCTCTCTCTGTCTCTTTTTCCCTTTCTTCTCTATAGGTTCTGCTTCTCTGTTTGAACCCTGACTATTAGTACAAAACTTTTCCATAAAAATTACCTGTATTGAAGAAAACACATTTTTGAACAACTCAGAGACTAAGATGCAACAGAGAGTTTTTAAAATTTTATTTTTATTAACAATTTATTTCTTAGAGCAGTTTTAGGTTCATAGCAAAATTCAGAGGAAGGTAAAGAGATTTCCCATATATCCCTTGTCCCCACCCATGCACAGTCTCCCCTCTTATCAACATTCCCCACCAGAGTGGTATATTTGTGACAGTTGATGAACCTGCCTTGACACATAATTATCACCAAGGCCCATAGTTTACCTTAAGACTTACTGTTGATGTTGTACATTCTGTGAGTTTGAACAAATGCATAATGGCATGTATCCTTAATTTTAGTATCATACAGTCTTTTCACTGCCCTAGAAATCTCCTGTACTCTTCCCATTCATCCCACTACTCCCCTCCCCTGCAACCACTGACCTTTATACTGTCTCCATAGTTTTGTCTTTTCCATAATGCCATACATTGTAATCATATATATATACATTTAAATGCAAACTTGAAAACAATTTTGTTTCTTTCACTTAGTACTATGCATTTAAGTTTCCTCCATATCTTTTCCTAGCTTGATGGCTCATTTCTTTTTAGTTCAGAATAATATTCTATTGTCTGCATTTACCACAGTTTATTTATCCACTTACCTACTAATGGGCATTTTGGTTATTTCCAAGTTTTGGCAATTATGAATAAATCTGTTATAAATGTATGTGTACAGGCTTTTAGGTGGACATAGTTTTTAACTCATTTGGATAAATATCAAGGAGTCTAGTTGCTGGATCATATGATAAGAGTATGTTTATTTTGTAAGAAACTTCCAGACTGTCTTTCAAAGTGGCTGTATTATTTTGCATTCATACCAGCAATGATAGTTTCTGTTGCTCCACATCCTTGTCCGTGTTTGGCATCGTCTGTATTCTGCATTTTGGCCATTCTAATAGGTATGTAGTTGTATCTCATTGTTGTTTTAATTTGTGTTTCCCTAATGACATATGATATGGAACATCTCTTCATGTGGATACTTTCCATCTGCATAACTCCTTTGGTGAGATGTCTATTAAGGTCTCTGGCCCATTTTTAATGGGATTGTTTTCTTACTGTTGAAATTCAAAAGTCCTTGTATATTTTGGATGGTAATCTTTTATCAGATGTGTCTTTTGCTAATATTTTCTCCCAGTCTGTGTCTGTCTTTATATTCCTGACATGGTCTTTTTCAGAGCAGACATTTTAATTTTAATGAAGTCCAGTGTATCATTTATTTCTTGGGTCATACCTTTGGTGTTGTATCCAAAATGGCATTGCACACTCAAAGTCATCTAGATTTTCTTTTATGTTACCTTCTGGATGTTTTATAGTTTTACATTTTATATTTAGGTTTCTGATCCATTTTGGATTAATTTTTATAAAGAGTTTAGGGTCTGTGTCTGGTTTGTTTTTTGTTTGTTTGTTTGTTTGTTTTGCATTTGGATGGCTAGTTGTTCCAGCACCATTTGTTAAAAACACTTATAGTATATATGGTGACTAACATAACATAATAAAATAAAATAAAATCTCTTTGTTTTGTTTTGTTTTTTAATGCATGTTTCCATTGACTTTCATCAAGAAAAGGGCAAATCACTTCCTTTATTTCTTATACTGGGCTTGGTCAAGATCCAGCACAGTGATTTTCTTTCTTCCTTACTTTCCTTTCTTTCCTTTCTTTTCTTTCTTCCTTCCTTTCTTCCTTCCTTCCTTTCTTCCTTCCTTTTTTCCTTCCTTCCTTCCTTCCTTCCTTCCTCCTTCCTTCTTTCCTTTCTTTCTTTTTTAGTCTAGAGGAAGGAAATTATCTCACATTGCACTCAGGTCTGTCTCCTTACAATGTTGTCAATTTCATTTCTATTTTAGACATGCTAAATGGAATAAAATTTAATAAACAAAGTAAAAATTCTTTAAGAAATAATTTTCTCTCTGCTACAGAGAATATGAAATATTTTGTCCCATTTTATAGTATATACACATCTCCTAGTTTGTGGATTAAGCACATTCCAGCAAATTTACTATAAATTATACATAGATAATATATAGACAATTTTATTAGTCCATGGAATACCAATGTAGTTTTCCCACGAATATAAGATTACATTAAATAGTTTTGGAAAAAGAAAATGATATGACAGGGATTTTCCTGTATATGACATAATGTTAGACAGAAGTTGATTTTAACTGCAGAGATTTGTCACTTACAAAATCATGTTCCCAGTATTGCAAGTTTTTGGCCTCAGTACCTTTCCTATCATTCAGTTTGGTACTCTTATGGACCACAAGAATACCTCATATACATAATGAATATTTTAATGAGCCTCTGATTCTAATCTTAGAAAATTGATTTCCTCTTAGTATTTATATTGCCAAAGGAATTTAATGATGACTATTTGTGCCTCAAAATTCTTTAAGATTGAGTGTTATGGTTTCAGACCATAAATTAGGTTACTACTTCAAAACTATATCAAGTTCAAATAGTTACATATTACGTTTCTGAAAGAGTATCTGTAGCTTACAACACACAGGATACGTTTTCAGTGTATGATTTTAAATATAATATTTTACAAATTGTCAAACAGTGTTTTTATTTTTGGTTACTCCATATGTGAAGAAAACATACACAACTCTTTGAAGAAAAACTGATGGCCTTAATATTTGAAACACAGTTGCAATTATTCATTTTAATGAGCTTCTAAAAGGTTATATACATTTATAAAATGACCATTTGCTAGAGGTGGTATATATACTTTATCATTATAGGAATTAGTTATATGAAAATAGTGATGTAATGATATCTTAGAACAGTTTCAGTTTTATTTAGAAGAATATATCTATATTAAATCTATATTTTTAATAACACATTTGTCTACATAGAACAGAAACCCTAAGCAAAGAGTGTCTTAAAGAAATAACAATTTATTTGTTCCACATAACAAGTTGAAAGAATTGCAGAGCTGATGCAGCTGTTCAGCTATGCCCTCAGTGATCAGGCTCTCTCTATGTTTCTGTCTGTCATCCACAGTGGGGGTAGACCCCTACCACCATGCTTGTCAATTAATGGAAGCAAGAGTTCTGCTATTCATGTGCATGTTCCAAGAAGGAAGAAAATATGTTTAAGAGGGAAAAAAAAAGTTTTTCATGACAAGACTTCTCTTTCTCCTTCTCTTCCTCCTCCTTTTCTCCCTCCTCATCTCCCTCTTTTCTTTTTCTTTCTTTCTTTCTTTCTTTCTTTCTTTCTTTCTTTCTTTCTTTCTTTCTTTCTTTCTTTCTTCTTTCTCTTTCTTTCTTTCTTTCTTTCTTTCTTTCTTTCTTTCTTTCTTTCTTTCTTTCTTTCTTTCCTTTTCTTTCTTTTTCTTTCATTTGGGAAGATGCTCCATATTCAGGGACTTGAACCTGTATCTCGTTGGAAATTGGTATATATTGCGAATCCCCTATTTGGAAGGGATGTTATTAGATGAAGTGTTTATTTTACTAACTTCTAAAGTAGGAAAAAGGAAGCACGAAGAAAGTTGGTAATAGATGTTCAGTGAATTAACTTTGTCAAATCCTTCTGTTTTGTTTTGTTCTGTTATTTTTTCTTTACTGTTATGTAACAAACCATCTCAGAATCTAATGGTTTCAGTGATTTTATTTGATTTTTCAGATTTTATTTTCAAAATTTTCCAAGGAACTTAGGAAATGGCCAAATGCTGAGTTTGTTTCTGATCCACATGGCATGGCATAAGATAGGGCTCTGGGAAACATGTCAGAAGATCACAGCACAGAGCAGTCAAGCTGTCAGAGTTTCTCACAATCTCTCAAAGCTACAGAAGCAATATCTTGACTTTGGAGATGCCAAGGAGCTCCAAACTTGGAGGTCCAAAATCCCAGAGAGAATGGAGATGTAGAGAAGTAAATCTAGGGGCGCCTGGGTGGCTCAGTCATTAAGTGTCTGCCTTCAGCTCAGGTCATGATCACAGAATCCTGGGATCGAGCCCCGCGTCAGGCTCCCTGCTCCACGGGAAGCCTGCTTCTCCCTCTCCCACTCCCCCTGCTTGTGTTCCCTCTCTCACTGTGTCTCTGTCTAATAAATAAATAAAATCTTAATAAATAAATAAATAAATCTGGCATTCCAGTTTTCCCCTGGAAGCACATGCCCATTTCTTAAGCTGCACAGGGCTAAGAGATAACAAGGAAGTAAAAGGCTTCTAAAACACAGAGAAGAGTTTTCATCAGTCTTAAAGTGCTAGGGAGACAAAAATTGGAAATAGAATCTGCCAAAAAGGAAAGAATCTAGAATATCCCAGCTCCCAGATAGGATAAATATTAATATAGGGATTATTCAGAAGAAGAATCTTACAAAAAATCTTTTTAAAAATCTTAGAAAAACTGTACTAAACTTTAAGTGAGGTCAGTTCCTGCTCTATCCCCCTTCAAAAAATAGATTTTACGCACTCTGGAGGCAATGATATTTTCAGAATTTTCAAAAACATTCTATACACAATATCCAACTGGACTGTATTGAACTGTATACCCTAAAAGATATGTTCAAGTACTAACCCTGGTACCTGTGACATGGGGAAAAAAGCCAACGGTTGTATAATTGGATTCCCGGCAAAGTAGGGCGGAGAGAATGAAGCAGAAACAAAATTTGAAAAGATATTGGGGTGACAAACATCTCTCTATATCCTCAGGACACTCTTTTGAACACTGATAGGGTGAATAAAAAGGAGACTCTTAGATTTTTACATCACAGTTAAACAGTCAAACTCTGGTAACAGAAATAATATATAAGAAGAACAACACGGAAAGTGCAAGTTTTAAAATAGGCAAAAATCTTATATACTCACTTTACAAAATAGGAATCCAAATTGTCAATAAACACACACACACACAAAAAGAAAAACAGACTGAAACTTTTAAGTACCCAAAAATCCACAAATCAAAACCACAGTGTGATACCACCAATGTGACAACCACTGTAAGAACAAAAGGCAAAAGCCTAACAATCAAGATTGAACAACTGTTAAGAATGAAGAGCACCTAGAATGCTCACGTAATATTGGTTATTCTTGCTCATACCACTTTGCAAAATTCTCTGTCATATACTCTGTTGCAGCAATTTCCATTCTTAAGTAAATACCCATCAAAATTGCTTCCATAGTTAACCAAAAGATACGTACAAGGATGTTCATAGCAGTGCCACTCATAATAAAAAAAGTGACACCAAATGTTTATCAACATTGGAACAGAGAAAGATACATAGTGTATTACAGCAAAATGTCACACAGCACTGAGAATGAATGAGGAATTGCTGTACTCACAACAAATTTGAATGTCACAAGCACACCGTTGAATAGGTGAAGACAGATACGTGTACGTACTGAATAACTCCATTTATCAAAAAACAACATCACAAAATGAAACAAGCAACAAACCTGTATTGTTAGAATTCATGATAATGGTTATTTTTTAATAAAGATTTTATTTATTTATTTGAGAGAGAGAGATTGAGAGAACAAATGGGAGGAGGGGCAGAGGGAGAAGCAGACTCCCTGTGGAGCAGGGAGCCTGACTCAGGACTCAAACCCAGGCCCCTGAGATCATGACCTGAGCCGAAGGCAGATGCTTAACCAACTGAGCTACCCAGGTGCACTGGTTATTTTTTATAAAGATTGTATTTATTTATTTGAGAGAGGAAGAGAGAGAGAGAAAGAGAAGAAACAAGCCAAAAGTATTTTGCATTGTGTAGCACTGAAAATATTTTTAATTTAGTCTCTGTGGCCAGTGTCAGTAACTATGTTAAAATTCCGAGATACTAAATTGAATGATTCATAGCTGGGCAACCCATATTTTTATTTGCTAAATGTGGGGGAGAGATGAGAGGGCCAAAAAAGTTTTTTGTAGCCTAATCTCAGAAGTGACATGCTATCACTTTTGCATATTTTGTTTGTTAGAATAGAATAACTCAATGCCATGAATACCGGGGGTGGGAATCTTTGGGAGGTCCTTTTAGAGGATGCCTACTGCACCCCTTACCATGGATCTTCACGGTCAGGCCCTGACTCTGCTCTGTGCCTTCACCTTAAAACGCAGCCCCTCACCCCCTCTGGCTCTTATTTGTTTCTTTTAGACTCTATGTCTCCTGCCACAGTGTCATTGTTCATACATTTACTTCTTCCCAGAAGGCCTCTCCCTTCCACCTCTGTGTAATTAACTCTCCTCATCTTTTGGATTTTACGTTTATTTCATTATACCCTTTTTTTTCTCAATTCGACCTTAGGTCTCAGGAGTAGGACCAGATAAAATATAAGATGCCCACTTAAATTTGAACTTCAGATAAAAAATGCATATATAATCTTTATCTAAAATTCAAATTTCACTGGCATCCTGTATTTTTATTTGCAAAATGTAGCAACTTCACCTGTGAAAGACATAATAAATCCTTGAGTTCCGAGGTCAGGTCTGGCCTATAGGGGATTTCCATAAATATTTGTTGGGTCAGTAAGTGATAATTTTTATTCCTGTAGGTTTTCAGATGTAAATCAGGAGTACAATGTTTCTTAGTTGCTTAATAACTTATTATGATTTAGAAAGATTCACTTCTATACTTTTAGATAGGTCTCCTTTTCAATGAGCTGATATCAACTATTCTTAATGATTTCATAACTTGTGTCCAATTTCTTCTTATCCAGAAAATCCTGGCCTTAACATGCACCATATAGTAAAGAGGGTAATCATCTTTTAAAGTCATTTCAGAGACAGAATTGTAAAATACAAAACCTTGTAATCTCAATAGAGCAACAGAAATATTTTGTGCCTTAGTTGTTTTTCTTTGTGAGTAGGAATGATGTGAGAACAAATTGGGTGGATCAGAATAAAGTAGTGAGAACACACGGCATGTACAAGGTACGTAATGAATCCCCTCTTGAGTCCTTCTTCCCTCCTCATCGTGTACATACTTTAAATTAGCCAAGACAAAATATACTAATCATGGTGAAAATAGGAAGCCTCTAACAATAATGGAAGACCTCAAAAGCAAAAAAACATGTCTTCTTTTACATTTCTAATCCATTTACAGAATTAGCCAAACCATTGTAAATAAAGGTAGTTGAGACTTGAATTAAGTTTGAATTTTTACTTTTTTTTTTTTTTTTTGAGAGAGAGGGCACAAGAGGGGGCGAAGGGGGAGGAGAGAAATAGAGGGGAGAGAGAATCTCAAGTAGGCTCCACGCCAAATGTGGAGGGCTTGATCTCACCACCCTGAGATCATGACCTGAGTCAAAATCAAGAGTTGGATGCCTAACTGACTGAGCCACCCAGGCGCCTCTGTTTTACTTTTTTAAATTCATTCATCCATCCATTCATTCACACCAGAGCTGAAGTATACAACAAATTTGCTTGGGAATAAAATGGGTATATAGAATACAAAGAAATTTTCTATGTATGATTTAAATCTTGAGCTCTGACATGAAATAATAATGAGCTTAAATAATGTCAGATTAGGGAACACAGAACAGAAGGATCACCATGCAAGCGTAGGCAAGCTTGTGGTGCACCCCCTTCACACACAGACAGCATCGTTTAATTACTGGTTCAATGCTAGGTTAATAATCACTATCAACTGTCACATTTACTTAAGGCTTTTCTGAGAAGATATTAACACAGTCATTGACATTGTAGCTTGAGATTTCTATCAAATAAGTACGCTAGGCAGGAAGATTATGTGGGGGACTTCATTATACAGTATGCAGGCAAATGTATATTTTTGGGGGGGGTTATTTTATTGAGGTATAATTGACATGTAACATATTAGTTTCAGGTGTACAATATAACGATTCAATATTTGTATATATTAGTAAAATGATCGCCAGAATAAGTCTAATGTTCATGTTTTTCTTGTGATGAATACTTTTTTGTTTTTTTAAGATTTTATTTATTTGATAGAGAGAGACACAGCGAGAGAGGGAACACAAGCAGGGGGAGTGGGAGAGGGAGAAGCAGGCTTCCCACCGAGCAGGGAGCCCGATGCGGGGCTCGATCCCAGGACCCTGGGATCATGACCTGAGCCGAAGGCAGACGCTTAACCGACTGAGCCACCCAGGCGCCCCGTGATGAATACTTTTAAGATCTACTCTCTTAGCAGATTTATTGTAGTATTTTAGTTAATATAAATAATGTTTAAAACAAAATAAAAATCTGTAATTTTTCATACTTTATTCCTCCTAATGGAATCTGGTTAGGAAGACTGCCAGTCAAGATAAACAAAATACACCATAGTTGAAGATTAGATTTAGGTTAATATATTTATTCTCTCTTTTTTTTTTTAAGATTTTATTTATTTGTTTGACAGAGAGAGAGACAGTGAGAGAGGGAACGCAAGCAAGGGGAGTTTGAGAGGGAGAAGCAGGCTTCCCGCTGAGCAGGGAGCCCAATGTGGGGCTCGATCCCAGTCCCCTGGAATCATGACCTGAGCCGAAGGCAGACGCTTAACAACTGAGCCACCCAGGCACCCCATATATTTTTTTTTCCAAAGGTGAATTAAAGATATTTATTTTATTATTTTTAAAGATCTTATTTATTTGACAGAGAGAGACACAGCAAAGAGGGAACACAAGCAGGGGGAGGGGGAGAGGGAGAAGCAGGCCCCCTGCTGATCAGGGAGCCCGATGCGGGGCTCAATTCCAGGACCCTGGAATCATGACCTGAGCCGAAGGCAGATGCTTAACGACTGACCCACCCAGGCACCCCATGAATTAAAGATTTTTAATAGAATATTCTGAATCATTATCCTTAGTCATATTACAAATGTTTATTTGTATGTTCATCTAACATCCTGTCTTTCAGTAAGTCTTGTTACATTTATGTTTAAACTATAGACCAATTGGGCCACATCTATTCACATTCACTGCTAATAATATTCTGGCACAAGCTTCCACTATGTGACACTTGCCAGGACTACTTCCTGGACAGTTTATATGCTGAATGTTCTTGACCTTCCTTCAGTCTGTTCTCCAGTTAGCATTCAGAATGCTCTTTTATAAACAGATCAGAGCATGCCACTCCCTTAGTGAAAAAGACTTCTCATCTCATAAAGAGTAGTCAAGTGTTTTAAATAGCCTACAAAGTCTTCCACAACCTGGGTATTTTACACTTCACTTAATATTCTTCTTTCAGCTCCTTTTAGTTACACTGAATTTATGCTGTTCCTAAAACATACTGCATCTATTCCTGCCTCAGAGAATACATGTTTTTCCCTTTACCCAGAATACACTTCCTGATATTTTATAGTGTCAGTCTTTCCCATTATTTATGCCTCTAATCAAATGTCACCTTCTCAGGAAAAGTTTTCCTGACTACTTCACCCTAAACAGTATGATTTCTTTCAAAGCAAAAATTTGTACCAAAGTTAAGCAGGCAAGGAAGACCATATTTAAAGATATTGATATAGGGGATAAAGACCATAACTGAGTTTGAATTCAACTTCACTGAAACAAAAGGAATACACTTTGTAAGAGCTGGGGTAAGGGAGGCAAATCTTAGGCCATTTGTGATTATTAATTGGCTTTATCCAAAGGAAAACAAACTTTTCATATCTTCATGACAGGAGATAATTTTACAACTTGGAGCAACATCCTACCTCAATTAGGCTCCAACCCTATCTTCCACTGATGACATTTCAAAAGGATGGCTCTCAGGTCCTTGACAAATAAATCCATGGATTGTAAAACTGGAAAGAGGCTTTAAAAGGATTTATATGTTAAAGGGGCAAAGAAAGAGTTTATGATTACAAGTTTTCTAAAGTAAATGTTCAAAAAAGGGAGGTCAATCACTTCCCTCTATACTTGCAATGAACAAATGGAATTTGAAATTAAAAACACAATACCATTCACATTAGAACCCCCCAAACTGAAATACATAGGGCGTAAATCCAACATAATACGTACAAGACCTATATGAGAAAAACTACAAAACTCTGATGAACAAAATCCAAGAACTCAGTAAATGAGATATTCCAAGTTTATGGATGGGAAGACCCAATATTCTTAACAGGTCAATTCTTTCCAACCTGAACTGTTTGTTCAACACAGTCCCAACCAAAATTCTGGCTCATTATTTTGTAGATACTGACAACTGACTCTAAAATTTATATGGAAAGGCAAAAAACCCAGAAGAGCCAACACAAATTGAAGGAGATGTAGAAAGTTGGAGGACTGCCACTACCCAACCTTAAGACTTACTACAAAGCTGAAGAAATGAAGGCAGTGTGTTATTGGTGGAAGAATAGACAAATAGATCAATGGAACAGAATAGAGGGTCAGGAAAGAGAGTCTCACAAATATGGTCAACTGATCTTTAGAAAAGGATCAAACACAATAAATGGAGCAAAGAGAGTCTCTTCTACGAATGGTGCTGGAACAACATCCACATGCAAAAAGATGAATGTAGAAACATACTTTATACACATTTCACAAAAATTAACTCAGAATGCATCACAAACCTAAATGTAAAATGCAAAACTATAAAACTCTTAGAAGATAATGTAGGAGAAAACCCAGATGACCTTGACAATGACTTTACAGATACAGGACCAAAGGCATGATCCACAAAAGAAAGAAACTGGATTTCATTAAAATTAAAAGTAGTATCAAGAGAATGAGAAGATAAGCCAAAGACTGGGGAAAAGTGTATGCAAATAATGTCCTAATAAAGGACTGTGATCCAAAATATACAAAGAACCCTCAAAACTCGACAATAAGGAAACAAGCAACCTGGTTAAAAAATAAGCCAAAGACTTTAATAGATACTTCACCAAGAAAGATACACAGCAAATATTCACATGAAAAGATACTCTATATGTCATCAGAGAAATGTAAGTTAAAACAACAATGAGATACCATCACACACCTATTAGAATGGCCAAAATCCAGGGCACTGACAACAACAAATGCTGGTGAGGATGTGGAGCAACACAAACTTTCATTCATTGTTGATGGAAATGCAAAATGATAAGTCATTTTGGAAGAAAGTTTGGCTGTTGTTTGTTTTTTTTTTCTTTTTCAAAACTAAGCATACCCTTACCATGGAATCCAACAATTGTACTCCTTTATATTTGCCCATATGACTTGAAAACTTATGTCTGCACAAAATCCTGCACACACATGTTGGTAGAAGGTTTATTCATAATTGCCAAAATGTGGAAGCTAACAAGATGGCCTTTTGTAGGTGAATGGATAAATACATCCAGAAAATAAAATATTATTCTGTACTAAAAAGAAATAAACTGTCAAGTCATAAAAAGGCATGGAGGAAGCTTGAATTCATAATACTAAGAACTAAGTGCTAATGTGAAAATGCCATATACTATTTGATTCCAACTATAAGACATTCTAAAAAAAGCAAAACTATAGAGACAGTGAAAAGGTAAGTGGTTGTGAGAGGATAGGTAGAAGGAAGGGATGAAAAGGTAGAACACAGAGAGATTTTTAGGGCAGTGAAATACTCAGTATGAAAATATATTGATGGAGGGTCGCCTGGGTGGCTCAGTCGGTTAAGCCTCTGCCTTCAGCTCCAGTCATGATCCTGGGGTCCTGGGATTGAGCCCTGCATCAGTCTCCCTGCTTGGTGGGAAGCCTGCTTCTCCCTCTCCCACTCCCCCTGCTGTGTTTCTGCTCTCGCTGTGTCTCTCTCTGTCAAATAAATGAATAAAATCTTTAAAAAAAAAAAAGAAAGAAAGAAAATATACTGATGGATACATGTCATTATACATTTGTCCAAACTCATAGAATGTACAACACCAATGGTAAACCCAAGTCTAAACTATGGAAATTGGGTGATTATGATGTATCAATGAAGGTTCATCCATTGTAACAAATGTAGCACTCTTGTGGGGGAAGCTAACAATGAGGGAAGCTGTGCATGTATAAGGACAGGGAATATATGGTAAACCTCTCTACCTTCCTCTCAGTGTTACTGTGAATCTAAAATGGCTCTAAAAAAATAAAGTATATTAAATGATATGTATTTATATTTTGTAAAAAAGAAAAGAAGGAAGGAAGGAAGGAAGGAAGGAAGGAAGGAAGGAAGGAAGGAA
>NC_058416.1:11390423-11476958 GCF_002201575.2 Neomonachus schauinslandi
AGAAAGAAAGAAAGAAAGAAAGAAAGAAAGAAAGAAAGAAAGAAAGAGAGAGAAAGAAAGAAAAGGAAAGAAAAAGGAGGAAGGACTTGGATTCAGGAAGGAGGGTGTTTAAAATTTAGTGACGCTGATGGGAATGTTAAGGGTGTTTGGGTCATATTCTTCCCCTTATCACTTTACCCACATCCTTCCCCTGTCACTTTATTCCCTTCCTTATTTTTATTTTTTTTCTTTTAACTTGGTTATGACTTTATTTTTTCTCCATAGACTGTATGTTTTATAACAACAGCAATTTTGCCTATGAGGTTCAGAACCGTATCTCCATAATATAGATATATTCCTGGCACACAGTATTTAGTTACCCTTAAAATTAGAAAAACAATAAAATTAATTGATAATTAGACCACACAGTTTATTATAAAAGCATAATGAGTTGAGTAAACAAAAAAAATGTTAAAGTATCACTGTTAAGGTTATATGGAATATCTATCAGACTGTATTTAAAATTAATTGACAATTTTGAGGTAGGAAATTAGCAAAAAGTGTTCATCTGTTATATTCTCGCCATCTTTATATATGATGAAACCCATGAGCTAAAGCAAGTTTTTAAAAAATAAACTTTCCCTTTGCTTTGATGTCTCCAAATCTCAATTACAGGCTCTCACAAAGGTGATGATAATACTGATCTTTGAACAAATACGAAGGGCAGAGTGAGAATGAGGGAAAAGACTTTCATGGCCAAGAGTGCTCAGAAATCAGAGCCTGAGGCAAAAGCTCAGGTGTTAATACTTTGTGATAGAGTATACTCCCAGGGAAGCAGAGGAGTGATTTGTGATAAGCTGATTGCTCGGCCCTACTAGCTATTTTCATGAAAGCTCTATAAAGCTATTGCATCACTGAACCAAATCTGTAGTAGGAGAGAGGGAGAAGAAATCTACCACGCATTGTGTGGCATGGCAGGACTTGGGACCTTGTTGGGACCTGCCTGTTGAGCCACCTGGGGGATCAGCAGCCGCTACCCTACTGGCTTCAAACCACCCCCCCCCCCCCCCCACACCGCCTCCATGCCCCATAACTCTTGACTTCCTATAGCAGCAGCAGTGGCAAAAAAAAGTATGGGAGCAACACCGACTCTTTCTAGTGAATCCCCAGCCTCAAATCAAGGGAATTTCAGAGATCTTTGAATTTGATATAGTTCACCCTGTGGGCCACTCAGACCAGTTTGCACCATCTTATAATATCTAGATCTTTCCTGGAATAAAAAATGTGTTCTTCCCCCGCACCCCCAACCTTGAAGTGGGGTATGAGGGTGGGGAGTAAAATACCTCAAGGTGGTAGCAAGCTGCCATCTCCTAAAAAGAACTAAGAAGTGCTTGCACATCTGCTCCTGAAGCTATTACTGATGACCAGCATGTCCCTCTCTACCTCCAAAACTCAAGTTCCTTCACCCTGGACAGGACTTCAGCTGGTCTGGTTTGCTTGTCAGATTGTATAATCAAAATAATAAACTCCGAGGGGTTTGTATCCTTAGTGGTCTTATCCTTGTTGGGGCATATCTGCTGAAATACACTATGGCTGTCACTAGGCATGGAAGCATCAGGATACATCTCAGTAAATGCATTTGGTTACAGACATTTTCCTCTTTGTTCCTGTGTGGCAGCAACCCTGGAGATTCATGGTAATCAGAGTTGATTATCCCTTCCAGTTTTGTAACTCCTTTACCTGCTTTCCGGTCCTTTGGCAAAAGGGTACTAAAGTAATCAGATGGTAGTCATAGCTCTCAGTTCAGTGGAACCTGACAGAAGCTTTCTGCCCATGGAAACAAGAACTTGTAACGGACAGAGTTTAAATTTATAAACGGGGAAGCAGAAATTCCACAATTAAATTCCTGAATGTGGAAGGGGTCAGATCTATGTCTACCCTTTGTTTCCCATATCTATATATTGAAGATATTGGGGATATAGTACTTTTTATCAGTCAGTGGATAAATGCATATACCCATGATAGAGGATAGTGTTCCAAACCTACAAGTTATTTCCCCTGTGTTGGAGGTTTTAGCTGAGACTTCAGATTGGCTATATATGGCTAATCATGCACAGAAGATCAGTGAATCTCATTGCCATCTGCCATAAAAAGAGTTTCTTGATGCAGGATCTAGTTACAATGTAGCTGTAAAGTGCTACCTTGTCTTTGCCCCGTGCTCAAAATAAAGCTGTTACCTTTCTAGCCCTGTCCGCCATGGTGCTTAGCAGCCAGGGATGCATGGTCTCAGACATGTTTACCAAGTAAAACACTGACTTGAGGGACGCCTGGGTGGCTCAGTCGTTAAGCATCTGCCTTCGGCTCAGGTCATGATCCCAGGGTCCTGGGATCAAGCCCTGCATCGGGCTCCCTGCTCAGTGGGGAGCCTACTTCTCCCTCTCCCACTCTTCCTGCTTGTGTTCCCTCTCTCGCTGTGTCTCTCTCTGTCAAATAAATAAATAAAATCTTTAAAAAAAAATAAAAAAATAACAACAACAAAAAAAAGTTTCTTGCTCTGAGGTGATATACGTGGAATATTAGGTCCCTAGAGCTGCCATTCTGTAAACAGAGAAGCAAATCTCTATTCAGAATAAGTATTAATTCTAGTAATAAAAAATTGCTACCTCCTCCCAGGAACAAGGGGACTGGGACCAATTTAACTGAATTTCCACCAAATAGTTGATGCATTTCAGATAGGTTTCATGAAGAAATGATATTGAAGAGTCAACTTTGTTCTCTGCTGTTGTCCAGGACTACCAATAGTAATATCAGCCCTGATGAAGTAGAACTATGATGTTGGATCCATGCAGAGCTGTTACCATGGCCACCCTGGATGGGCCAGAGATCAAGCAGTGGATAGCAGAGAGCTGAGGCTGGCTAACATCTAAATTCAAGTCATCCCATCTACCAAATAGTTGAGAGCCTTCTCTTGGTTGGATGCTCTCTGGTGGTTATTAACTTAGGTTGTATATACTTTATATCCCTCCCCATAGGAACATGCACAGGGCTCTTCCTCATACTACTTTGTTCTCAATTCCCCAGTCCTTTTTCTTCTTACCATTAGCCAACACATTCACTATTGCACAGGAGTTAATGCACATCCATACTGTGACTGATTCTTCATTGGTATCAAATGAACAACCTGTGTACTACTTATAGCTCTTCCTACAGGGAGAATTTCGCCTCCACAACTGTTAGTTACTTTTGAGAAGGCTGTAAATTGATAGGCATCCAGTGCTGACTACCACCAACATAACATACCAACCACCGGGTGAAACAGATCCAAGTTATTTGCTTACTTGCTCTTCTGTCAGTTGGCCATAAATGTGCATTGAGGGAGAAGTACCAGTATAACAGATCTGATGACAGGAGTAACAAATACGTGAGCCACCTGCTCATTCAATTTATATACGCTTTCTCAATCTTTCCTGGCCCATTCCAAGTAAAACATTTCCACTTGGCAATGGAATACCAGTGGTTTGTGTGTTTGCCTAACATTATTCTTGGTGGCTCTGATAAACTGATAATGCATAGCTCATAATGAGTAATCACCTGGAGTTCCATGGTCAGGTATTCAGTCTTTATGAAAGCCCAATAGCACAATAAGAGGTGTAAGTGTGTTTAAGGGGGAATAATCCTTTGACACAGAATGGCATGGCCATGCTTCACAACATTACATGTATGCTCTGCAATTTTCTTACAGATCCTTAACAATGGGGGTATCTCTAGAATTATTTGGATTTGTTGATTAGGTCTAAGAAATAAGACAGCTTACATTATAATTCAGACCTATTGTAGAGCCCCTTCTTTCTCTAAACAACATTAAGAATTAGTTACCTTGTGTATTATTCAAGGTCCTCCAGAGGAGCAGAACAATATATATGGAGATTTATTATGAGGAAATGGCTCACGTGATTATCGAGGCTGCGCAGTCCCCTGATTTGTCATCTGCAAGCTGGAGATCCAGGAAAAGTCGATGGTGTGATTCAGTCAGACTCCAAAGGTCTGAGAACCAGGGGACACTATAGTGTAAAATCCCAGTCTGAGGGCTGGAAAAGATGAGATGAAATGTCCCAGTTTGAGCATGGAGACAGGGAAAAAAGAGGTGAATTCCTTCTTCTTCCTCCTTCTGTTCTACTCAGGCCCTCAATGGACTGATACCTACCCATATTGGTAGATCTACTTTACTGAGTCCATTGATTCAAATGCTAAACTTGTCTGGAAATACCCTCACAGACATACCCAGAAATAACATTTAATATGGGCACCAGTGACCAATGAAGTTGACACATAAAATTAATCATTACATCCTCTAAGGGACTTAAAAACAGATTAAGCAGCATTTCCATGCTACTTTTGAAATCAATGGGTACCACCAAGTGCTGTGTTTCTTTCTCAGGTAGACATGTGAGGAGTAACATTTTATCTTTTAATTTTGAGAAAATGTTCAAAAAGCTTCAATTTTTGGACTAAAAATGTACCAATACTGCAGACTTCTGAATCTTTTTGGTGCTTAGGAAAGCAGAAGAGTTCCTCCACCATTTCTTATCTCCTTTAATGTAAGTTCACTGAGTGAGAACAGTGGCAATCTAGAACCTCAGTAGAAATAGAAAACCCCAAAAGGGAAGTGAGGTGTGGGGGTGTAGCACTGATAGAAGCATCAGAGTCCTATCCCAAAGATACTGGTAACAGAGCAAGCCTTTGCAAGGGTTGCTCCTACCAGAACACAAGGCAAATGCACTGCTTTTAATTTCCTTAAGTTTTTTTTTTTTTTTAATATAAACTAAGGTCTTGTTGGTAATAATACATATATTGTATAACTAATTATTAGTCATTAATTTGTTACCTAATAATCATCAGGGATTGAGAGGCAACTCCAATATGAAAGACAGAGGTGGGGCGCCTGGGTGGCTCAGTCGTTAAGTGTCTGCCTTCGGCTCAGGTCATGGTCCCAGGGTCCTGGGATCGAGCCCCGCATCGGGCTCCCTGCTCCCCGGGAAGCCTGCTTCTCCCTCTCCCACTCCCCCTGCTTGTGTTCCCTCTCTCGCTGTATCTCTCTCTGTCAAATAAATAAAATCTTTAAAAAAAAAAAAAAAAGAAAGACAGAGGTGAGCAGAAAGGCAGTCACAAGCAAAGAAAGAAGGATTATCTTTAAAAATATATATATAGTAAAAAGCTAAATGAGTGGCAAAACAATAACATGTAGGTAAGAGATTAAGGCAGAAAAAGTTAGTGACTTAATCATCTGCGTTCATACTGATACCCAGCAGTATCATCATTGTATATTTCATATCCTGCTTAAAGTGGAGTTTACAGGCACCTGGGTGACTCAGTCGGTTAAGAGCTCGACTTGGTTTCAGCTCAGGCCACGATTTCAGGTCATGAGGTTGAGGCTTGCATCTGGCTTTGAGCTCAGTGGGCAGTCTGCTTGAGATTCTTTCCCCCTTCTTCTCCCTCCCAACCTGCCTTACCCACTTGCTCTTTCTCTATCTCTCAAATAAATAAATAATAAATCTTTAAAGGAAAAAAAAAGTGGAGTTCATCCATTATTTGGAAGAATTTAATAGTAATTATTTATGCAATATAATATGAAAAATAATAACATGAAACATATATAATAATAATTAGAATTAATTATCTGCAGGATATCATCTATGCTCTCAATCTTAGAGATTTGAAAACAATTTTTAAATAGCATTTATAGGCCCTATCAGGTAACACATTCCTACTCCTTCTGATAATGATATCTACTAAGGCAGAATATATAGATAAGAACAGTATTTTAATTGTAGGTAAGTAATTACATTATTAAGTAACACTGTTTACTGAACATACATGGCTGTGATTCTGTGTAAGAGAGATCCTAAAAAAGATTAAGGTGAAGATTTGTAAGCAACACAAATAGAAACTACTTGAAAGTTCATGCAATATACCAATGAGTACAAATGATATAGTATTTCTAATCTTAGCAACTGCAATCAGACCCTAATTAAGCAAAATGAAAATGTTCATGGGTGAAATAGAAATGGCTTTTAAAAATTTTAATTCAATACCAGGATTTTGACTTTTACACATAATTCCAAATGGCCTAAGCATGAGTTATAGATTTAAAAAAACGTCCTATATCCTTCTAGTCTTTCACACAATGAACAGGCTTGAATTGGGTTTAAGGCTTACACACCTGATAGGATACTGAATTCTGTCCTTTTGTATCTGAACCACTAAAACCTTGAGACTTCATTTGCTTCTCTTTGTGTGTATGTTTTGGATATGAAGCAAAAGATAAGAGTTTACATGTAAGTTTTAACTGGAACTTTTACCCTAGATTTAACACAATATCTATCAATCACATGCCAAAAGCACTTCGTAAGGAGACTAAAGAAAAGAAACTCATTTCTGAATTATTTAGTCCCTGTCACTCAGTACCTGACAGTATTGTCGTATTCTCTCACATTGTCTGATTTGTATATAGAAGTTACTTTGTCCTCAGATATTAGAAGATGATAGGCCACAAAGAATATATGCTTCCCACACAACTGTGTTAGGAGGTTGAGGGGGGGAAAAAAACACAGAAGAATGCATTCTTCTCTCATTCCTAGGGTATTACTTGGATGTGTTTCACTCTTCGTCAAGCTATTAAATCTCACCTTAAAACGTCAATATTTGTTCATGGAGCAAACATTTGACAAAAAGAGCAGCCAAGCTTCTGTTCTGTGATCAGTTTCTACTAAGCTTTATACCAAGAGCATCTTGTACAGATCTCTGAGACACACCCGAGTGGCAGACTACTGTGGGGCAGTCTGACTTCCAGATACACCTGCTGTGCCTGGACATCCACCAAGTTGTCCTGTTTCATAGGAAGCTCAGATTGATGATGGCTTGGTTTTTCTGAACATTCTCCACTTAGAATATCTCCTGCCTACAAATCCATATCTTACCAGGCTATGCAGAACCATTCGGAGAAGTATAAATCAATATGTCAGATAATATCTGACTGTAAATTTCCACTTACTATTATCTCCTTCAGTTTCATTATGGCAGAAAATAAAATAATTAAAAGGTCATTTGAAAGAACTGTTTCTTTTAGATCAATAAATACTTTGGGCTCCATACAATTCAACAATCCTAAATATACTGCCATTTGGTGTCAGAATATTAATCTATAACCCAAATGCTCCTTGATATCTGTCCTAGTTTGAAAACATATACTTGTAGCCAAATCAAAGTATTAATCCTTTTAACAGTAATGTAGAGGAGAACATCTCTATGTAATTAAAATGTATTTGAGCACCATCTTTCCCTCTTCCCACTAAAGCTCAGCAACTATTTGCTTGTAATTTGCCTTTTTACATCGTTGAGGGTATAGCTTTCTCTTTTACAAGCTGAGGTTGTGTTGTCACCAACAACAAATGCCTTTTCCTCTTTGCCATGGTGTGTAGCCAATAATGAGCTACAAAATTCCATAACTCATTAAAATAATGAAAACTAAAGCATATAGAGAAACCCCCAGTTCTTTATTAAGGAAGCTAGCCCCATCACCCCAGCTTTCAGACACTCTGTCCCTTTAAGACTTTCTTGGTTCTTTTGCAGGAGAGTATTCTGACATCTGGAAAGAGTCAGGATAACTAATACAGCTTCTTTCTTCTACGGGAGTAAGAAGATGGAATTATTAATTATTTTCAGCACCCATGAAAGAGGCGCCACAGGGGTGAATAAGTAAGACATAGAACTAGGATTTTGTTTTTGGGTTTTTTTTGTCTAGCAAATACATGCTAAAGATAAACCTAGGAAGACTTCCTTTACCGCTAAAATGGCTATGAAATAAGATGGACTATCATCTGTAAAAACAACAATCATAATCTTTTGTCAGTATGCAAAATAAAAAACAAATTAAAAAAAATTTAGAAAAGACAATTTTCAGTCTTTGGTCATTTTCAGCTTGCAGTCTTGCTCCACAGAGCAAACATAGTATGTGTTTTGGAGTGTTAACATTTTAAACTGCACAATTCCAAATCAGATTAAAGAGTTACAAATGGTAAAATGATGTTAGCTCTTGGAAAACTGTTTTGTTTAAAATTTCTTCTAGCACTGAACATGTTGGTGAACAAAATCAGAATTAAAGTTTTGTATAATTCAGTAAAGAACAGAAGCACTAAATTAGCCTTTGGATATTTTTAATTAAGAAAAACGTGATTATCTTAATTAGATAAAACTACGATTTCAGCAAAACTTTATTTCTAATATTTTGAGATGATTTTGTCAATATGATTTCGGAAAGAATACCAATCTCTTACTCAATTTTCACTTTTCAATTTTGGCAATGTACCATTTTACAAAGTAAATACCCTAGTGAGGATTTACTTCACAGTATATGAAACAGCATATAAGAATATGCAAACACACATATTGTAGACTAAAACTGTATGTCTAGGTCTATGTTAGTATGTCTCTTAAGAGGGTGGGGAAGGAGTAATTTAATGGAACCAGTAACTCAATAACAGATCCTATTTGCCCATTTAGAAATGTTTCTAATATTTCATAGTAAATATTTAATTAAATTATTAAATAAAAATATTGACAAATATTTCAAAGTAAAACAACTGGTTTCCAGTAAATATTTGTTGGATTGCATTTCAAACTATGATTTCACAGTATGCATGAGCCCAGGGCTTAACATAAGAATGAGATACACTCAGTGGTTTGGTGCATCTGCCACACTCCACAACACTGAGTGGTTCATGACCATCAATCTACATGGATACATGTAGCTTGCAAGTTTCTTGGCAAATTCATATGTCTTGCAAATTTTTGGCATATTCATAACATTGGTAGTGAGATGACCTTTTAAAGAATGTGGAGGGGGTCACTGGTTTTATATTCAAGGTATTAGAGTAAGTGTCGTTACTAAACACCATTATGGCAAATATTTATTTAAGTGTGTGCTACATGGAGGCAGGATGGAAAGCACAGAGAGTTTTTGTTTGTTTTTAAATTATCCACTTAAGGGATGCCTGGGTGGCTGGGTCAGTTAAGCATCTGCCTTCAGCTCAGGTCATGATCTTAAGGTCCTGGGATCAAGCCCCATGTGGAGCTCCCTGCTCAGCGGGGAGTCTGCTTCTCCCTCTGTCTCTACCTCTCTCCCTCTCTCTGCTCTCTCTCTCTCTCCTCTCTCAAATAAATAAATAAAATCTTTAAAAAAATGAATTATCCACTTAATTATATATTTCTATCTTCCCTGCTAAATTATAAACACTTTAAAAATAGGAGGTGTAATTTCCCCACTTCCTTGAATCACCAGTATCTAGCATATTGCCTGATACAGGGCAGAATTTTAATTAGTTTTATAATGCAAAATTGTTTTAAGTACAAAAGAAAACGTACACCATAAAATAAACAATGTCACATGGATGGGGACATAAATAGTAAATACAAAGTAGAATTTTTCCCCAGTGTTTAGGCATATGTTTCTGGGTTATATTATTTTTTATAGAATCCTAAGTACATCTATTTATAAAATTGTCATTTCAGTATATTTTAATTTTGTCTATAAAAATATACTGTGCACTCCATAAAAAGTATTTAAATGAACACTTTAGTATTCTTTAAGAAAAAAGTACTCAAAGTGTCAAACATTATGTTGTGAGGCTTACCTCCTTGTAGAAAGTTCATGGCCTATGAGTGAGCATGTAAGTTCTTATTTCTGTGATATAGGAAACATGAACATAGTACCATCCACCATCATTATGGTTATTAAAAAAAAAATAAGTTTCAGCTCTGAAATGAAAAGAGCTTGAAAGTTGTCTCTCCCATATTTACAACAAGGAAAAGCAACAAACAAACAAACAAAACAAAAAACCTTAAAATCAACTCTTCTTAAACCAGGGAACTAAATTCATAGGGAAAATAAACCAACTACAATAAAATTTGAAATAATCTACATCTAAGCATATCATATTCATACTACAGAAAAACAAAGGCAAAGAAAAAAATCTTGAACAAAGCCGGAGAGGAAAATGCATCTTACCCATAAAATAACAAGGATGATAATTACATTAGATTTCTGTTTACAAACTGCTGATTAGAAAAGAATGCAGTGGATATTTACTGTGTTGAATGAAAAATTGTCAAGCTAGGATTCTATATCCAGAAAAATTACCCTTCAAAAGTGAAGGAGAAATAAAGAATTTTTCAGACCAACAAAAACTGAGGAAACTCACTGACAGCAGACTGGCTTGTAGGATATACTTAAAAAAAAAAAAAAAAAAAAAAAAAGTCTTCAGGGAGAAAGAGAATGATAGGTAAGAAGCCAAGATCAAATAAGGAAAGAGCAGTGGAGAAGGAATAAACCAAGCTAAAGTAAAATCTATTATTTGTCCTATTCTTAACTGATCTAAAAGATAGATATTGGTTTAAAGTAATGGTATTAACAATGTATTATAGCATTGAATAGGTAAGTGAAATGGGTAACCGTAAGGCCATAGGTATGGGAGAGAGAAATTGAGAATATTCCCTTATAAGCTACCTGCACTATATGTGAAGCAGAATAGTGTTATTAAAAGGTGGAGTCGGGGGCGCCTGGGTGGCTCAGATGGTTAAGCGTCTGCCTTCGGCTCAGGTCATGATCCCAGGGTCCTGGGATCGAGTCCCGCATCGGGCTCTCTGCTCCTTGGGAGCCTGCTTCTCCCTCTGCCTCTCTCTCTCTGTCTCTCATGAATAAATAAATAAAAAATCTTTAAAAAAAAAAAAAAGGTGGAGTCAGATTAGTTAAAAATATGTATTGTAAAATATAAGGAATCTTAGTCACTATTTAAGTATAATTGAAGTGTTAAAAGAGGAGATAAAATGGAATCAGACAAAAAGCTCAACTAAAACAAGAGAACACCAGAAGAAAGGAGGGGGAAAATGAGACAACCAACATGTGCAATGAATAGAAAACATTGCCAACAGGATAAAATATTAATTCAACTAGATCAATGATTACTATAAATGTGAAGGTTCTAACTATACTGATTCAAAGACAGATTTTCAGATTTGATAAAAAAAATAAGACTTAACAAGGTTTTCTACAAGAAACCCACATTAAATATAAAGACTCAGATATGTTAAAGGGTAGAGAAATATCATGTTCACACTAATCAAAGGATAGCTCGAGTAACTATTATAATTTCCGACAAAGAAGACTGCAGAAAATGGAAAAGTATCCAAAATAAATAGGGGCATTACATAAAAATAAAAATAATAGTATGTCTTCTCCAAAAAGACATACTAATTTTTAACATGCATGCTCCTAACAACATGTGTTGATAGGTTGCAGCAAAATAGATAGATCCTGCAAGGAGCAATAAACAAATCACTATTATAACTGGAGATTCCAGAACCACTCTTTCAGTCATGACAGATCAAGCAGGAAGGGGGATAGACTCACCCACCATATATCTATGAAACCCTGCCTTCATGGAACATTCTAATGGAGAAAAAATATTTAAAACGTTTAGTTTATCAAATGGTGACAAATGACTTAGAGAAAAAAGCAGGAGAAAGAGTGTGAATTGGTGAGTGGTGTGCTCTGAATTTAAATAAAAACATTAGAAAAAGCTTTACAGGGATGGTGGTAGTTTAGGAAAGACAATTTGGTGGCAGAAACAGGCTACTTGGGTATAAGGGGGGAAGAATCCTTCAGGCAGAAGAAACAGTTCAGATGTTATATACCTTGTATTGTATATCTTAATGGGATCTTTTCTTTCTTAAATGGGATCACCAAGCAATGACTGTATGTATTCAACTTTCCTTCCTAGCCACCCTAAAGTTTATAATAACATATATGAAGATTTGGTGTAAAACAGCTAAGTTAGGGAAGCACAGAAAAAGTGTCTTTATGAAATGGAACATAGATTTAGTTCCTGCAAACTTGCTGAGCTGAGTGCATCAGGTGATAGGAAGCCAAAATCCATGATGCACCTTTCTTTTTTTCTATCTAATCCCAAACTATGAGACTATAATTATATGACACTTCAGCATATCATAAAAGGTTGGATCAGAGGTTTGCTGCCTTTGACCAAATGTCATTTATTATACAACTTACTTACCAAAAAATAGTTTCAGTTTGATCTTTAATATAAATTATAGAGATTTTAAGAGAATAAAGTTTGACTCTGCACTATATTACCACTTGCAAAGGTCCTTGTAAAGTTGCCAGTGGAAATCCATAACTCATCTCTGTGCTTCTTTTGGACACCTTTTTAGAATTGCAGTGAGAATAAGGAAATTGTAAGGGAATTAAGAATAATGAATAACAATATTTCAAATAAGAAAAAGGAAATTCTATTGAATGCATGATCTATCTACAAGAACACTTAATCAATGTGAGGGCGCTTACATTTCATACCCGAGTTAAAAACTTTTTAATCCAAAAAAAGCATGTAATAAACATTGTAGAATAAATCCTAATGAAGTAACTTTGTGAAAAAATCTTGTTATTCTTAATCAAGTTGTTGCAAACTTCCAATTTCTAGTGATGGCTTCAAAAAAAATTAAAACCCTTGTTCAGTTATGCTATTACTTTCAAAATTATATTTTCCATCTTTTATAGATACAATTTATAATTATGCACAGACATATTACATGTCTACTAAATTAAGTAAACATGTAATATGATTTGACAAACGAATGGATGAACTCCTGAAAATTTGAAAACTTTATTGATTTACTGACCATTAAAAAAATGTAGCTTGAGAGAAGATCATCTTTCATGCATCATAGGCATACTTTTTAAGATTTGATTTTCCTGTTTTAAGTAGATAACCTCTACTTCTATTTTTTGAAATTTGGGAAAATTAAAATTGACTATTGCCTAAAATTACAGATTTACTGATCACAGACCATTTAATATTCAAGATGTTCTAACTCCCTAATTCACGAAAATGCTGTTCAATTATTCCATGGGGTAGGGTTTCATCTTCCTTCAAAATATGGATATTATTTCTATTATATCATATGTATTAACCTAATGTATTGAACTAAATCAAATCTGCATAGCTAATTATTAATTTTATTAAATATAAAGCTATCTATTGAATAAATAATTTCCATTTATGGAGAGGTTATGGTTAAGGGGTATTTGATACATTACTTACCTCTCTAGTTATCATATATGATTATACACACACATACATATATATTACATAGAGTATAAATATACAAATATATACATATATCCCGTATATATAACATCATAGCACCTTATTAAATGCTGCATAAGAAACCAGTCTAATGTGTGTATTTTTCTAATTGAGACTGATACCTAGATTTTCTTTTTTTTTTTATTTTAAAGATTTTATTTATTTATTTGACAGAGACAGAGATAGCGAGAGCAGGAACACAAGCAGCGGGAGTGGGAGAGGGAGAAGCAGGCTTTCCGCCGAGGAGGGAGCCCGATGCGGGACTCGATCCCAGGACCCTGGGATCATGACCTGAGCCGAAGGCAGACGCTTAACGACTGAGCCACCCAGGCGCCTGAGATTTTCTTTAAGACTTACTAACTTGTGTGAAAACAACAGTGGCATGATAACAGAATTTAATGACCTGCTCTTAAAGCCTGCTACAATCCACAAATGGAAGAGAAAAAGACATTTGATCAAGGTCACACCAGGATTAACTCTATTTTTGTAAGAGAGTGCCAGGGGATGTTTAATATCCACACACGGCAGACAAGACCTTGGTTTTACAGTCTCACCTGAAAGACCCTCACATACTCTATTCCATAATTAATTTACTTCAGAAAGGATGGAGGTTAAGACAGATGGGATTTGGAAGGAAGTTTAAATTCTACAACCTTGCACGTAGGAGAACTCAGGAAGTTGCAGTTTATAGTTATGCATGAGCAATAATTCTTGACCTAATGAAAGTATTAGGTATAATTCACCTGTTTCTTTCTTTCATTTCTCCTCTCTTTATGACAGAAGGTACTTTTGGCGCAAGGCCTCAGCCCAAGTGAGGCTCCTACCTCCCACAGAAACTGGGGTGTTATCTTCTTTGATGATGACATTTCAAAGAGATGGTTCCCAGGTCTTTGAGGAAGATATTCCCAGGTTGCTAAGCTGGTGAGAGGCTTATTTAGCTTTTGAAATGATTTACATGCATTTCAAAGAGACTGAGAAAGAAGTTATAATTACAAGTTTTCTAAAGTGAATGCTCTAAGAAAAGAGAGCAGTGAGAAATCTCTTCCCTAATTTTCAACAGAGAAAATGAAGCCTCTTATTTTTAATTTGTATTTATCCTGATGGTTGTTTTTCCTATTTTCTAATCGTTTTTTTTTTAATTGGGGTATAAAGCACATTGATTTATCTATTTATTTTTATGTAAATACAACTCTCCCAATTTTTTATAGATTTTTGAGAAAGTCTTGAAATCAAGTAATATAGTTTTACAAATTTGCTGATCTTTTAAAAGATTATTTTGACTACTTAGGCCCTTTTTATTTTCCTATTAATTTTTGAATATGATCATCATTAAAAAAACTGCTGAGATTTTGCTTAGAATTTCGTTGAAACTATAGATTAATTCAGAAAGTATTGCTAACCTAATAACATTAAATTATCCAATCATGAAGGTGACATATTTTCCATTTATTTGTCTTCTTTAATTTTTCTCAGCAATGTTTCCTCATCTTCAGTGTATCTGCCTCATACTTTGTTACACATTTTGTATTTTGTAAGGCCAATGTAAATGATACATTTATGACACTTTTCATTAGCTTAGTGCTATTAAGTAAAAGCACAATCAACTATTGGCTTGCCCTTGTAATTCGCAACCTTACCTAATTCATTGATTATTTCTAACAATTTCTTAGGAATGTCTACATACATAACTAATTGACAAATAAAAGTTTTATTCTCCCTTTCCAACTTTTGTGACTTTCACATGTCCTGCCTGCTTGATTGCAAGGACTATAAGTACCAAGCTAAGTAGCAATATTAAGAATCAGGTTGATGGGCATTAAGGAGGGCACTTGTTGTGATGAGCACTGGGTGTTATATGTAAGTGATGAATCACTAAATTCTGCACCTGAAACTAATATTACACTGTGTGCTCACTAACTGGAATTTAAATAAAAACCTGAAAAATAAAAATGAGTAAAATAAAAAAAGAGTGGGTTAAGTAATATAGTATATTTAGTATATTAGTATATATTTATATTCTTATGTAGTCATAATTAGTATATTAGTATAAAATTGTATATCAAAGAGCAATTAAAAAAAAAAGAGTAGGTGGGCTGGGCAAGGTACCTGAGGTTGCAAAATTTAAGGAAGTACTCAGTGCTGCCAAATGTAGATCCCTGTACTTACAAGACCCTGAGACTGCTGCTTTACAAGGGAGATGTCTATACATAGTTGTGAGAGAATCACTTTTAGAAGTTTATTCCTCTATACCAGAAGTACAGACATCCCGACGACTGAACTTTAGTTCTTACTGTTTTAAAAATAAATAAATAAACAAATAGATAAATCTTTAGCTGCAAAATGATTATTACTTTTGTTTATATTAGGTTTGAATAAAATCATAATTCTGTCAAATATTTTGAGGAGGGTCTTATGTTTTCAGCCTAAAGTTAGTTATGGTAATAGTACACAAGAGAGTTAGGATCATGGTATTTTCCCGCATTTAATGCATAGCTCAGATTCTCATGTGTTAGATTTGGAACATAACTTGGAAATCATCCAAAAATTAAACAAACAAGCAAATAAACAAATAAATACTACTATTTACTCATTTCTTTTCTTCTGAGCACTACACCCATGAGGTATAATTTTATATAAAATTTATATTTAATTTTTATAAAATTCAGTGTTCCCAAGAGCAATACAAATTAGGTTTTATCAATGTTCACTTTATAAGTGAGAAAACTGAAGATCAGAAAGAAAAAATAATCACTCAACTATAACCCTGCTATGAGTTATTGGTAGAGACAATCCTTGAAAGCAAGTATTTTTTATATATTTTTTATTATGTTATGTTAATCACTATACATTACATCATTAGTTTTTGATGTAGTGTTCCATGGAAAGCAAGTATTTTTAATTTTAATTTTTTTTAATTTGCTCATTGATGTATTCCAGCCCCTAAAAGAGTATCTGACAAATAACCAGCCCTCATTTAGCACTTGTTAAATGGACAAAATAATTTTGATCCTTGGTTAAGTCTCATTTCCATTGCTCTTTCTGCTTGTAATGGTAAGTATCTAATAACACATCACATATGAAAATAATTTTCTTTTTTTTTAATATTTTATTTACTTGACAGAGAGAGAGATAACGAGAGCAGGAACACAAGCAGGGGGAGTGGGAGAAGGAGAAGCAGGCTTCCTGCAAAGCAGGGAGCCCGATGCGGAACTCGATCCCAGGACCCTGGGATCATGACCTGAGCCGAAGGCAGACGCTTAACGACTGAGCCACCCAGGCGCCCGAAAATAATTTTCATATTTAGCAATTATATTTGAAACATATTGGCTTCTGGGTGCCTGGGTGGCTCAGTCGTTAAGCGGCTGCCTTCGGCTCAGGTCATGATCCCAGAGTCCTGGGATCGAGCCCCACATCAGGCTTCCTGCGCAGTGGGAAGTCTGCTTCTCCCTTTCCCACTCCCCCTGCTTGTGTTCCTCTCTCGCTGTCTCTGTCTCTGTCAAATAAATAAATAAAATCTTTAAAAAAAAAAAAAAGAAAAAAAGAAACATATTGGCTTCTTTGTAGTAAGATAAGGCATTAAGGAAGGGTTCAGGACTATCTTTTAGATTTGCTTTCACCTTACAAGTTCATCTGGGGGCTGTGATGTGCTGACTTCAGCTTATGTTAAGATAAGGTAAAAAGCTCAAGTAATACAGCTTGAACCATAATAAATGTTTCCCAGTAGGTAAGGATGTTGTCAGGGTATGAGCCATACTCATAATGCAGGCCATTAGCATACTAGAATATTTGTCCATGGGCAACAGATATAGATAAAGTCCTCAGGCTCAAAAGAAGGAAACTAGTCAAAATTAAGCCAGGTTCTGAGAATAGAGATAAGAAGAGAATCGAACATAAAAAAATAACAAACCTAAAGGGAGAATACAGAAAAAGAGCTATATGCAGGGGGACAAAAATGAAACAAACGAGTAATGGTTCCTATGTCCTCGTTAAACCTAAAAAGGCAGTAGCCACATTGTCCTAAATGAAGTTGTTGATAGTACTGAGTGCTTTAAGTCAAGACAAATCTTGAAACTGGGAGAAGACTGAATCTACAGAATTGGAACTCACTGGATTTATTGAAAACAACTAAGTGAGTTTTGTCCGAAATAATCTTAGTTAAGATGGCCATTCAAGAGTATGTTTTATGTCTAGCATGGGGAAATCCAAGTTGTTCCTAGGGCTCAATTTAGTGTCTTTAAGCTCTACTAAAATGCATGGCATACAAAATATATAATTGCTCCAGCATTCAGGGAACCTATAGTCTTGTGTGAGAGACATACATTAATAAAAATAGTATCACAATTATGAATGTATTACATATGACTTACATTTGAGATAAGTGCTCTGAAGGGAAGCAACAGCCTCTTCTAAGAGTGTATAACAAAGACACATGCCGTATACTGATGTTTTCGGGGTCTTTCCTGAGAAAACAGCTTTTAAGTTAGTGTTGAAGTTATGGATGACCAGATTTCCCAGAAGTAGTAGAAAGGAATCCAGTCATTTAATCCATGAAGAGAAATAACTAGTTGATTTGGTAGCTAAAAGTAATAAATAAAAGTAGCAAATGGTATAATCTAAGGTCACAGGCTTTAAAAAAAAACATTCAGTGTTTGGAGAATGGAAGAGAAATGTTTAGGGGGCATATGTTAATTCATATTTAATACTTCTGATTATTGTTCAATTTGTCAGTATTGATGCAGAATTAAAATTCTCATTCATGTATCCCATTTCAAGTAAGTATTTTCAATAAACATTGACAGGAAAATTTTGAGAGCTACATCACTCTGAGAAGCTTAGAAGTTTTTTTTAAAATTTTTTTAAAGAGAGAAGATACTTTAATTCTTTGGTAAAAGTATTATTTTGGGGTTCAAGGCTATAAACTCTTCTATAGTAGAAATGATTTTATCATTATTGGAGCAAATGAATTGCTAGCATACTGAGGTTTGAACTACCTCGAATTGTTCTGGAAATTTATCTCTAAGGCTAAACAGTGTGGCACCATAATTATTGAGTTTAGATGAGGGAAAGGCAACAAGGACACCCTTGAATAAATGAAATGTCAAAGCAGGGTTGAAGGCAATAGTCATGCCTAGCATGGAGGAAATCCTTAATGACACTTTTTACAGAGTTCAAAAAAATCATTGCAATTCCCTTTAACTGACAAGAAGAAGAGTAATCTGTCAGCTAGAACACTTAAGGCTAGCCAACTAAATTGGTTTGAGGCATCCTGAAGGAAACCAAATCTAATCTAATCAATAACACTGACACACCAAAGAGATGTACATAGAAACAATTTTAAAAACAAGGGATAATATAAATTTTAAAATGTATAATAATTTTTCTTTTTAAGTTCCTGATAATAAATAAAATTTAAAGTAATATTTGTATACATTCATGTTCCTTTTAATTTTAGCAAGTAAATTATTTTGTTGGTGGTGATCCTTTTGAGGGATAAATACTTAACATGTATATGTGTGTATTCCTCAACACACACACAAATGTGCGCACACACACTACTATATGACGTAAAATTTTACCCTAATAAACAACAGTATGGCTTTTTTCCCCTTGGTATTTTTGAATCTCAATTAAAAACATTGGCTAATCAGAACCTCACTAAGTACTAAGCATGGAAAATTCTTATCTCTTCCTGACTCAGCTGTCTTTCAGCTTCCTTTATCTCAAACTTATAAATGTCTCTAATTGGGCTATTTGCCCAACATTTTCTCATTTCAATATTATGATTGACCTTGAAGAAATTGTTCTGGGATTCCACCCATACTAGTAATTATAGCTCCATTATGCCCCTTGCTTAACTCAGGAGGTGTTTAGACTTTGATCAATGTATTCATTGCACTTATTGATTGATAATTATAATGCATTACTTGCCGACTTTCCTGCCTCCCTCATTAATTGTCTCACCACAGTCCAGAAATATAGTTGCGAGACCCTTAGCATGCATTTTGCCAGAACTTATCACTCTATTTTTACATTTACTCTGTGTTTAATTGTTCACTTCCACTATTAAATCCTCAGCATATTATTTATTGTAGCTTCCTGGCCCTATTGCTATGGATCCAAGTAGCCTTCACCGCTCTTACATCCCCTTTGCCCACTGCTTGGTGTGCTCTTACAAACTTAAAATTTCCAGACTGTTACAAAGAGCCCAAAGAGACCTGGTCCTTAATTACTCTAGGATCTATAAAGAATTTATACTTTATATTTTAAAGTGTAAACTGGAATATATTGAAGTTTGTGAATATTATTATTTTCCCTTGAGTCAAGGACAGTTAAGTATACTACCCCCTCTTCGTCTAACAATGTAATTTGGGAAGGTGGTAGGAAACAGGACTTCCATCGGTGTACAAATATATTTAAAGCTACGTCTTTGGGCAAGGAAACTGGGCACATAACATACTGTTTGTGTTCAGTCATTTTATGTCATCACTTAAACTACACTAAATGATGGTCTGGGTCAAGATAGCACGTTATATGCATTTGTGAGAAAAAATACTAATAGTCATCTGTGTATTCCTTCTACCCAATGGGTCATCCTTAAAACCTTTTGTAGACATTTCAAATCATGCTTTTCCCAAGTGATGTGTGTGTTTAATGTCTGATATTTTTCTCATCTATCCATTTAGTCATATTACTTAATATATTTATTGTTCACACATCCCCCAGACCATTGCAAGCAGTTAGGGGCTTCCTATGAACTCCCTAATAAACGTTCTTCATTCTTCATAGTTTCCACCTCTTCACATGTTTATGTAACTATTTATTTGTTTGACTCCAGGTTCCAACTTGGCCACTAGATTTTAGATCTATTTCCAGCACTTAGCATATGGAAGGTTTCAATATATGTTTATCCATCTATCTATGTAAAGATGACAAGGAAAAGGAAAAAGTTGATACAAATGAATGGTGTACTCTTCTCTTATAAACTGCATATGCATCAAGGGACACATACATCAAAAACTGAAGAATAGCTATAGCCATAATGAGTATGGACAAAGGCAATTATTACTTTTATTTGGTAAAAATGTTTCTTTAACCCATCTACAAGGCTGCATTATTCTCTGATCTTACTACCTGATTTTAATATTTTTCTTAATTGTAGGTGATCATTCCAATATTTAACTACTTTGCTGCCTAAAGAACTAGTATTTTTTTAAAGATTTTATTTATTTGTCGGGGGGGGGGCAGAAGCAGGGGAAGTGGCAGGCAGAGGGAGAAGCAGGTTCCCCACTGGGCAAGGAGCTGGATGTGGGACTCGATCCCAGGACCCTGGGATCATGACCTGAGCCGGAGGCTTAACTGACTGAGCCACCCAAGTGTCCCAAGAACTAGTATTTTTTTTTTTAATTTTCCATATGCTTTCTTGTTTTTCTTTCAGTGTTTTCAAATGAGCTTTCAAGAGCACATTTTTAGCCTCAGTATTGGCTTTTCGTATTGCCAACATCCCAATTGGACTTTTAAAATGAGATTAGTAGATAGACAAAGTGAGTAAAGATAAATCTTAAAGTTAAAAAACTAAAATACTACCTGAGTGATACCAATTTTGTTTCTTTCTTATGAATTTTATCTATTTTACCCTCTATTTTATCTATTTTTATCCTAAAAATAAAGATGAAAAACATTCTATAAATAGGAACAAGCGATTATTTCATATAGAACAAAAAGTGATTCACCTAGAAATACTATTTTTACAATTAAAAATAAAGAGTATTCTATAATATTTTAAATCATGATACATTAAACATGAAAATGTGAACTTCACACAATTTTTCCTGTATTGTATAGAAATATATTTTTTTAAACTTATTTGTAGAATCAGAGAACTGGATTGTTATAAAACAGATAGGCTTTTTTGAGTGCCATTGAAATGATAGAGACAGTGTGTAAATAATGTGTAAAAAATCTTTTGATTATCTCCAGTTACATCACAAAGTATCACTCCCTGTCAAATCCCTCAGTTTCTCACAGCTCCAAACGGCTTGGGGAATAAATCCCATCTACCATGATCCAGTGCAGCCTTTTTATCCTTAGCCACTTGGAAGGAGGGTACATTGTTTTTATACAAAACCACCGAGTATTTGGATATTGAGAGGTGGGGAGGAAAGGAGAAAACAATGTTGAAGAAATTTAAATTTGTTTAAAAAAATAAGTTATTTAAAAATCTGTTCACACACATAATGTCACACACATCCCAAGGGCTGTTTGCTTATTCATGTGTATTTTCAGAGTTTATTTACAGTGTAGAAACAGCTACATTTTTACTGAGTGTGATCCAACTTAAATTAATAAGCCTCAAAATAATTCATGATTTACTAGAGAAAATGAAAGCAGTCCTTCAAGTGTTACTTCCATTTGGACAACTGTTAATCTATATTACGTCAAAAACAATTTAGTATTTTACCCTGCTTTACTGCGCTATTTCACATCATCTGTAAAGATATATTTTATTTGAAGATTCTCAGATTAATCTCTGGATTGGCATAATGGCTACTATCCATTATTACCTGTAAGTTATTAGTAGCTAACAAGACTAAAATTTGAAAGAATTGAGAGTTGAAAGCTGATAAAAATAAGTCAATATTTCTACACAATAGTTGTTACACTTAACTTTTACCCAACATGAGTCCTCGCTCGGTTGTAAAATTTGCTTCATAATGGTAAGCTTACAATGAGAATCACCTATTCCTACTCACAGACATCTTTGAACATATCATAGTATCTCTCATCCTCTTTCCAGGATACATATGCTGCATTAATATATGGCTGCAATCCTTCCATTAGTACTGTAATATATATTTTTTTAATTTTCTGCCTCAGCTACACAAATTAGACATTTGATTTATTGGGTCATTCTGACAGATAGATTATTTATCATTACCCAATAAGATGAAAAATATCCAGTAAGCTTTTCTGAATCATGGAAAAATTTCAACCTTTGGTAATGGTGTTAGAATTTCAAGCTTTGCTACTAATAAAAATGTAGTTGTATTTAACCCTATAAATTTTCTGTTGGTTTTCATATTTTTTCTATTTCATTATATAAATTATATAAGATTAAAAACACCTTATAAATAGAAAAAAATAGTTAATATCAGTCTTAGTATTTTGGAATGATGTTTCCTGATTCTGACTACTTATATGTTAACACATTTGCAATCACAGCGGAATACATTTTTTCTTCTGCTGTGCTTAACAAACATACGCCTTATATACGCCATGGTTGGCAGAATCTTGGCCCCCATGAAATTTGTCCTCTGATGTGTCTGTGAATATGTTATGATAACTGACAAAGACACTCTACAAATATAACTATGGTTATTAATCAGTTGAGTTTAAGATAAGGAGATTATCCTGGATATCCTGGTGGGCCCAATATAATCACATAAGCCCTTAAAAGCAGAAGAAAAAGTTGGAGATTTTTGAAGCAAGGGAAAGATTTGATGTGCTTGAAGGTAGAAGGGACCATGTACAAAGTGTGAGAGGGAAATACATTCTACCCAAAACCACTGTGCTCATAAGAGGATCCAGAGCCTTAGCTGAGAGCAACAACCTTGGGTAATTGATGTCTTGAGTTGAGCCAAGTGAGACCCTTTTTTTTTTCTTTTTTTAATTTTATTATGTTATGTTAGTCACCATACAATACATCATTAGTTTTTGATGTGGTGATCCACAATCCATTGTTTTCATATAATACCCAGTGCTCCATGCAGTACGTGCCCTCCTTAATACCCATCACTGGGCTAACCCATCCCCCCTCCCCCTCCCCTCTAAAACCCTGTTTGTTTCTCAGAGTCCAGTCTCTCATGGTTCGTCTCTCCTTCCAATCCCCCCCGCCGCCATCTGACCCTTAGCAGAGAATGTAGACACACCATACTAGACTTCTAACAAACAGGAAATATGAGATTATAAGTGGCATTTTACACTACTAAATTTGTGGCGATTTGTTACTCAGCAATAAAAAACTAACACATAGTTCTTGTTCTTAGTCTTCATTATTATTCAATATTCAGATTATTCCACTGATAAGTAACATGGACACTGGTGTTACAAGTAATGCCAAAAAAAGATAGGACATGGTTTGAACCTTTAAGAAATCTACCATATAGCCATAAAGGTAAATAGTCACAAAAGAAAAATTGAAAAATCCTTATTATTTGCCACAAATAGAAGTATTCAGGAAGAATTGCAGCAGCAGGATGAACTGTTTTGTTCGGAGTCCTATAATCTAATTGACTCTCAAGATTGTCTCATTAAGTCTATTTGTACTAACATAATCTTGATTAAGTGGCTGGAAATAAATAGAAACTGTAAATAGGATATTATTTTAGAGATGTTAAGGGACAGACTACCGGCATTAGCTGGGCAGCATGACGTTACTCCACTAAAGATGGACAAACATAAAACAAGCTGCATATCTAAGATTTTCTGTAATCTCAACATGACCAAAGGATCCTATATAAAGTAACAGGTGTTACTTTTGGATAAGGTCATTGTTAGGGGAAGCAATGCTGGGTGGCCTCACACAGTAGAATATCCATGTTGTAGGAAGGGGACTAGCCAAGACTTACTCCAAGATTCTAGGCCAGACAACTGAGGAAAAAGATACAATGAAAAGAAATGAAGTAGCTTTAAAAAGCCAGTTGCGCAGAAGAGGGAATATTAAAGGTTGATCAAAATAATGTCTAAATTAAGGTATCTTCTGTTACAAGTAGTAGAAGTCATGACCCAGTCTACAGAATATAAAAGTCCATCAGCTCACATAATAGCATGCAGGATTGGTAGATGGAGCATCTCAGTATTGTCATCTAGGACTCAAACTTGTTCCTTCTCTCTTTTTTCCTGTCCAGAGCATCAGCCTTATTCTAAGATTAATTTCTCCTGGTGGTTTTAGGATCATTGTCCGCAAAATCCACACCAAAGTATTTCCCTGTTCACATCCTCCATAAGATAAAGAACCTTCTTCCCAACTCATGGTGACCACCCTTCTCTTCAGTCTGATTAAGTCAACTTAGTCATGTGTCTCCTTTAGGACAAAAATAGTCATGAGGGAAATACTTATATTGGCTTAGGTTAGATTTAGATTCATCTAATACAATAAACATAAAATATACTTTAAGGTTATAAACGTAGTAAAGGAACTTAAAAAGTATAATTCTACCTTATGTTTTAGAAAAATAATGGAAGAGGAAACCACATTGGTCTCTAACACAAATGTCATCCTGTTAGATGAGCTTTGAAGGAATCTGACTTGTCAGATTGGTCATCCAATATGGAAACACCCAGTTCTGTTATCTAGATATCTCTTTTCATTGTCTTCATGGTACTTAGTTCTTCCTCTGGAATAAACTACTTTGCCTGTCCTCCTCCATTTCCTCCATGGCCATGTCTAAAATGGGCATTTGGGTGTCAGCCCATTTGGGAAACTTCATAATTTTTAGCAGATCTTGCTTCTACTTAGTACAAGTTGGGGTCTCTGGGGATTGCCTTATGAAGCATTTTGTAGCTTATTACCATAAATCAAATTTCAATCTAAGTTTATTTACTAAAGGAGCACATAGATTTTTTTAAATAATAAACATTTTAATAATTTTGAGGATATCTGTATTATAATATAAGACTATATATGTTATTGAAAGAAATCACATTTGTTATAATATGAGTGACTCAGTTCAGGCTATAAACAATTGTTACCATAGAAATATGAATTTACTCACCAGCCGTGTATTCACCAACTATGACCTCATTGTTCTACAAATCTCTACTTCTAGTTAACAATCAAGTCTGAATACTGAAGATTCTTTTAGGATAATATACATTTATCAGCATTCCACATTGTGAAAGTCATTTTTATAGACACAATAATGCTATTCTTAAAGAGTAACTTAAAACACAAGGCAGAAGTTTGACCCTTTATCATACTTTAACACATTAAGAAAGGTACTAAAATGCCCAATGCCACAGAAAAGCTATGTAAGGTGAAAATTGATACAAGATAAATGGATATAAGGAATTAAAACAAGTAATGATATTAGATATAGTGTTTTGTAAAGAGTTGTTTTCTAACAAATTGTGGAAATATAAGCCAGAATGAAAGGAGAGAGTATTCAGGAAGCATAAGAAGCTACATTGGCTGGCTGCTCCTTCATGATGTTCAAAGCTGACAGGAGTGAGGGTATGTAAGGGAGTGGTATCGTTAACAGAATTTTTTTCTTGTTTTTTGTTTGTTATATTATGTTTATCTTCACTTAGGGAAGAACATATGTATTTATGCTTTAGACAACAAATGGGCAGTTTATAGAAAAGGCTGAAGGTTTAACAGTGGAAGGAAATCATTTATGGAGCAATGACCTGGACAGCAGAACCTAAATTCATAATTTGTACATTATGTATTATCGATATATGTGAGCATGCTTTTCCCCCAATATGACTAAAGAGGCACATTTGTTTTAGTTACAACTGGAGAAACCACTTCATGAGGAAAGAGAAAGATGTTGGGTAAATATACTGAGTAGTTAATTATAGAAACTAGGGAAGATGAATTCATATTGACTGATACCATTTTTTTCTAAGAAAGTACAAGTTAATATCATCATCTAAGAGTGAAGGGGCAAGAATTTAAGCCTTCAGTGTAGGTTTCAATATTTCCTATTTATTCCAATATGAACAAATGCTTTATATATAATTATACTTCTTACTTGACAAAAGATAAAAGAACTTAAAACCAACACAGAATTGGTTGCAGTGCAACCCAATGTAATCACATACCATTTCTTTCTACCTCTAGTTTATGTGGATTCTTTTACTGATTTTTCTTTTTTGTATAGTTTAATTGTGCCTGGTTGTAAAATGTTTGACTTCCACAGAACCCAGGACAAATTTTGGTGATTTATTAGAGAGGAAAGAGTTTCGAGGCAAAAAGACTCTTTAAAAGATAAGTTCAGGTGATGATGTACACTTAAATTACATGATTGGCAATGTGTCTAGATTCCAAATATTAGAAAAAATATGATCTTTTACCAAACTGGAAATGACAAATAAGGGAGTCAAACTCTGGATTACTCTTTCAGAATAAATAGCCATTAATTGAGCAAGTAATTATTGGAGAAGAAAGAGGTTAAGAGGTAATCTGATACTGTTACTTTGGGATATGTTGAGTCGGTAGGACATACAAGTAGAGATGGAAATTTAGTTAGCAGTTTAAATGCAGCTCTGGAGCTTAGGAAACAACTTCTGAGTGAGGCATCATTATATATTTGATTATTGAAGACGTAGAATAAGTTGATGTTGACTGGGAATGACAAATAATGAAAGAGCAGGAGAATCCTGTTGAGAAGGAAGGGAAAGATGAATCAGTAGAAGAGATAAAGGGGGGAATAGTCTTAGATGTTAGATTATTTTTCTGAGTATTTTCGGCAATAAGCTATTTACATAAATTGTGTTTGTATTTGTTCTTAACCATAATATTTTGGGGATGTTATTACCTCGTACCTTTTATTTAAAAAGAAGCTGGATCTCAGAGAGGTTAAATAATTTGCACAAGGTTATCAATATAGGATCCAGCAATGGCAGAAACCCAGGTCAACCTGGATCCAAAGCCATTTCTTTTCCCACAATGCCATACCACATCTAGGAGATCACTTCAGCCCAAAACAACCTTTCAGGTCATTTATGTAACAGTAATTTGGGGATTCCAGGGCAATTGAGTGTAAAAGAATGTATGAACGAGTTTTCTGCTGGTGGTTTTCCTCCATTCCGTCCCCTAAGTCCATTAGGGAGATGGCTATCCTTTTTGCTTTCCTGGTCTCCCTAATCATCTAGAAAGTCCCTGCTCTATTTCCTCTTATTCTTTGTTAGGAGACTTTTTCTGTTTCTCTCTCTCCAGGCAAAAGCAGAAAGAAAAAAAAAAAATCTCCATTATGTTACGTGTCTGCTCATCAGCAGAACAAATTCCCATGGCTCTCTGTTTCTAATCAGAAGGAAGTAATTTTCCCTTCTCACCTGACTGATTCTCCAACTTGGCTCTCAGAGCTGACTGCTCTCCAATGCCTTCCTCCAGGTACTCAGTTGCAATTCTCAGTTAGTGCTAAAGTTCACTCATTAAACATTTCACCATTCCTTCTCCAAGTTACGTCCACTTATCATCCAAGTCATTTAAAATCATACCACTAATTTTATCAAATTTCAGTTGAAAATCAGGCTAACCATAGATAAGCAGTGTTTACATGATTTCAAGACCTATCCTATATTTATCAGAGTAGGTAACTAAATGCCTGCTGACATAATAAAAGCTATCATCATCACCATCACCACTACTACAATTTATTGAGAACTTTCTATGTGCCAGAGAGTATGCTATATAATTCTCACTCATTGCTTCATTTAGTTGGTTAGTGTTTGAGCCATAGATGTAATTAGGTAGTAGGATTCAATATATGTCAATATATGCAGGGTTCACATATATCAATCTAGTTTAACAAATCCTTGTGTGTTAGGTGTTATCATCACATTTGAGATAGGAAAATGAGTTTCAAATTTATACAGCCTTTCCAGAAAGGAGCCAATTTAAATATGCTTAATTTTTTTTTAAGTTCTGAAGACACAAAAAACTCAGGCCCCAGTATGCTTCATCTACCAAAAATAACCAATATACTGGGCGCCTGGGTGGCTCAGATGGTTAAGCGTCTGCCTTCGGCTCAGGTCATGATCCCAGGGTCCTGGGATCGAGTCCCACATCAGGCTCCCGGCTCAGCGGGGAGCCTGCTTCTCCCTCTGACCCTCTCCCCTCTCATGCTGTTTCTCTCTCGCTTGCTCTCTAAAAAATAAATAAAATCTTTAAAAAAAAAATAACCAATATACTTATATCCAGATTTGTTTATAGACTAGAAAAATTCATGGCATGTGTAAATACAAAATATACATAAATGTGTAAAGTAATAGCAAGTGTCCATTCCCTAAAAAATGAAAGAAAAGACAAAACACTTAAGAGAAAATGCAGTTCTGCTTGAATAATTATGACTCAAACCACAACATTTTCTTCATTGTTATTAGTTCTCTTTGTTTCAGTCTTGAATCTCAATTCATATATTATACTAAAACATAACCTTTGTGCCCAAACGAACACTCAACTTGTAAGGGCAGACACAAGAGAATAGGCTAGAGGCTATCACTCCATAGCAATGGAATATATTTTGTTTAAACTAAGCCTCTGATACTAAAAATATGCCTTTGTACAGTTGCTAAAAGTGAGTCAGTGCCACAGATCACCTTGTCAGTGCTTTGACAGGAAAGCTGACGTTTAAAGGTGAGTTCCAACTGTTTCTTTAATTTATAGTGTAAGAATTCTGTAGCCACCTGTCTAAGGGAAGCAACCATGCAGGGTTTATTGGTCCCCAAGCACTTTTGTCACCCATCTTGTTAGACCTCTTGTACCAATCAGCATTTCTGGTAGAATCTAAGAAGTTATAATCACCTATTTTTTTTTCTTTTCCCAATCTTTGTGTCAGATAATTTTACCTAAAATCTGAATAGGTAAACAAACAAAAACCCTTAATAACTGAAAAGCCAATATACCTGGTTTGACTATTGTTTACATTATTACTCTATCGTAAAAAAAAACTTGCCCTCTTAGGGTTTTAATTTCTTTCAACAGAAATAAGTTTTTGTAGGCCTTACATAACCTCTCAACTGATTTAACAATCATATTGTGAATACTGTTAATAAGTCAAGCATCACAGGCCCTGTCGGTAGCCTCATTCTCTTCTAATTGTATAGCATTTATCAGGTATCTTTCCTCTTGGTGCACCTTTTGATATTTTGCCAGTTACTAGCTATGTAAACAAGGTCAAGACTCAACAAGGTCTAACAAGGCTTGACTTAACTAAGGCTCATATTTAAGCAGTAGAAAAACAGACCCAATTATACCACCCCCCAGGGTCATTTGAAAAAAAATAAATCCAGTTAAATATAAAATCTCATAGCCAAGCACCTTGCATACAGTAAGTGCTAAAAAAAAAATGTTATTTTCTGTCTCCTCTCCATCTTTACTTCTATCTTTCATTCATTGCTAAAGACGTAATAACCCTCAGGTTGGAACTAATAGGAAGTAAATAATTCAGTCTCTTTCATTCATTTACTTATAGGTCACAAGTTGATCAGTTGTCATTTCACATTATTATCATTTTGCTTCTTAGCAGTGGGAGAGCTTTTACTCTTTCTTAGGTTTTAAGAGTCTTAGAGTTAGGTTCAATGTAGTAGTGTTCCTTAAGGATATATGCTACATTATCCTAGATATAGTTCCTAGTTTTTTTGTTTGTTTGTTCTGTTGTTTGGTTTATCTTGTCTTCGAAAAAAGATGGTTGCAAAGTAGAAAACATGACATAAAAGAAATATTCAGTTTTGTGATCTAAGAAATGTAGGGAAGAAGTACATGTCAGTGCTTCTGAGTTACTGAAGATAACTTTTTTTTTCCTCATCTAAAACACCCTTAACTTATATGGCACACACTTTAATCTTCTAATATTTAAAGTGTTCATGGTAAGATTGGATAGAAGAGGGTTGGAGAGAGACATCAATCATAATTCTCTTTAAGACTGAATTTCCTTAATCTACTTTATTTTATACTTTCAAAGCATGGAAGGAAGAGTTTGTTATATAGCCAAGTGGGACACCTTTTCACGAAGGCCTCAAAATAGTAAAAAGATATATATCTACATTCAACTGAATCTCAATGTATTCTACATGGAAACACTTTTAGCAGTCTTCACAGATAGGTTAACTAAATCAAAGACATTAGACACTATTTAAAGCAGTGGAGACAGAGTTCTCCCATGAATATGTGATATCAGTATTATATTACAACTGCTTGGGCTAGTGACTAGAGAGGAATTAGAGAAGTGAACTAAGTGGTAAACATAACATGAATGACTTGCATGTTGATTGACTGATTGATTGTACATAGAGAGCTCATGTGAATTTGGTTTCTAACTATAAATTGAGATAAATTATGCTGTCTATCAAAAGCAATCATTCCTAAAATCAACTTTGTTTTTATTGATGTAGAAAAGTTGGAGATCCTTACATTATTTTTTTTCAAAAGTTATCTTCTCATTAATAATAAGTCATAATCTTCTTGTAGAGCAAAAGTTTAATTTGCCTCCTAAAGTGTGGTTGTGAATGACTGACTTTTGGACTAATTCTAATTTGTTCTTGAGGTACATACATTATTTTTAGGAGATTACTTCTGAGAATTCAGATTCATGGCAGATAATAATATACATAATATTATAATAGCATAATAACTGGTACAATGAAAGGTTTTAACAAAATGCATTCAAATAAAGCAAACAAAATAAAAATTGATCTTTAAAGCCATGATTCCCCAGGGCAAGGAAATTGAAACCAGAAAGAAAATAGAAAGGGGGAAGGATAAAAGGAAACTGTCTTTTAATTAGTTGCCAGTTCATTTCTAGGGACTATACTGGGCATTCCCCATATTTTTATCTAATTTAGCTTTTTAACTGTTCCATATATTTTATCTTGTTGAGCTATTTTACTATTTAAGTAAATTAAGGTTTATTTAATTTAAATAGTTATTTGAAGATAGGATAGAGCTGAGTGTTCAAGACAGTGCTCATAATTTCTTTGTAGGGTTCCTTGTCCCACTTTGTGTTATATAAAACTCTCTTCTAGAAGGATGGTTGATGACCAGGGAATGGTCTGCTTTTTGGCATCAAGTTCTTGATAATTTAGCTGAGTCAATTCAATACAACTAGTCTTTAATTAAGTGCTTGGTTTGTTCTTGTGGGGGTTGAGGGACATCAGTGAACAAAGCAGACAGATTTTTTTTTCCTCCTGTGGAACTTACACTGTAATGGAGAGGGGAAAAAATCAATAATAAACATACTAAATGAGCACAGTATATAATCTAAAAGAGAATAATGAGCACTATCCGAACATAAAGTGGAGTGGAAAGCCCTGTGTCAGGCTCCCTGCCAAGTGGAGTCTGCTTGAGATTTTTTACCCCTCCCTCCCCTTCCCCCTCTGTTCCTCACCCCACTTGTGCTCTCCTGCACTCTCTCTCTCTCTAAAATAAATACATAAAATCTTTAGAGATATATTTCTCTATATTTATATAGAGAAAAGAAAGAAAAGAATAAAAGATCATTTGCATTTATGTCATCGAGTACTGATAATGGTAGCCCTTTGAATTACGAATTAATTTAGAATTTTATATAGTACTAGAAATCTCTGTAAGCATCTTTGTTTATCTACATCTAAAAATGTTATTTGGATGTGTGTGTGTGTGTGTGAAATTATACAATCTGACCTACATTCTGTCTTTCTTACCAACACAGTTTTTTGTTTTTTTGTTTTTTGTTCTGTTTTGTTTTGTTTTGTTTTTGGTGCACCACAATTTTTGTATCCAGCAACAGTTTTCATTGCTTTATTTAAGCAATAAATATTCTAATATGCCAGGAATTTTTCCTAACAGCTTTGCTTGTATTAACTAATGCAATACACATAACAATTTTCTAAAGAAGATATAGTTTTGATCCTCTTTTAAAAACAAAGAAATTCAACCACAGAATGGTTATATGATTTGTTGAAGTTCACATAGCTAGAAAGTGGAGGAGCCAAAATTTGAAACAAGATAGTCTGATTCCAGAGTCAATATTTTATTAGTCTAGCTGCCTTTCAAAATTATTAAGAACATTAAATATTGAATACTAAACTAAATTCAGACAACTTATTCTTTAAATTAGCATTTATATTCAATAAGTATTTTGATAATGACCAAAGAAATAATTTTTATTCATCCTAGTATAAAAAATCCTAAATTGCATAATTTATGTTCAATATAGTTATCTCTTTACATTAAAAAATTATGGTATTCCATTCTCCTTATACACCATTATTTAGGGTAAACTATATCTTGATTATTTAGCTAATAGGTGGATATGGTAGCTGATAAATGGTCAGTTACAGAAATTCTGCTTCTGCTCATCATTCTCATTTTGCCAGTGGCAAACATCTGTTCACACCTGTCATCATTGATATCAGCTATTTTGTTAATTTTTCTTGTTTTAGTGTTCTCCACAGAACATCATTGATCATGTGATGTCTATCATAATTTGGTTCTGATGCCCCTATATAGTGATCTTTTGTTTCACTTTTTCTCCTTTATTAGGGTCATTAGAGCGATGATAGTTGTTTTTTCACCAGACAACTGATCTGCTACTTCCTATCTGTCACAGTGTCATAAAATAAACTTTTAACAAAGCCCAAATTATGACCTCTATACAGTAAAAAGAAACAAATTAGGACATTATAAAAATAAATTAGAAGAAGACAGAGAGAAAGAGAGAGAGAGAAATGATTCGATTGGGCGATAAGGAATATTATGTTCAATGAATACAGGGTCAATGTATAGTTGATGATAGTCATAGCTAACAACCACAGCTCAAGGTGATCAAATATTTACCTCTCTGAGGCTCATACATCTATTCAAAATATGCAACCTACAAGGTAAGTTTTTGTTCCACTTTGTCATAGAGCTGTTCATGGAAAAGTATTGCATATAAATTTTAAAAAAATTTGCCTCTATAGAACATTTAAGCATTCCTTAATGCTTTAGTACAATCAGTTATTATCACGTACTTGAATACAGATCAATCAAAATCAAAACCTAGAGTTTTCTGTCAAGTTTTCATACAGTCCATTAGAATTTACAAAATGATTTGAAGCAAAAACTTAGCAAATCTATAAAAGGTATCTAAAATGTCATGAGATTTGTGTAACTCCAGAACATTGCAAGACTTGTATTTTAACTTATTTCTAGGTTTCAAAGAAAAGAGAAACTTTTAAATTTAAACTGGGGACTTTTTTTTCAGTCAAGTTGGAACAATAGAAATTGGATTTATACTCTCATCTAAAACACCAAAAAATAACATACAAAATATATCACACAATGATTTTCATATATTGGACACCACACAAGGCAGACAAGTGATCCCTGAGAGAAGAGAAAGGAAAGAGTGAATCACTATGATGCCCAAGTTACTGCCTTCGTAGAGTTAGGAGGCTGACATCTAGGCAGGGGAACCCAGGCCAAGTCTGGCAAGCTCTCTGAGTTGAGGAGAGGAACCTCAGAATCTAGAGAAGACAGGAGGATATAATCCACAGAATAAACTACTAAAGGGGAGAGAGAAGCATGGAGAGAAACTTCTTTTAAGTAGAACTTTCTTCTGCTTAAAGAATGTGTCCTAAGGCATCTGGCCAACCTCACCGTTCTATTTCCGATGGGGAAGAAATGGGGTCTTTGTTGTAACATAAGAAGGTACATGCATACTATTTCCTTGTGTTGGCTGTGGGACAGGACCTCTTGACCATAAAGAACCAATGCTCACTATTGAGGCTGATCTTGCCCTGTATCTTCCCTATGTGACTAAAGTGTTGATCCATCTAGTGCCTATGTGATTCCTGTCTTTTTTGGTGAACTGACACCTACAAAACATGCACTGGGTTGACATCCTGGGACTGCTGGTTTTGGTGGTAGGCAACAAGTGTCACTTGCAAGCCACAACCCAACAGATTTAAAATGCTGAGTAAGCCAGGAATGAAGGCAGGAAGGCAGGAAGGTCACATAATCAACTTGCTTAAAACCAATGCTAAAGAGAATATCTTGAAAGCAACTGGATGGGTAGAGGTGGCCATGATGTATAGGAGAACAAAAATAAAATGCCAGTAGACATCTTGATGGATAAAAGGCAAGCAAAAATACAGAAGCAACATTAAAGTACTAAAAGAGCACATCTTTCAACCTGGGACCCTATACCAAGAAAATTATCCTTTATAAACAAGGTGAAATAAAGACTTTATCAGATATAAAAAACTGAAAAAGTCATGCAGAGCAATCAGAGACATGCTCTACAACAAATGTTCCTAGCTAGAAAGAAATGACACTAGATGTAACATCCAGTTTAGAAAATAGGTAGAAGTAAAATACATGAGGACATAGTGCAAAAGACTGAGAGAGGGTGATTGGAAGTGTACTGTAGTAATATTTTTATACTATATGTGAATATTACTTGAAGGTAGACTATGAGAAATTATAAATGCACACTATGAATCCCAAAGCAATTGCTCAAAAAAAGCAAAGTAAAAAATAATAGATAATTAACAAAGAAGATAACATAGAATCATAACATATTTAATTAATCAAAAAGGGGCACCTGGGTGGCTCAGTCATTAAGCGTCTGCCTTCAGCTCAGGTCATGGTCCCAGGGTCCTGGGATCGAGGCCTGCATTGGGTTCCCTGCTCAGTGGGAAGCCTGCTTCTCCCTCTCCCACTCCCCCTGCTTGTGTTCCCTCTCTCGCTGTGTCTCTCTCTGTCAAATAAATAAATAAAATCTTTAAAAAAAATAATTAATCAAAAAGGAAGAAAAAAAAATTAAGAGAAAGTAGAAAAAAAAAAAAAAAAAAAAAAGCAAGATGGTAGATTTAAATCCACACCTATCCCTAAACATTTAAATCCATTTAAAGGGCCAAAATGCACCAAATAAAATAGAAATTATCAGGATAAAAAAACCCAACACCTAACTATATGCTGCCTTAAACAACAACAACAAAGCAAAAACAAGAATCTCAAAATACTTTAAATATGAGGACACATATAGGTTAAACATAAAATAATGGAACCCAGTGTGTCAAGGAAAACTAATCAAATGGCAGCTGGAGACTCTATTAGTACCTGTGGTTGACAGACCTTAGGTTGGCAGACCTGTGGAGTGACTCTGTTAGTAGCCTTAATCTGACATCACCCCATGACCCCCACCCCCTGATATCTGTATTCACCCCTAGAGTGTGGGCGGGACCTGGATCTTGTTTTATCAAACAGAAAATGTCAAACATGAAAGAATTCTGTTATATGTAATTAATCATCAAAATGTTTCAGTTGATTGTGAGGTAACCAAAAGGGTGATCTTTCTGGGTGGTTCCAACTCACAGTGGAAGTGCTAAGCCTTACCTGAGGAGAGTGGCCCTCCTTGAGAGCTTGACGGAATGAGTGACCATGTTGTGGAAGCCTGATAAAGCAGACTTCATAGCAAAAATATTATCAGAGATAAGATTGATTCATAAGGAGTCAATTCAGCAAGAAATCATAAAGATCCTAACTATCTAACATCTTAATAATAGAGCTTTAAACTATATCAGGCAAAAACTGATAGAAATGCAAGGAGAAAGTGAAAAACACGTATAATTATAGTTGGAGGTTTTACCCAAGAGAAATGAAAGCACATGTCCATACAGAGACTTGTACATAAATGTTGATAACAACTTTATTTGTAAAAACCCCAAACTGGGAACATTTCTATGGCCATAAACACATGAATGCATAAGCCACCTGGGGTATATCCCTACCATGCAATTCTTTTCAGTAATAAAAAGGAATAAACTACCAATACACACAGCAACAAGGATGATCTCAAAATAATCATCATGAATAAAAAAAGCCAGACAAAAAAGAGTACCTAATATATGATTCCATTAAAAAAATTAAAATTCTAGAAAGTGAAAACTAATGAAGAGTTACAGGAAGTCTATCAGAGTTGTTTGGCAATAAGTGAGGGTATAAGGAAGAAGGGGAAGGAGGCACCATAAAGAGGTAGGAAGATCTTTAGCGGGTGATGAACATGTTCACTATCATAATTTTGTTGATGGTTTCATGGGTACATACTTGTGTCAAAACTTATCAAATCAAAACTTATTTAAATGTGCAGTTTATTGAATATCAATTATACCTCCTTTTAGGATTAAGCTACAAGAATTAAGCTATAAGAATTTAAATTGGAGTAAATTTCATTGTAAAAGCAGAGTGTACTTGTAAAGAATTGATTTATATCTTTCTAATCAAGTTACTTTGATGTACTTATAACTTATCCAATATATTATAGTTTGGAGGTAAAAAAATTCAAAATAATGAAAATAAAAATAATCTAAATGAAATAGTAGATACAATTCTCTGGCCAATTAATATTTCAACAGAAACTCTTTGGTTCATCTTTTTTTTTTTTCTAGTTCATCTGTATTTTTCAAATACAGATAAAAAGAAATACAAATTTAAAAAATCCTCACCCTGTTTTTCGGTACTTATGTAATACCAGAGAGATTTTGCAATCCCTTGTTTTATTAGTAGACAACATCCTCCAAAAACGTAGTAGTGTCATATTTTCTTGCAACAAAACTTTATTACTTTACTTTGCTAAGAACATGACTTCCACATCTAATGTCTATAATCTTTTCCTGCTTAAATATATTAAAACAATTGCAAATAATTAAAGGCGCCTGTAGCAAATGAAATATGAAATTACCTTGTTCCATAAATGCTATCTTGAGTTGTACTTAGAAATTAAGAAAGTAGATATTTTCCATTTAACAAGTTTATGTGACTACTCTAGTGGGAGAAATTGTAAAAAGGGAACACAGCCATCTCTGCTTCTGTGGTGGCAGAGAGGGCCTTGCTCATATTAAGTGCTCTAAATCTTCCCCATTGCATGGCACAGACTTGAGGGTCAAGGGAGAGGTGGCCACTGGTAGTCTTACTGCTTTATTTGGTACATAACCCATCTTATTGTTTGATCTGGTACACAACTCAAGCATATTAAAAGGGCATTAAGCATCAGCTTTTCTTCTGCAAAGGAAAACTATGAAGACACAATATTGAGACTGAAATGTTTCTTAACATCTATCATGGAAGAGCTACAGGGAGCCCATATAATGATGTGGCCCTAAAAGAGAAAGAAAACTTCATAGCTATGTGTGTTCCTTTTAGAATGTTCCTTCAGAGGGCCTGATTCTTCTAACAGAGCTCAGGCCCTATCTGCTCCTTGGCTGTGGGGTTATACAGTACCTCTTTACCTGACATGCCCCCTAAATTGCAACACACTGTAAATACTGCATTATCCTTTCTTTCTGAATGCATGCAGAGAAAGACTATTTAAAAGTTGCTGTTAGGGCGCCTGGGTGGCTCAGTTGGTTAAGCAACTGCCTTCGGCTCAGGTCATGATTCTGGAGTCCCAGGATCGAGTCCCACATCGGGCTCCCTACTCAGCGGGGGGTCTGCTTCTCCCTCTGACCCTTCCCCTCTCATGCTCTCTGTCTCCCATTCTCTCTCTCAGATAAATAAATAAAATCTTTAAAAAAATAAAATAAAAGTTGCTGTTACTTGGAGGGAAAACATCAGAAAATAGTCTTTTCTCTTTTACAAGCGATGACTTGAAATTTTTTTTAAACACCTAACAATGTTTCACATTATTGTGTTATATTTTGCACTCTAAACATTATAAAAATAAAAGCTAAATCGGTACATTGGGCAATATGATAGATCATTTTGTCTTCAAGGAAATGCAGATTAGCATTCCCTGACAATGTGCATTATGTATTAATTGTCTATATTGGATCTTTTAAATTCTGGGCTTTCCTCTTATCCCTGTGACATATGAGTCCAGTAGACATTGTTTCAGCTAGTTGTCCTCTGGCCAGAAGAAAAACTAAAATACACACCTTAAATAATTCATCACTAAATACAAATGAGTGTATGATATTCATGGTCATGCTCTGGAATATTGACAAAGGCTTTTCCCTAAATAATCCTCCAGCAGCCTTAGTTGTTCAGCTGGTATACTTAGCTCACATGCAGCCATGAGGGCCAGATGTCCCTTCTCTAAGCAACTGACCACTGCGGTCACTGAGTATTACAAGCTGTGCTATTTGATCTCATTTAAGAACCACAGAGCTAGATCCATTTGTTAATAGAAAATTGCCCAGTGTTTGGCTCCGTGGCGCAATGGATAGCGCACTGGACTTCTAAAATTGCCCAGTTTTAGAGTCCCTTTCTTGTAGGCATATTTCCCAGAAAAGACCTTAAAATTGCTTGCCAGTGGACATAAGGGGCTATAATTAGTGAAATAAAAATAGTTTTCATAAACATTGATATATACAGTGATTCTTGCCTTTTAGTTCATGGAAAATTCATCAAAAACTAATGATGTACTGTATGGTGACTAACATAAGAAAAAAGAAAAATCAAATAAATAAAATCAAATAAATAACTCTAAAAAAAAAAACTTACTAGGAATCAGTTTGGGGATTTCTTTTAGAAATGGTAATGGGATCTTTAAACTTCCAATGTATCCTGTCTACATGATTACTGTAAGTTGTTGGCTCAAAATCACATTAAGAACTAGACACCAGCTTTCAGTTGATCATTTCTTGGTATTGACCATGAAAAAGCTAGAAGCTCTACTGAGTTACATTCCATAAAACTGGATTCTTGTCCTTCATTCTAGGTTGAAATGTTAAATAACAATGAAGAGATGTTGGCCCCCTGCCCCATTCTGTATTTTTTTCTAAAAGAAATTAACATGATTTCCTCTATTATGTCTGTATGAATATTTTAGCAGTTGATTCCAATGTTACATTTAATTGTATTAAGAAAGTATCAAGCAAATGTAAAGCCAAGAGAAGTAGATAAATATGCTCATCGACATAATAAGGCCATATGTATTGCAATACAGTTCTCCAAACGTAGAATATGCAACATATATATTTTTGTATAACTTATTTCTTTTTGCATATTAATTGTGCCAATAGTTTGACATAATTGAACTATGACTGCGGAATCAAAATAAGTTTATATTTAAGTGGATGGATCTACTGCTATATACTTTGAAATAATCCTTTAAAATATATTTCATTTATAAGATTTCTATTGATATGTGTACATGAAATTATACAGCCAAGAAAATGCAATCAAACTATTAAGCTTAAAACTTCCATTGAAGTTATCTACATTCTAGAATTGAACTCATTTTTCACCCACATTTTTCTGTTTATCTACTCTGACTTCCAGTAATATTCTTTGAAGGACTATCTCTGGTTTTCCTCTTCCTATTCTCTAGGAACATACTCTAGTCAGGCTGTTACCTGCTCCACCCCCAATTCCACCAAAACTTCTCTGTACAAGGGTGACAGTTTCTTCTCCATGTTTCTAAATGCACTGGTCAATTTTCCACTTTCAGTTTAGTTGATCTAGCAACAGCATTTGAGTTAGCTTTCCTACCTCCTTGATATCGTCTCTTCTCCAGCTTTTCAAGACCCCACTCCCTCTAGGTTTTCTACCCACTTCCCACTCACTTCTCCTTGTTCTCAATTGCTGATTCCTCCTCTTTTCCCAGACTTCATAATGTAGGTGCCCAGAAACGGTCTTCTATGGTTCTTTTATTCTTGGTGATCTTGTACAGGATCATGACTTAACATACCAATCACCAATATCCCAACAGCACTGAAACTCCCTCTCTAACCCAGACTCCTAGGTATTCAACCACCTATTTGATTTCTCCTCATGAAAATTTTGTGTCACCTCAGATTTGACAATTCAACACCAAACTCATAATTCCTACAAACCTTCTCATCCGTGGTATTAATGATGAGTAATCGCAGTTAATGGCAATTTCAGTATTCTAATAGTTCAGAACAAATGATTTAGAATCATTTTTTAATTTTTCTTTGGTTCTCAGCATATGCCCAGCTCACCAAAAATCCTATTGAACTCCAAGATATATTTAGAATATGACTATTGTTTACTGTCTCCACTGCTGCTTCTCTGAGCCATCACTACTAACCTGGATTTGTGTTATGGGTTTCTCAAGGTATAGTGTTTCCTACCCACAGTTGAATCTCAACAAAGTCCTCTTAAAGCACTCCTACCCTTAAAATTCTGCAGTGGCATTCCAATGAACTCAAAGTAAAAGACAAAATGCTTATATGGCCTACATGGCCCTACATGATATATATTCCCCACTTCCTCAATTATCTCTCTGATTTATCCTCTACTTAAAAAAAAAAGACTTATTTATTTATTTGAGAGAGAGAGAGAGAGATTACTCAAGCAGGGGGAGAGACAGAGGGAGTGGGAGACAAGCAGACTCCCTTCTGAGCGGGGAGCCCATCGCAGGGCTCGATCTCAGGACCCTGAGATCATGACCTGAGCTGAAACCAACAGTTGGACGCTCAACAAACTGAGCCACCCAGGTGCCCCCAAATATATTTTCAATGGTTTCCAGTAGTATATTCTCAAAATACAAAGTGATCTTAATAGTTGAGGTACAAAAGTTAGGATTGTTTTATGACCTATGAAATTTCCTGCGAAAACATTAAACACTCTCCTATTGTTGGTTATCAATGTATAGGGAAATGAACAAAAATAATAAAAATAATATATATTTAGTGAAAAGCATCAGGAACATTGAGAATTAAACTATTTTATGTCTTTCTAAAAAAGTTATTAAGAGCAGCTTGAACAGTGCTAGCCTTCTTGTTATATAACTTATGATATAAAGTAAGACATTGTCTCATTTCTAAGTTTGGATCAACATGCAATATTTTATGCTTTGTATTTCCAATGTCATAAAATATCTCTGAGTTCCTTTAATGAGAATATTTGCTATGTTACTTCCTCTGGGATATCTACATCCCTTTCTTCACAACCATCTCTCTCATTGTGTCTAATTATTTCTGAATTTTATTATGTAATTGTTAAAGTATTGAAGACATCTTAGCCCCTCCCTCCAGCCAGCTTAATAGTCTTCAAGCCTTAACAAGCACCCTTAGCCTGTGTGATTGATTAAACCTTTCTTTATACATCTATAGATCATGCATTCTTTCCTAAAAAATAATAGAGCCCTTCTGCACATCACCAGACCCTCTTGCACAACTGCACAATGCCTACCCACGCCCCCCTCCCACTGTGGCACCAAGGGGCCAGACCCCCTAGCACAACCTCAGAGCAAGAGAAAATATCCATAGCTGGTACCTTCAAGTCTGCACCTAATCTAGAAATGTTGCAGATCACTGTACTCCCTTTACTGATTAGCTGCCCTAAACTCCATTAGAAACCCCTGGGCCAGGCAGAAACTGCAGAGTTGGTCTTTTTGGACAAGAGTCTGCATTCTCCCCAAGTGGCGGTCTCCTGAATAAAGCTCATATTCCTTTCCAATCAAATTGGCTTTTCAAATGATGGACAGCTGAACTCGGGTTTTGGTAACAGTATCTCCATGTGTTAGGAACTATTAATATGCTGATTTTCTTAGTGAGGAAACTGAAGTACAGAGCCATTAAATAAGTAAATACATACATACATACAGAGAGACAGAGAACCTACTTCAAACTCCAGCAGTTTAACCCTGGAGCAGGGCTCCACCTGGCCACACTTCAAATAATACAGGTGAAACATTAACACCTGGGCCCAGCACTAGACCAATAAACTTGAAATTCCTGGATGTGGGTTTCAGGCATTGGTGTGTTCCAGAGCTTCTCGGTTGAGTCTAACAGGAAGTCACGGTTGATGATTACTGTTTTTGAGCCTCCATGCATAACCAATAAGCCTTAGTAGCATTAAAAACAAAAAGTGAGGGGTGCCTGGGTGGCACAATCAGTTAAGCATCCAACTCGGTTTCGGCTCAGGTCATGATCTCAGGGTCCTGGGATGGAGCCCCTCATCGGCTCCACGCTCAGCATGGAGTCTGCTTAAGACTTTCTCCCCCACTCCCTCTGCTTCTTCCCAGTTTGCATACATTTTCTCTCTCTCTCTCTCAAATAAGTAAATCTTAAAAAAAAAAAAAAGATGAAAACAGACTACAATAGTTCCTCCTTATCAGTGGGAGGATAGTTCTAAGACCCCCAGTTCTAGCTTGAAACCATGGATACTATGAACTAAACCTAAACTATATGGTATTTTTTCCTATACATATGAACTTATGAAGAAGTTTAATTTATAAATTAAGCACAGTAAGAGATTAACAACAATAATAATAAAATGAACTGTAACCAAATACGATAGGTGTATGTGGTCTCCTTTTCTCTCAAGTATGTTATTGTGCTGTACTCACCCTTCTTGTGTTGATCTGAGATGATAAAATGCCTTTGTGATGAGACGAAGGGAGGTGGATGACATAGGCATTGTGACCTGGCGTTAGGCTCCTTCACTGACCTTCTGAGGTTAAGTCAGAAGGAGAATCATCTGCTTCCAGACCACGGTGGATCACGGGTAACTAAAACTGCAGAAAGTGAAGCCATGAATCAGAGGGAACTACTGTATCAGTAAGTGGTGTCCAAACAGATGAAAAGACGTAAGGTTAGATATCTATCTGATGCAATTCCCCTCCAAAATTCCCAATAGTTTAATAACTCAAGGTAAAAATTGTCACTATGTAGTTTAACTATAAAAGAAGAATAGGTATGGTTAGGATACGGCAGAGGAAAAGACAGAAGACAAGGTAAAAAAAGTAAAAAAAAAAAAAAAAAAAAAAAATTAACCAGACCTCAATGCCCAAAATTTGCCTGCAAAATAGAACCCAAATCATTGGGCACACACAATTTTTATTACTTACTGTCATTAAATGTATTAATTTCTCAATCTTTCTCTTTGGAGTCTCTGTCATGAAGACAGGCTCTAGGTAAAACAACCCTATACCATGGGTCCTCTGGGGATTCATTTCAGCTAGCCTGAGTCATGCTGTATTATATTGTATCAAGCAGTGTCTTAACACACCACGAATATTGTGAATAGATTTTTGATTATTTAAAAGTTCTGCAATTTAGCAATTTTAAAGAAAACTACTCTTTTCATCATTCTAAGAAGCCTCAAATTCTATCAATAAGCCTTTCTAATATTTGTTGAGTAGAAATGCATTTTGTTCTGTACTATTCTTTGAACTGTGATTTTTCAGCTTTTTAATTTTTTTTATAATACTCATTCTCGAAAAAACGGTGCCCTTGCCAAAATCTCCAAAACAAATCAGTGTGAATAATGGAGAAGAATATGTTCACTGCAGTTGCTGTAGTAAATGAAGGGTTTGGACCTTGTCTAGTGCAATAATTTCTCAATAATTAATAAGATAGTTACACATATTTGATGTAAATAATATGTAGGTATGCTTTTATCAAATATCACAGAAAATAAGGAATTTGTTGTCTTCGCATCTTTACATTACACTATGGACTATAACTATACTCTTAAGTACAAGGTTGAAAGAGATCCTTTATTTTTATAGTTTTGTTCTTAATTCCAGACAATACTGTGAGGGGGGAAAATGTTCCAGTGAGCTGCACTCTATAACTAAAGCAAATCTTCGGTTTAAGAATATTATAGGGGCATCTGGCTAGCTCAGTTGATGAAGCATGTGACTCATGATCTCGGAGTCGTTAGTTCAAGCCTTATGTTGGACATAGGGCTTACTTAAAAAAAATATATTGAGAATTATCAAGTTAAACATAAAGGCAGTATTTTACATTGTTTCAATAACATTTTGATAATGTACTCTCTAAAAGATACCACATTATCTACTTTAGGTAGTGGTTCAATACATTTTTGTCTGTTTCAACACATCTCCTAGTCACTAATTACATGTACAGTACACTCCAGTAGGTCAACCAAGATCTGCTTTTCAAGGCTGCAAAAAAGATAAAACAAACTTATGAGGTAGTTGTGGGAAGTTCCTGCCCTACTAAAATGTAATGACCTCTTCAGCCTCTGCCTACACCTCTGAGATTAAGAACCAAATCTTCAGGACCCATATGAGGGAGCAAGGCAGAGAACCTGTCATCAAGGAATATGTAAAATATCTCACAGTGCCTCCTAGTGATTGCTGACAGTACTGATCTTTGGGAAAGATCCTACCATCCAATGTTTTGCATTGGAAACCACATAACGCTAAGGAGACTCCTAAACTGGGAGGCTTATCAACTTACAGAAGAAATGAGTGCACAAGAGATGCACAATATGCATACAGTTAGTTATTATAGGATTATAGGCTTACAGAAGCAAAGGAAATTCATTTGGTCAGAAGACCAATTCATCCCAAACTTCTGTTTTACAAATAAGACAGACAAAACAAAAAGGAGGCCAATGATTTGTCTAAGGCCATATGGCTAAATAAGGGGCAGCAACAGGACACAAACCAGTCACATCCATTCAAATATTCTTGTCATCAAAATTTCCCAACTCACAGCTACACTGTGAGTGAGTCATCTACTACGGCAGTCATGCTATCTTTGGATCAGCAACCAAGAACAAAATGCAGCTGTGAAAAGTTAAGCAATTTTCTGCCCATACCAGTCACTGGCAAAGGCTTCTGCTTTTTTGTATATCAATTATACCTCGACAAAGCTGTTTAAAAAAAATGTTTCTACGTGGTAGAAAATCCTACATTATTTGAGTCTGATACATTATTATATCAGACTTACTAAGATCAACATGCTACCATGTGCTTATTTTATGTCAGATAATAACTGGGGAAAATTTTATATAAATGAGTAGAAATCTAAAATTCTATACTAGAATAACTTCTATTTCTATACTATAATTACATTTATTAAAGTTATGTCTGCTTTCAGAATATACTTATATGCCTACTATTGCCAAGGTCCATATACTGCCATTGGCAGTATTTTCCATAAATATTTGCAAGATTATTTCATTATCTCATGTGAGAACAAACTAAAACCTGAAGATGTCAAAAAATTCTCTGAAATCACCCAAATTTTAGTAGCAAGACATGGTTTTATCTCTAGGTTATCTGATTCCAAACTCAAGGATACTTTTTCCTAAGACAGAGGTAAAGAAGCTAATGAGGTATTGTATGGTGACTAACATAACATAATAAAATTAAATTAAATTAAAAAAAGAACACTCAAAAAAATTAAACATATCTGTAAAGGAAATATGGGAAAATTTTATGAGTGATTTAACTTTTCTCTGTATTTCTAAGTTCTTTTGTACTAAATGGGGATGAAAGGAGATGAAAGGATTTATCATGTCAAAGAGCCTTTGTTTTTCAACGCTATGATGGACAGACACTTTACAGAACTCATCTTTTAAAGAACACGGGTTTTTTTTTTTGGCTACTGTTGTTGATGTGATTATTTTACCTGCTCAGAAACCACTGGAAAGCAACAATGCTTTCTTTTTCTGTCTTTCCTACTATAACCTATTCTCACTGTTTTTTGGGTTTTTTTTTTTCACCTTACAGCTGTAATGAAAACCAAATTTATACTTTGCCAGGAGCACAAGAATAAAAATTTTGAAAAGAGACTATTATGTTTACGATAGGAGCGTAAACAAATTATATTAGCACTAGGATTAGAAATTTTAGGAATTGGGATGCAATGTAAACATTAACTGTCAATAATTTGTATTTGGGTATTCTACAGCATTCTAGGATGATTACAGCAGTAATGTTTTCTGTTTAAGTGCTTTGATATTTCCCTATCTGGAGTAATAATAATTTTGTATTATACACAAGATTAACTGAATGAAATACCTGCTGTATATCAGCTTCATTTTTAGCTACATCTTTGCTAGAATATATTTGAGAATTATTGGTTAATTTTAAATAAATTTTAATATATTGCTAAAAATATCAAAATATATTCAAAATAGTACTCTATTCTCATTCCTCAAAATAATAACTCATGTTTTCTTATGCTCATATGTTTTATAGTATTACTGAATTTCTAAAATATGTATAATTTACAGAGTGAGAAATTTGGTTTATGGGAATATGAGTTCTTCATTAATCATGCATAACCATGCTATTAGTGTTTTTTTCATGAAGTGAGCTCTTAAGTAATTCAATGTATTCTAATTCTATAATGACAATAATATGGCTATAGGGATTTTCTTTAAAGGTACATTTTCAGAATACATCTATTATGTGACTGAAAGATCTTTATGACACAAAATAATGGATACCGAAAGATACTTTAGTATTAGTCTCAATTAAAATCACTTATAGTGTTCTTATGAATACTACTATTAATAAGCGAGTAAAACTGAATTACTGACAATACTAACACTTCACTGTCTATAATAAGTAGTGAGATTTACCATTAAGTAGGTGCTTAAATTATGCTGTATCAAGGTGGTCAACATTCAAGGGATGCAGTCAATGAGTTAGATAGACATGGAGGCAATCATCACATGGCCTGTCTGTGCTGTGGCTGAGTTCAGGCTCTATTACCATAGGACCTTGTTTCACTACTTGTCAATTGTGACTATAGGTAAGTCAATCAACCTTTCTGTGTCCCAATTTCCTAATCTATAAAATTGAGCTAATAATCATAATGCCTACCTCAGAAGCTGTTGCATTAAATAACTTAATATAGGGGAAATGACCATACATAGAAAATATTCAATAAATGATTGTAGTGGTTGTTATTATAATACACAAAACATTGAAGAAGTCCTTTTTTTAAGTTTATATTGGATGATTAATACTTTAATCATTGTTTCACACTGACTTTTGAGATTTTTCTGAGTATTATATTTTCATGGGGTGGGGAGGCATTATAAAGACTGCTTTACTTGTGAAATATGCAACATGCTCTACAGAGAGACAGTTTTTGTTTTTGTTTTTTTTTTAAGATTTTATTTATTTATTTGAGAGAGAAGGAGAGACAGTAAGAGGAGAAGGAGAAGCGGGCTCCCTGCAGAGCACGGAGCTCAATGCAGGGCTCAATCCCAGGACCCTGGGATCACGACCTGAGCCGAAGGCAGACGCTTAACCGACTGAGCCACCCAGGCGCCCCTACACAGAGACAGTTTTATTCATGTGTGCTATAGGAGAAAAACATCTATACAATTAGAGACTTACTACATATTTCACCTCCGTAGCTAAAACAATTATCTAAACTTGTAAAACACTCTTTGGTCATATTCGGCAGGAACTTCCCCTGAAGGACATAAAAAAAATGCACTGAATGCTAGAATACTTTTATTTTACTTCATTTTAATGTATTTATACATATTTTTTCCCTCATAGGTTGTTCTTAAGGGGAAGAGAGGTCTACATTTAATTAAAAATGGCCTTTAAGGCATTTTTTCAGAAATATTTATAAACATGGGACACTGTTCAGAAGAGAGTCCTTTGTGATAATTATATTCTCCATGAATGCTGATTGAACTAATTAAAAACTGCAAGTCTTATCAAGATTATTTATTGAAATCTATTTGGCAGCTTTCATTACTTAACATAGCTCAGTAGTTTATGCTTTTGTACTCATTTAAAAATGGTAGCAGTAATTCAAGTAAAGAATGAAAATTGAGAAATGTTTGATAAGCAGATAAAACCATATCTGATCCTTGGTACCTCACAAAATGACTCAATGGCTAAGTCCGTAGAGTATAAAATAGCTTTTAAATCACCTAGTAATTTAATTTGTATTTTGCTTTTATTATCTGGAAATATGCATTATGTAACAACTACTCAGCTTCCTATTTCAATTCATTCTCATCAGTTCATGCTAATAAATAAAAATTGTTATTAGTAGTGGTCAGAAGAGATCCATTAGGGGACTGCATATGGCAATTCTAGAAATAATTGTATTCAAAACCAAGCACTACATCAATACACTATGAATAAATGCTTAGTATTCCCCTCCCAACAAGTGCCTTCCATATTTCTCTTGTGTCACTGTTAGCTCAAGGCATAGAAATTCACCCAGGGAAATATGATCAGAGACCTAACAAAGTGAAAACATGGACTGAAGCAGAGTGGGATGGGAATTTTAGCTCTGCTGCTTACTAGTTCTATGAACTTGAGCAAGAAAATCAGTATTACTGAATCTCAGGATCTCATTTGCAAAATAGAGTAATAAAACACATCTTGCAAAATTATGGGAATAATGCATATCAAATGTATGGAAGGGTTCCTTGAGGGAAACACTCAACTCATTATCAAAGTAGAATAGTTTTAACAAGTAGAATTATGTAAAAGTGCAATGGACTTCTTCATATATATGACCACTTATCGGTATTATTGTAAAGGGATTCATGCTTTAAGAGGGCTGGTTCTGTAGCTTCAGGGATCCTCAAGCCTGATACTAAGTTTTGGCCAGTGTGAATCATGCAATTGACTGAACTATTTATATTAATGATAGAGGTGTGGGTAAGTGTCATATATTGTTGCTTTGAGTATTTATTTCTCCACTTCTGCTAAAAACTAACCAGAAAATTAGAAACTCTCCCTTTTCATTGATGTAATTGTGACATTTCTGTTCTTATGGAAACATGTAAAAATATGACTCTAGAAGATGTAATTGACAAATCAAGGCACAGATGGTGAATGGCTCAGGCAGTGAGACACAAGGTAAAATAGGAAGTAGATTGGCTTGAATTAATTCTACATTATTTGCAGTTTTCAAAAAGCATTGCGACTGCAGAAAATAAATTAGTTTCTTGGATATTTTATTGACCTTACGTACAGTCATCAGTGTCACTACATCTATTGATTAAACGTAACTATTCCTTTCCCTGAGTGCCTGCCAATTGAAAAAAAAATCTGAATTATCAGTTGCATATTCTCATGAAAATCAAATCAAAATGTCATTGACACAGGTTTGGTCATGTCTCAAATTCTGTTCAAGCTGTTTTTACAATGTTAGAGATTCACCTAGAACTTTATACCAGAGGCTTTTCAGACAACAGACATATGTAAGTCCTCAGTTAATGAAAAAGGAGCAAGAGGCTCATTTCCAGGGAGGAAACAAATACTTAAGAACAAGTTTCTGAGTTTGAATGAAATAAACCAATGGGAAGTTGTTGAAACTATTATCACTAATGTATACCAGCAAATGAGAGCAAAGAGATATCTGGACAATGTTGTATCCTGGACACAAAATTTCTGGAAAAAGCGTTTCTTTATTAAAACTGGTAAAGTTCAAGATTTTTTTTTAAATAGTCTATTGATAAATGTAATTGTATTGAATTTCATGGGAGAAGGCTTTGAGAAATCACCTGAATGGAGTGACCTCAGCAAGATGGCAGGATAGGTGGTTTTCGACTTAGGTTTTCCTCACGGAAATACCAAAATAGAGACAATATGCCTCTGTGAAATTCTCAGTACATGTGAGGCTGAAGTATTCCTTTGGACCACAAAAATCGAGAAAAAGAAGACCGAAAAAAAATGGTTTCACTTTGCCTGCATTGCCCTCCCCGAGGCCTGTGCAATGCCTCACTGAGAGGCTACCCCTGGGCTTACCTTTCTCCAGGGGAAGACAGAGAGCCCAAGGTGAACATCTAGCTTCCCCAGCATTATGGGATACTTCCTGGAAGCTCCACTAAGGTCTCTCCTTAAAAAGGCCAGTGGTGGATAACGAGGACGAGACCCGCAGGGATCAGTTAGAGATGAAGAAGGGGATGGGGCTTATAGCAATGAGTATGTGGATCTTGGTGGGCTGTGTTCTTGTGGTGGTGGCACACAAGCAGAAATCCCAGCCAGTGACTGCCTGTTTGCAAAGCCAACTGGATGGTCTCATCTAACTAAGGAGCTTGGTTGTCGCTGTTGCCTGGTTTGGGTCCCTAGCAAATGGGCCATATAGGCTGTAGAGCCCAATCTACAGTCAACCCAGATAGCAAAGCAGATCAGCCGCACTGCCCATCTACTGAACAGGACTTCAAGCCCCACCAGGCCAGGGAGACTGGTCTGACACCCTTGGCAGCTGGAGAGCGCATCTTATAAACCCTCTGGAACAAAGATTGTAGCCAGGAGCCCTACCCAACTGTAGAGTATAACCTTTGGCCCCACTTGACCAGGATCCCATGCAATGATCTTGAAGCCTCAGAGCTCAGCCTATGGTATAGCCTAGCTATGGAGAGCAGCTTACAGCCCTGCCTGGCAGCAGAGAACAGCATGGGACCCTGCCCAGTTGTAGGCGATAGCCTATAGCCCTACCCAGTTTAGGAGTATACCTTGAACCTACCTGATCATGAAGTACAGTCCACGACCCTGAACAAAAGTAAAGCCCTGTCTGTGGCCCTGCCTAAAGAAGGGTCAAACCAGTGGCACCATCCAGCTGGGGACCACAGCCTAGGGTCCCGCCCAACCAGGGATGATTGCAGAGCCCAGGCTTGAGCCCCACCCAACTGTGGACTCTAGCCAGCAGTACTGCTCTACTAGACCCCAGCCTGTAACTCCAGCTGGATTAAAGGAGACTGCAGCACACAGGGAGCCAAACTGACCAAGGAAACCAGCCAGAGCCTCAGATTTTCAGAGCAGAAAAGACATTTGACAAAATTCAACATCTGTTCATGATAAAATATCTTAACAACTTAGGTAAAGAGAGCATGTAGCTCAACATTTTAAGAAGCCATATCTAGCAAGACCATGGCTAAGGTCATACTCAATGGTGAAAGGTTGAAAGCTTTTCCTCTGAAATCAGGGACAAGACAATGGTGCCCACTTTCACCACTCCTATTCAGCATAGTACTAGAAGTCCTGGCCAGAGCGCTTAGGCAGGAAAAAGGAATAAAAGCCATCAAATTGGAAGGGAAGAAGTAAAATAGTCTATGTTTGCAGATGGCACAATCTTGTACATAGAAAACCCTAGAAACCACCCAAAACAAGCAAACAAAAATTTTTAGAAATAATAAGCAAATTCTATAAAGTTGCAGGATACCAAATCAACATAGAAAAATCAGCTGAGTTTCTGTACACTAACAATGAACTACCTGAAAAAGAAATAAAGACAATAGCCCCATTTACAAGAGAACCAGGTACAATAAAATGTTTAAGAATTAATTTAACCAAGAAGGCAAAAAACACACGGAAATGGTAAGGTATCTTAAGTTCATGTATAAGAAGAATTAATATTGTTAGAATATCCATTCTACCCAAAATGATCTATAGATTCAAAGCAATCCCCATCAAAATTCCAGTTATTTTTCACAGAAATAGAAAAAATTATAAAATTGTGTGGAGCCACAAAGACCCTGAATAGCCAAAGCAGTTTGAGACGGAAGGACAACTTTGGAGGCATCACACTTCATGAGATCAAACTACAGTTGACCCTTGAACAACTCAGCTTTGAACTGTGTGGGTCCACTTATATGCAGGTTTTTTCGGATAAATATAGTACAGTATTGCAAATGTATTTTCTCTTCCTTATGGTTTCTTAAAATTTTCTTTTCTCTAGCTTATCATATTATAGGAATACAGTATATAATTACATAACATACAAAATATGTGTTAATTGGCTATGTTATCAGTAAGGCTTCTAGTCAACCATAGGCTATTAGTAGTTAAGTTTTGAGGGAGTTAAAATTTCTACATGAATTCTCAATTGAAAGGGGGTGGTAGGCACCCCTAATCCCTACAATGTTCAAGGGTCAACTACATATTACAAAGCTCTAGGAATCAAAACAGTATGCTATTGACACAAAAACAGATGCATAGATCAATGGAACAGAATTAAGAGTCCAGAAATAAACCCAGGCATATATAGTCAACAAATACTTGACAAGGAAGCCAAGAATACTCAATGGGGAAAAGATAATTTCTTTGGCAAATTAAGCATTTTCCAAATTTTCCTAACTAGGAAATTTTATTCACATGCAAAAAAATAAAATCGGAGTCCTATCTTATACCACTCACAAAACTTAACTTGAAATGAATTAAAGACTTAAATATAAAACCTGTAATTAGGGATGCCTGGGTGGCTCAGTCAGTTAAGCGGCTGCCTTCCACTCGGGTCATGATCCCAGGATCCTTGGGATCGAGTCCTGCATTGGACAACTTGCTCCTGTTCAGCGGGGAAGCCTGCTTCTCCCTCTGCCTGCCACTCCCCCTGCTTGTACCCTCTTGCTCTCTTTCTCCCCATCAAATAAATAAATAAGTCTTCAAAAAAAAAAAAAAAAAAAAAAACCTGTAACTATAACCTCCAAGAAGAAAACCTAGGAAAAATGCTCCCTGATATTTTTCCTGGCAATATTTTTTGGGATATGATCCCAAAAGCACAAGCAACAAAAACAAAAATCAAGAAGTGGGACTACATCGAACTAAAAAGTTTCTTCACAGAAAAGAAACAATCTACAAAATGAAAAGGCAACTTACAGAATGGGAGAAAGTATTTGTAAATTATATTTCTGATACGGAGTAATATCCAAAATATACAAGGAACTCATACTACTCAATAGCAAATAATAGTAATAACAACAATCCAATCCAAAGGACCTAAATAGACATTTTTCCAAAGAGGGCAAGCAAATGGCCAGCAGGTACATGAAAATGTACTTAACGTCACTGCTCATCAGGAAAATGTAATTCAGAACCACAGTTAGATATCGCTTCATATCTATTAGAATGGTTATTATCAAAGAGACAAGGGCTGAGTGCTGGCTAAGATGTGGAGAAAAGAGAATCCTTATAAACTGTTGGTGGGAATGTAAACTGGTTCAACCATTATAGAAAACAATATATAATGGAATATTACTCAGCCCTAGAAAGGAAATCCTGCTATTTATGACAACATGGATGAACCTGAAGGACATTAGTCTGAGTAAAATAAGTCAGACAAAAACAAATACTTAATGGTCTCACTTACATGTAGAATCTAATAAAGCTGAAGCCATAGAAACAAAAAATAGATTAGTGGTTGCCAGGGGCTCCTGTATATGTGGTGGAGGGAATGGGAGGTTTTTGATTAAAGCGTATGGACTTTCAGTTATAAGAATAATATGTTCTGGGCATCTAATGTGCAGCATGGTGATTACAGTTAGCGATATTAAACTGTGTACTTGAAAGTTGCTAAGAGATTGGATCTTAATTTTTCCACCACATCAAAAAACAGCAAAAAAGTAATGTTATGGTAATCGTTTAGCAATTATATTTATATCAAACCATCATGTACATCTTCACTTATATGGTGTTATATGTCAATTATCTTTTTTTTAATTCCCTCAGGTTCCTGCTTTTTTTTTTATTATGTTATGTTAATCACCATACATTACATCATTAGTTTTTGATGTAGTTTGTGTCAATTATATCTTAATAAAGCTGGAAAAAATCACTTGAAGTATTGTTTTCACACTTATTCAATGTATACCTCATCCACCCTTACACACTATTTCTAAATTAAAGCAGGCTGAAATTTATTGCTTAAATGAAGGGGAGGGTGAATGCCTCCTAAAACAAATAATTACCTAACTTTGGTTATCAAATTAGAGATTTCTCTTAAATCCATAGTAAAAAATGTGTGTTTTTTATTGGTTAGAGAAAAAGTGAAGTTATGCACTCTAGCATGCCAGAGCTTAAAAATTTTATTTCAAAAGGAAACAAATAAACAAAAGTCTAAACTCATGAAGAAGCAGCTGGAGCAGAACTTATTTGATAGAATTAACAACACTTTTTAGAAAAAGGTTTGAGCAATTTCTGAAAGGCTCAATGAGATTAAGTGACCCTCTGTTGAGTTGAATTTGCCCTTAGAAAGCTAAATTTTAGTCTTATGAGGAGCTTAATAACCTTTAGCTAGACATTGCCTTTTTTATAATACCTCATCAAAGAATGTTATCTAGTCACATTGTTTTTCCTATAAAACATCCCCAACTGAAGGAAATGTTAGAACTGATTTTTTTAATTTTTTTATTTGAGTAGAGTTGACACACAATGTTACATTAGTTTCAGGTATATAACATAATGATTCAACATCTCTATACATCATGCTAGGTTTACCACAAATGTAACTACCATTTGTCACCATACAACATTATTAGAATATCATTGACTACATTCCCTATGTAGTACCTTTTATTCCTGGGACTTATTCATTCCATAACTAGAAGCCTATATCTCCCACTCCCCTTCACCCATTTTGCCCATCTTCCCACCTCCTTCTCTCTGACAACCATCATCTTGTTATCTGAACTAAATTTATTAAAAGTCTTGTCTCTTGCAGAAAGCTCAAAATAAAGCAGTTGGCAAAAACACACTATCAACTGTGGGGGGTGGGTAGCAGGATGCAGGATGAACCAAAGCAGCCTTCCTTAAATTCTTCTATGAAAAACATTATCATATAACATTCAAGCAGGAGGTGGAGAGATCCAGAAGAGGTAAGATCCAGGTTAAGGTACTGACTGGTTCTTAGGATGGACTTCAAGGCCAAGGAGGAGTGAGATGCTAGAAATTTCAGACAAGATGAGGGGAAGCAGAAAGCAGGAGAAGCTGGATCCTTGTGTCCAATTTGGAACACTGAGGAGACTCCCATTGGGGTGCTCTATGCTAACACGAGAGCAGTAGCACAGTCACCAAGCTATTGTGAAAATCTGCAAAGATGACCCAGAAGAAAAGACAAGAGGATATTCCCTTACTCTGGCAAGGAAGTCAGCCATCATCACTTGCCTTTGGCAGAGAGTCAAAGGTAGGCAGGGAAGTGTGAGGGGTTTATAGTGATGAGAGGGAAGGCTCCAGGTACACTCTACTAGGATGTTGTTGCCATGGGGAAGGTGGAAGCAATGCCTTTTGCACATCTGAGTCATAGTTTTGAATGTCTATCTACCTTCCCACATACGTTGTGTGAGATGAAATTGTATATATATGCTCAAATGAGTAATAAGCCACATAATATCAAAATTTGGCAGTTCTAACATACCAGGTTGACTGACAAAAATTCACACACCTCATAGCTTCTATTAGAACCATAAAGAATAGACCCTGGTTAAAATTTTAACATACGTGGATGACAATCTGTACAGTGAACAAAAGGTCCATTCCATTATTTTTACAATACATGTATTTCTAAAGATCAAGAGCAGGTATGGGGCAAAGTAAAGAGATTTAACAAATTCATTTCTTAACACACCACACAGCTAAAGACTGAACCCTTGTGTGCCAGAGAGTTCCTTTTACTTCAGGAAGGAATTTACAACTCTCTGGCAACATAGGGCGAGCCATATAAACATAAACGTCCAAACAAAAAAGAAATAATCACATCATCATTAATTAGACTTTATTGGGCTGAAATATCTCACAATATAAAACATTTACTCTTCAATATTCCATTAGTGTATCAATGCCATAGAAATGCATTTCCTATTCATATCAAAGAAGAAAGCGGAGCAGACAGTTCTTGGAGATGCTGGTTATGAGAAAATACTGGAACTCCCAGCCACAGCTTTGTAGTGTATCTTGAAATCTGGAATTGTGATAAGTTCTAGCTTTGTTCAGTGAATGAACTACACAGACATAAATGGTTCAAGAGAATTAAAGAAAAAAAACCAGATATATTTATGCAGAGTTGTAAAATAGCTCAAAAACACTGAAGAGTTTGAGAACTGGATGATCCAAAGGTGTGCCATATATAGACAATGGTTGTAAAATAGCTCAAACGTGGCTGACCTTGTATGGTCTGGACAGTGCAGTGTTTTGCTGAAACACATGTGTTCCCTAAGGTTTTCCCCTCATTCTATGATAAACAGTCTCAAAGAAAGATTATTCTTAATTACAAAGGGCTTTTCTCATTAGATCTGTACTGAGTATTTACATAGCTGTAGCAAGAATGTAAATCTGCCACAGAGCCCTTTGCACGTTTGTTTTGCTGGAAGTTTTATGAGGAATCTCAGATCAAGATTTTAAAATCGTCTTATAAGTTATACTGCGGCTAAGAATCCAAGCCAAGACACTCTCTCCACCAGGTTTTACCTGTCGTGCCAATACAGTTAGATGAATTCTCAAAGTCTGCAAATACCTAAGGTTCCTGAGCCTGTCAGGAAGTGATCTTCCTTGGTCACCTAGAAGGCTGGGAACCCTCTAAGCCCGGTACCAGTCCAATTTTCCAAGATGTGTTGTGTGAGCATTGCTCTGTAAAGTTAACCTTGGTTTCTGGAAAATCTCTGGTCATGTCTAACCAAATGAGCATCACTCTCAAATATGACATTCCAGGAAAATTCTTGGTTGTTAAACCAATTTTCCAATTATATCCTAGTAAAAAGGGAACAGTTTCTCACTGCACCTACACAAATAACTGAACTGCTATGAGAAGTAAGACTTAAAAAAAAGTTTCTGAATCCTGAGGGGAGAGGGTCAGACAGGGGAACATAAGATATTATTTTAAAATGATTTATTTGGCTTACAAAGTCAGAAATTATTAAATTATTTTAAGTTATAGATAGCTTAAGAAGAAAGAAACAGGGTTCCCTAATACATCCAGAAAACAGAACACTAAAGGAACATTGACAAAACTCAAAATAAAACAAGAACCACACTTACCCCTCATCAGTTCACTTCTTCCTATGTAATTCATCCTTATTTCATGGAATCATGGGTTAGAAGTTTGGGCAATTTTTTAAAAAATATGTTATTCGTTTATTTGACACACAGAGGGAGTGAGAGCACAAGCAGGGGGCACTGCAGACAGAGGGAGAGGGAGAAGCAGGCTTCCCGCTGAGCAGGGAGCTCGATGATCCCAGGACCCTGGGATCATGACCTGAGCTGAAGGCAGACGCTTAACTGACTGAACACCCAGGCACCCCTGCAACTTTTTTTTAAGATTTACTTATTTATTTTAGACCTAGAGAGAGAGAGAGAGATCACGTGAGCACACGGAGGGGAGGGGCAGATGGAGAGGGAGAGAGAAACTCCCGGATTCTGAGCTCAGCATGAAAGCCCAACACAGAACTTGATCCCAGAACCCTGAGATCATGACCTGAGCGGAAACCAAGAGTCAGATGCTTAATGGATTGAGCCACGCAGGTGCCCCAATTTTGGCACAATTTTAACACATCTCATTCCTTCCTTTCAGATTCATTCGAATATATAATAACTCAAGACAAATAAAATTCCTTTGCACAAATCTACAACTTTCTATAACCTTTCAGGTTTTGTCCTTCACTCTCGTCTTTCTCATTCTGGAATGGCCAAACATTTTGCTTTAGGACAAAACTGCATGCTTTTCCCTTAATAACAAAAACCTATTTCTTTATCTTCTATACAAACTTGGACCCTTCTGCTATTATTGTTCCTAGTAGTCTCATTTATGTATACGAATTATAAGTTTTTAATCAAAGTAACTTCTATTTCACAAAGAAAACTATAAAATGAATCATTGTGAACTCTCTGACACTTAATAGACCAACAGAGCTCATGAATACACAAAACACAAGTTTCTATAGCTACAACTACCCTTTAAACAACTTCTAAAAGAAGCAAAAATGAACATGTTTTTAGCCGACCTGCTCTGTAGTGTAAAAAATAAGTTCTAAAGATAGAACTTCTTTGTAATATAGAAAAATAAAAACTAAATGGATATAAACTTAAAATATTGCTAATCAATATTTCAGTATTTTATCATGCAAATAAATGCCCTAGGTACCCAATAAATATCAATTATTAACACAATTTAATATCAGTCCAAAGTACTCTTAGCTAAAATCTTGGAAAGGATATGTAAGCTGACATTCTACAAACATAATTAATATTGAAATTGTTTGTCAGAATAATAATTCAATTTGGTTAAACACAAATTTACATTCTTTACAACTTGAAAATATTAACTAGAAGCAGTACTGGTTCATTTGATCATCAAACCTGTATAAGTTTAGGAAGAGAATATGCAAGTAGAATATAAACATATGATTGTATTATCCTTTAATATTGACAAATCAGAGAAGACCTTGACATTTTTCTTAAACTAAAAAGATTAGTCTTATTTGCCAAAGATTTAGCTACGTTTTGTGAACTTCAATTCTAAAATCATTTCACTTAATTTCTGTAAACATACATTTATTTTTTTCTATTATAATAAGCACATTAGAAGAAAAATGTCCCTACTTTGTGGCAATCTTAGGAATTTACAATTTATAATAACATTCATGTATCTCTATATGCTGATCAGACAGAGCTCCTTTAATTTTAGAGACTATACAATCTAATTTATAAACACCATTTGGAAATAGGAAAACATTAAATGGTCATACAATGAAAGTTAAAGGTCTTTATGAAAAATAGACATTTAGACATACAAACCCAGATAGAAAGAGTTTGCAGTATCAATTCTAAAATTTCAGTCATGGGTAAAGATTAAATACAGAAACACCAAAATTCACTAGTTTAGCTATGAATGTGGTGTTTTCCTTCTTGGTGGGCACAAATTCTTAATTATTTTAAAATCCAAAACAGAACAATACACAAACAAAATAGAAAAATATGCTAACAAACCAGATACATTGTCACGTCTGACCCAACAGATCTCTTTATAAACAACTAGCCCATTTCCAGAGACTACCAAATAGTCAAACCACAAAACCAAACTTCCTATCAAAGAGCAGGCATATTTATGCAGAGTTGGAAAATAGCTCAAAAACAAGGAAACAGTGCTAGAATTGGAGAACCCGAAAAGGAGTGTTCTATGTAGACAATGAATTTTTGGAAATTAGTTCAAAGGCAAAGAAAGGCTGGAGTCACATGGCCTGAAAGGGACTTACAGTGCATTGGGTTCTATTACAATGCAACTTACCTCTACTTTCTTCATATGGGCAAGGCTTTCTCTGTGTCATATAATTCACAAACTATAAAGAAATAACAGAAAATGGTATCTATGAAAACAAAAATATATCAGAATAACCAAAGACAACATAATTAAATTTGAAGGATTAGTATATGATTAAGGATGCACACTTATACACATACATATATATGATGCATAGATATTTACATATTTTAAATATAAGTATAAAATATTATATATAAAGCATGCATATAGGGTACACATAATCATAACACTAATTTTATGAAAAAAGAATTCATATTATAAAACTCATATAACTATATACAACAATCCAAAGAAACGAGTAATAACTACACAGGAAATTAATAGAAAACTAAATGCAAATTTGAAAAGCTGCTTAATCTTACTAATCATCATTAAAAGCAAAGTGTTTTTTTTAAATTTTTATTGTTATGTTAATCACCATACATTACATCATTAGTTTTAGATGTAGTGTTCCATGATTCATTGTTTGTGCGTAACACCCAGTGCTCCATGCAGAACGTGCCCTCTTTAATACCCATCAACAGGCTAACCCATTCTCCCATCCCCCTCCCCTCTAGAACCCTCAGTTTGTTTTTCAGGCACTGTGAATTATGCAAGACTGTTGAATCACAGATCTGTACCTCTGAAACAAATAATGCAATATATGTTAAGAAAAAAAGAAAAAAAGAAGATAGCAGAATAGTAAAAGCAAAGTTAAAGCATAAAAAAAGGTAGTTTCTTTTTTCCTTTTCAGAATTAAATATAATGATTAAATTCTCAAATATCTACATGTAATATCAGAGTGATTCTTCTCCTTATAGAGAAGAATTTAGCACATCTATTCAACCTTAAAATGTGCATACCCAGTTGCTAGAGCAAATTTTCTTATAGAGAATAAATACTTTCAATTTTTATTATCTTAAAATTTTTTGTCATCCTGTTTTCAAAAAATAACAAGTATATATAATATATTCATTTTGACATGAAAAATACCAATATTAATAAAGTGTTAGCAGAATGAGAGCATGTGAGTTACTAATATTGGGTATAGTCAATTCTAAGTATGAAGCTTTCTACATGCAAGTCTTATCTATACACTTTTCAGTTGTCCTTATTTAGAACATTACTTGCCTCACTGTGACTATAACCTGAATTTGTGAAAAGGAGGATTCTATCTAATATTATATTGCATATTCTTACAATTTATAGAAAATAAAATTCAATTGAAGTTTTTAAATGATTTATAATAGGAATTTATCTGGCTATAATCCCTTTTCTCTTTATTCAGGGGCTATTCAAGAGTTAACTAAACCATCTTAAAAACCAGAAACATGTCTTCAGACAGCAAGCACTAGTGCTGAGATGTGTGGCTATCCAAAACAGCCACCCTAAGGCCATTCACTATTTTCTAAGAATTTGAGAAGAAAATTTATAGAATTACTATCCAGGACAACACATTACATTTATCTCCTCAACTATGCCAGAAACAATGTACTGCTTTTCTTAGTACAATGATCTGGTTTTGGTCTTTATTTCCTCATCAAAAGAAAACAGATGCAAGTACCCAGAATGTCATATTGTTTTCATGTTGTGAAGAAGGGGTTCAAGAAGTCCGGCTTTGAAGGGGAGGACTACATGATAACTGGAATGTGAAGGACAACAGTAGCTGTAGGATGTCAAACTGACTTGGCAACCATGTTTCTTTCTAATTAATAGTCACTGAATCCCAAAAAAAAAGATCTGGTGAAAGATCTGGTGTTGACCTCAGGGTCCAATGAATAAAGGGTAAAAATAAAAAAAGTGAGTAAGCCAAACCTCAAAGAGAAGTATAAATACGGGAAAATCTGTTTCTGTCTACTATGTGCTGCTTGCATATCAATGGAGGAATTAAAAATTCATGCCCTGTTTGTTGAAGGGTCTTTGTGTTCAGGTACTACTAGATAAAATTCATTTATTTCTTACTTCTAGAAGAAATTTTTTTCTTTTTTTCTTTTTGTTTTGTTTTTTTGAAGATGTGAAATAAAGTCACCTTTATTGAGACTTCCAACCACAACACAAGGGAAGTCATCCCTAAGGAAAATTCTTCATTTTCAAAAGAAGACTACCATTGAAATGTCATTCTTTTTGCAATAAACCATTGACAGCACCTGAAGTGATTTAAAATGGCATTCAAAGAATAATTCAGGAAAACAGACTATGTTTAGGTTTAACATAGATATATTTCAGAAAGATTATCAGAAATCTTCAAACAATGATATTACAACTTAAAGCTTTAATTATATGGAGATATAAAATAAAAGTCCAGGTCAACTGTTCAAGTAATGCTGGGAAATAGTGACAGTTCCTACTTGAAACAATGATGAATAACTTTGAAAAAAATGAGAAAAGTAGGGCAGAATATTTGGTAGGTGAAAAGAAAGTATTTTCTTGGGGGATAACTAAGGATGATATTTGAAAGTCATTCACTGCAAGCAATTCCTACCCTTCAAGATGAGGCATTTTATAAGACCAATCAGCTTAATTTAATATCTCCCAACCACTAGGAAAGCTCAACTCCTCCTACATGGGAAACTTTATTTATACAAACCAAAAACAAAATTTAAATTGCAAGTTTTGAGTATTAAGCAACTCTACAACCCAGGTAATAAAGTAAATAAAATAAAATAAAACAAAACAAAACAAAATAAAATAAAATAAAATAACCTCTCCAACTGAAGTTGTCTAACACATTCCCTCGCTGGCTTGCTCCCTTTCTTGCTTTTACTCAGTTTGGAATCAATTCGCTTTACTCATCTTGGGTATTATACTTCTTGTGTGTCCTGAAATCTCATTTTTTTTCTTTCAGTAAGCAAGTCTGATTCAGAAATCAAAAGGTCAATATCTTGAACAAATCTTTCTTTTTTCCCAATATACTTTGACAATTTTATTATCTTTTTTTCTTATCCAATATAAAAGTGTATGTCTCATAACTGCTGTTGTGAAGTGGACAGCTGCTTGGTGAATCATGCCTGAATGAAATTGGTTTTCAAGGCTCGATCCAAATAAATTAATACATTACTTATTCAGGAAGTAAAACAAAGGGGTAGGTGTGGCTGTCCATAACCTCCTTCTATATTAATCGCTAAAGCTGTAACATTGTATTTTCTTTCATTAGAATCTGTGCTTCATTAGCAGATCAAACTAACACACATGCTTTCAGAAACCAGTAACCAATTCATTTGAAGAAGGAAACAATCAGAAATAGTAAGACTAATCTACATTTTTTGTCATGTGTGTGAATTGAGATGCTTATGCATGTGGTTATTTTTCCAGATAATAGTAGCTAAATATAACTTGCATATTTTGGTTCTCAAAAACATTTCTGTAGGCAAACATAAACTGATTTTACTGTATTCTCATGTCTCTCCTTTAGTTAATTTCAACTATCTTTTATTGGAAGATACTTGCCGCTTCCCCATATTTCCCAGCATCCTTTTACTGACTTAGGGGCATGTGACTTGTTCTGGCCAATGGGTTTTGGAGAATAAGTGACCTGTATCACTTTTGGATCTTTGCATTTTCTTAACAACCTCATTTCTAGTGGTTTTCACCTGCTTTCCACCCCAGCCTCTTACTGTCTTGAATACTAAAACTTGCTATCACTTGAAATAGCTCTACTTCTAAAATATTACCATGTTCATTCCTGAATTATGTTCTCCAAATTTCTACTCTTCTTATCTCTTTATTGTCACCACATGGCTGTTTAAAAATATCCAAACCTTCTGTCCTTAGATTTACATCATTTCTTCCTACTAGCAAGTTCCTCCTCCTTTTATCTAATTTTCTGTTCAGCTAAGATACCATGGTAAATATCCTCAACTAATTGCTGATATCTTCTACAGGCTCACCTAATAGGCCTGTCTATACATCTGCAATGCACACGTACAAACACACACACACACACACACACACACACACACACATAGTAAATGGCAAACATGAATCAATCTTTTCATCTTTATACTTTAGAGACCAAATTTAGTATTACTATTGTCCCTGAAATAAATCCAGAAAGTATGTGAATAGCATTGCTAGAAATGTGTATTACTCAGATTAACCTAGCAGGCCCTGCTTCCTATTGTCTACAGTGGTTATTGATTAACTTCTCCACCTTCCTTAGATATAACAGAACACCATCTGTCTACCTCATTTTGATAGACTATTACACTTTCTTCTTCAATGAGAAAATAGAGATCATTGTAAACTAAGAGCATTAACAAATTAAACTAAACTTGGGTTTGAAATAAGATATCTAAAATATGCCACTTTGGAAAACAGTGTGGAGGTGCCTCAAAAATTTAAAAATAGAGCTACCCTATGACCCAGCAATTGCACTCCTGGGTATTTACCCCAAAGACACAGATGTAGTGAAAAGAAGGGCCATACGCACCCCAATGTTCATAGCAGCAATGTCCACAATAGCCAAACTGTGGAGAGAGCTGAGATGCCCTTCAACAGATGAATGGGATAAAGAAGATGTGGTCCATATATACAACGGAATATTACTCAGCCATCAGAAAGGATGAATACCCAACTTTTACATCAACATGGATGGGACTGGAGGAGATTATGCTAAGTGAAATAAGTCAAGCCGAGAAAGTCAATTATCATATGGTTTCACTTATTTGTGGAACATAAGGAATAGCATGGAGAAGGAAGGGAAAAATGAAGGGGGGGAAATCGGAGGGAGAGATGAACCATGAGAGACCATGGACTCTGAGAAACAAACAGGGTTTTAGAGGGGAGGGTGGTAGGGGGATGGGTTAGCCCGGTGATGGGTATTAAGGAGGACACGTCCTGCATGGAGCACTGGGTGTTATACTGGGTGTTAAAACAATGGATTGTGGATCACCACATCAAAACTAATGATGTATTGTATGGTGACTAACATAACATAATAAAATTAAATTTAAAAAAATAAAAAATAAAATATGCAGAGTTAAAAAAGAAATGCAAACAAAAATGTAAAAACAAAATAGTATAAAAGGACCTCTTTCAAAAAGAATCAGATAGAAATTCCATTAATGAAATGCAAAAATGAATAACATCAACTCCATGAACAAGTTGAAGAGTAGACTAGACAGAAACAAAAAAGATAGTGAATCACAGGTCGATATTTTTATTTAAAAATATTTTGACCACCTATTGCGTGTCAAGGCCAGAAGTACTCGATCTTAAGGTGATCACACCCCAGGGAGAGGAAACAGGAAATAAATAAGCAAATAAACATGTACCATATAGCACGTGATATACTGTTACATAGTGATCAGTGATATGAAGAAACATAAGGTCCTAAGAAAGAGAATAACATGGGTAAAGAAAAACCTTCAGGTTAGAGTGGTCTTGGGAATCTTTCTGAGAAGCAAAATAGAAGTACATATCAATGAAATGATCGGTAAAGCAATGCAAAAGTCTGAGGAAAGAATATTTCAGGGGAAGGAAGCAATGAGAGCAAAGGTCTTGAAGCATCAATAAATATGGCATGTTGGAAGAACAATAAGAAAGCCAGGCAGAGTTAGTAAAGGAAAGAGCAATATACAATTAATTAATTGAAAAATTAGGGAATGATTTCACTTCCTAATCAAAAAAATAAAATGTTTACACATTACCTGGTTGTATCCCTTTTCCATGAAAAGTATTTTGAAATGATTTCTCTAATTACTCAGACACATGTGTTCTTGCTTGCTTACAAACCATATCCTCCTTTTCAGTCTCCAGCTGCATTCAGTATATTCTGCCCTGTCCTGCACGTCCAACTGTCCTTAACGGACCCAGAGGACCCTCTCTGCTGCCACTGTTGAAGGTGTCCTAGATGATATCTTGTGCTGATCTAAAAAGGGCTCAGGCTGTCAGGCACTGCTCACATTGGGCAGAACCCTGACACACCCCTCTTCCTGACATTCTAAGCTGTGCTGTGTTGGGCCCTGAATCAAACTGCTAAACAGAAAACCGCATGCTCCTCATCCTGCTCCTCTCGCCAGTAACTCCACACACTGAAGCAACTACAGCAGCAATATACACAACACACACACGCACACACACACACACACACACACACATCCTATCCGCCAAAGCAAATAACTGTCTTTCCACAGATTACGGTCTTTATTCAAAGTCAAAAAACCCTGCAAAAAACTATAAACCACGTCCTGCAAAATCAACCCAACAGACTCAATTTTATGAAAACAGTGTAGACGACCAATTCGGAAATACATAATTCAGTTTTAACAGAAGGCTGATAGCTTATGATTTCTTTAAAGAAAAGCTGATAGTTGTCAGCCCCGGTGGATTGAAGCGTCCACAATCGGTGGTAGAAAACTTCCTGCAACAAAATTCAGATGATAACCTGGCTCTCATTGCTCATAAGTTCAGGCCTTAAATTAGAAAAATAAAGGGGCGCCTGGGTGGCTCAGATGGTTAAGCATCTGCCTTCGGCTTAGGTTATGATCCCAGGGTCCTGGGATCGAGCCCCGCATCGGGCGCCCTGCTCCGCAGGAAGCCTGCTTCTCCCTCCTCCACTCCCCCTGCTTGTGTTCCCTCTCTCGCTGTGTCTCTCTCTGTCATATAAATAAATAAAAAAAAATAAAAAATAAATTAGAAAAATAAATTAGTTCCAAACTAAATCAAGACATGATTTCAATGAACTGATCCTCTTGTGTGCTTGTGTGTTAACACAGTGCTTAGCATGACACAGGTGATCTGTAATTAATTGTTTAAATGGAAAGAAGCAAAAAATACTAACTGTAATTTATTTGCTTTCTTAGTGTAAATATTATTTTGGAGGTAAAATCCAACTTTTGAGTATTACCAAAGAAACATTTTGGTTTAATATCTGCAGATAGTTCTTTAAAATTTTTCACTCTGTATCTCACAATGATGCTTTGGAGATTCATTGTTTATCAACATTTGCAGAGTGATTTCAAGTGGGGTGGATGTCAGCTTTTTTCAAGAAATGAGTTTTCGGGTTAAAGTCATTTGCTTTGGAATCATTCCAATTACAAAAGTGCCATGTGAAAAATCTGTGCGTAAATTACACTGATTTTTTTATGAGGATCTAAGCTTAAGTGTTTTTATCTCCGATTCCAGGGCCTTTGTCCTTTGTTGCCCTGTTGACAATAGCTCAGCTAGCTTTAAAAGATCTCTCTTTGGGCGCCTGGGTGGCTCAGTTGGTTAAGCGACTGCCTTCGGCTCAGGTCATGATCCTGGAGTCCCTGGATCGAGTCCCGCATCGGGCTCCCTGCTCGGCGGGGAGTCTGCTTCTCCCTCTGACCCTCCCCCCTCTCATGTGCTTGCTCTCTCTCATTCTCTCTCTCTCAAATAAATAAATAAAAATCTTTAAAAAAAAAAAAAAAAGATCTCTCTTTTTAAATCTCAAGGATTTCTTCATTAATCTTCCCTGCACACCCCAAACACTTCCTACTATCCCTCCCCTGCTTAGTCGAATGGAATCAGGTGTAATGTTTTGTTTCAATCATCTTGGCTCTTCTCGGCTAAATCTATTTCGGATATGGAATAATATTTGTTTTAGTTCAAATCTCCAAAACTATCAAAGTCAACATCCAGTTCCTAGTCATCCTTAAACAAACTGTAAAAGGAAAGTTTGCTTTGAAATATTGTATACGGGTTCGTTTTTTTTAAAATGGTACATTTAAAATATTGAATCACAGATCTGTACCTCTGAAGCAAATAATACATTATATGTTAAAAAAAAAAAAGAAGATAGCAGGAGGGGAAGAATGAAGGGGGGGAAATCAGAGGGGGAGACGAACCATGAGAGACAATGGACTCTGAGAAACAAACTGAGGGTTCTAGAGGGGAGGGGGGTGGGGGGATGGGTTAGCCTGGTGATGGGTATTAAAGAGGGCACGTATTAAATGGAGCACTGGGCGTTTTACGCAAACAATGAATCATGGAATACTGCATCAAAAACTAATGATGTAATGTATGGTGATTAACATAATAAAAAATTGTTCTACTACATAAGTATATACATCTTAAAAAATAAATAAATGAAATATGATAATTTGTCATTGAAATATAGCATATTTATACACAAATGTAGGAATGGGTTTATACAACTTCTTCTTGCGCCTCTAGAAGGGCTGTGCTCTGCAAGTCATCTTTCCAGAGACTGATTTATTTCTTTAAATGTCATATGGATACACTAGTGAGGAGATCTGCATGGGACAGAGACCTCCCTTTTATCTCCCCACTCCATTTAGTGGGATAAATCAGGGGAAAATTTTTGAAAATTGTTCATTTGAAAAATTGGTTTGTTCTAAGCATTTCTTGGGATATTTTATTCAATGTTTAATCTGTCATCTTTCCTCTCAGTTCGCTAGTACCTTCCATCTTATCTAATTGATAAGAACCTGCATATTTTCCTGTTCTTTAACTTTCTGAGGAGTGCTGTGTCAGAGTGAGCACAACCCACTTTCACTCATCAGTGCTCCCCAGTTATATCTCCATATGCTGCTTCATGTTAGAGATAGTTCATGAGCTACAGACATTTTCAATCAGTCTATGAACTCAAGATTGGAAACTGCAATTTATTTATCTTTGGGTCAGTCTTGTAAATAATTAGCTCTCATTAAATATTGTAGAATTGAGTTGAATCTTTGTTCTCAAGTCTCACGACTCCAAGTGGCTTCTGAGCACCAGGAACTGTCCTTGGGGGTTCAGAAAGATGGAGGAGGGTTAACAGATGTTTTTACTGTTTTGAATGTCCAAATCTATAAATCTCAGTTAAAGGAATATAAGAATCATAGAAAATAAGAGTTGAAAGTGAATTCAGGGGGCATTAATAATAACAATCATTTTTAAGAGCAGCTAAAATATACTGAGTATTTTGTACCAGGCACTGATCTAAACCCTAGTCACTTGTGATCTCACTTAAGAGCAAACTTATAAGGGGTGATATCATTATCTTCATTTTATAGATGGGAGAACTGAGCTAAGTAATTTACCCCACATCAACACCTCCCAGCCATCCATCCAGTATGTAAATCCAGGCACTCTGACTGTGAAGTTCATATTCTTCACCTTTCCTTCCACTCTGTCCTGTCTTTCAGGAAAATTAGATCCAGAGAGATTAAACTTTAATTGTACTAGTTTCAAACTGTAGATTTTAATAATTTGAAAAGTATAAGTTATCTTTGCTTGTATATTTTAATAACATTTCTTTTTTAAAAAATTGTATATCAAGATTGTTAGATTGTAAGCAGCCTTAAGATTGTGGTTTTAATGGTGGAAACTGAATGTATAGGTAACTGGGCAAAATCTTCTGAAGACGCTGGCCTGGAGAAACCCAGCTTCTAAACATAGAGTATTCAAAAAGCCTCTCACATAAATATTATTGAAAGTGCAGGCATGACAGTTATGTCACGTGATCTGGCCATTTGCCATGCTGTCTTGTATTCTTTCCTTGCTAAACAAACTGCCCTAATCCTTGTCTTTGGATGAGATGCTAAAACCTTAAATCACGTCTCTACCCAAATTCAGTAATTTTCTGAGTACAGGTGACCCCTTACTCAATATGATGTGAAACACAATGTCAAACATTAACCCCTGTCTTCTACAAAAATATATGTATACGTATACATATATATATATATAATTTTGCTTATTTCGACCTTGCTTGCTGAAATTATCCAAACATTCAACTTTACCCTTTCACCAGCTTACCACCACTGAAAGCAGAGTGTCTGAAAGGGTTCTCACCTGCTTCGGGCTAATCAGGTGCCCTTGGTAAACTGCGGGTTCCTGGGCTCTCACCCAACAGCTTCATCCAAGTAGGAGCCTAGGAAGCAGACAGGTAGAATGAATGGATGAATTTAATTAATTAATCATTTAATTAACCAATTAATTAATTAACTAATTAGTGATGGTTTTATGGATGTATTCTTATCCCCAAACCTATTGTTTTATGTAAAATAAATATGTACATCATTTTACATGTCAATTATACCTCAATAAAATGGCTGTGAAAGAAAAGGAAACATCTAAATACCATTAAAATAAGTCAATAAACATTTAAACAAATAAATAAGGCAAAGTCATTCTCATGCAAAAATCCCTGCCATGAATCCTCTGTTTTTCCCTTTATTCAGATCCTCAAGTCAGAAATGCATCATTTTTCTATCCAGATCACTATAACTTCCTGTTTCCATAAAGCATTTTTTTTTTTTACTTAGTTTCTGCTGCTTCTCTACTATTGAGGTCTTATTTGGAAATTACCATTATAATTGTTTAGGTATTTCCTCTTTCCTTTATTTATTGTGCCTAACTGCTTATCTTCAGTAAAATTTTTAAAGCTCTCTACCAAGTTTTCTGAATATGGACATTTTAATGTTTTTCTTTTTAAAGTAACTATTGATTCTCTCTTCTCTCCTAGCCTCTAAATATGCCCACCTGTGACTTCAGATTCAAGCAGGCAACAACATAAGTGATCAATGAGAAATTGTCACCATGCCTATCTGCAACATCTCATGCAAGTGTGTATGATGGGGTGGAACATGAAGATAAGCAAGAATTCACTGTCCTAAGAGGCTGTTCTGTTTAATTTGGGCTATATGATCCTGCTCAAGTCATCCATACAACTGAACTCCCATAATTTCATAATCTCATAAATTGGAATTCTAGAGGGAGGAGAAAGATGGCAGAGGAGTAAGCGACCTGGATTTTGTCTGGTCCCAGGAATTCAGCTGGATAGGGATCAAACCATTCTGAACACCTACAAACTGAACAGGAGACTGGAGAAAAGAAGAGCAGCAACTCTCTGAACAGAAAAGCAACCACTTTCTGGAAGGTAGGACGCGCGGAGAAGTGAATCCGAGGCGATATTCCGGAGGATAGATGGCGGGGGAGGGGCCTCCGGCGGCCGCTTCTGGCAAGTGATAGAGCCGCGGGGCACAAAATCGGAACTTTTAAAAGTCTGCTCCGCTGAGGGACGTCACTCTGGTGGCTAAGCGGGGGGTGGAACCCTCCGGGACAGTGTGGTCTCAGGACCCACGGGTCACAGAAAGACTGGGGGTGCCTGAGTGCGGCAGAGCTCCCAGGTAATGGAGCAGGGAAGCCGGCTGCAGAGGCGGAGCCCAGGCGTGGGCTCTCAGCTCGGGGTTGCCATAAACTGTGATCCGGGGCACAGTCAGGCCACTGCTCCTCCAGCAGGGACCCAACAAGCGGCAGATCCGGGGAGACTCACCTTCCTCCCCTGGGAGGAGCCGCGCAGGAGTGCACCGCAGGGATCTGCTGGGTTTGGAGACTCCACCCGGGGTCGGGTGCCAGAGATAGAAACGCGCGGTCACAGGCCGGGTGAGCACAGAGTGTGGCCGGAGACCGGGGAGACGGGAGTGACTGACGGCTTTTCTCTGGGGGCTCACTGAGAAGCGGGACCCTGAGTTCTCGGCTCCTCCGGGGCGGAGATTGGGAGGCCGCCATTTTCACTCTCCGCCTCCAAAGCTGTAGGGAAAGCTCGCAGGGAACAAAAGCCCCGGAGAGCAAACCCGAGCAGATTACTTAGCCTGACCGGCAAGGGCGGGGCAATTCCGCCTCCGGCAGAGACATTTGGAAACCACGGCAACAGGCCCCTCCCCAGAAGATCAGCGAGAACAGCCAGCCAAGGCCAACTTTACCGATCAATGAGAACGGCAGAACTCCAGCGCTAGGGGACTACTGCACATAGAATTCATGGCTTTTTTACCATGATTCTTTAGTCTTTTTTTAAATATATTTTTTAAGATTTTATTTATTTATGACAGAGAGAGACAGCAAGAGAGGGAACACACGCGGGGGGAGTGGGAGAGGGAAAAGCAGGCTTCCCGCTGAGCAGGCCCCCGATGTGGGGCTCCATCCCAGGACCCTGAGATCATGACCTGAGCCAAAGGCAGACGCTTAAGTGACTGAGCCACCCAGGCGCCCCAATTCTTTAGTCTTTCAAAGTTAATTTTTTTTTAACTGTCTTTTTTTTTTTGAATTTTTCTTTTTCCCTTTTTCAACCAACATCTTATCAAGCCCTTTTTTAAAAAAACATTTTTATTTTTCATCTTTAGAGTCATATTCTATCCCTTCATAGTAGTTACCCTTATTTTTGGCATATATATATAAGTTGTTCTCTCTTTAAAATTTTGAGATACAGTTTCTTCTAACAGATCAAAACATACCCTAAATCTCTAGTGTATGGCTTTGTTCTAGTCTCCTGTCTGATCACATTCTCTCCCTTTTTTTTTTAATCCTCTTCTTTCTTTTTTCAAACAACTTATCTTATCAATTCCTTTTATAATTTTCATCTTTACAGTCATATTCCATCCCTTCATTGTATTAACCCTTATTTTTGTACATATATTTTTCTTTCTTTAAAATTTTGGGAGGCACTTTCTTCTAACAGACCAAAATACACCCAAAATCTAGTGTGTGGCACTGACCTATGCACCAGCCTGATCATATTTGATCATATTCTGGTTTTTTTGTTTTGTTCTGTTTTTGATTGGTTTTATCTTTTTCTTTTTCTTTTTTTTTTCTTTTCTTTTTTCTTTCTTCCCCTTTCTTTCCCCCCAGTTTCAGGTCTTTTTGGATTTGTTTAGAGTATATTTTCTGGGAATGTTGTTACCCTGTGAGCATTTTGTTCTCTCATTCATCTATTCTCCTCTTGACAAAATGACAAGACAGAAAAAAATCACCACAACAAAAATAACAAGGGGCAGTACCAACAGCCAGGGACCTACTCAATACAGACATTAGTACAATGTCGGAACTAGAGTTCAGAATGATGATTTTAAAGATAAGAGCTGGGCTTGAAAAAAGCTTGGAAGTTATTAGAGAAACCCTTTCTGGAGAAATAAAAGAACTAAAATCTAACCAAGTTGAAATTAAAAAGGCTATTAATAAGGTGCAATCAAAAATGGGGGCTCTAAGTGCTAGGATAAATGAGGCAGAAGAGAGAATTAGTAATATAGAAGACCAAATGATGGAAAATAAAGAAGCTGAGAAAAAGAGAGATAAACAACTACTGGATCACGAGGGCAGAATTCGAGAGACAAGCGATACCATAAGACGAAACAACATTAGAATAATTGGGATCCCAGAAGAAGAAGAAAGAGAGAAAGGGGCAGAAGATATATTAGAGCAAATTATAGCAGAGAACTTCCCTAATTTGGGGATGGAAACAGGCATCAAAATCCAGGAGGCACAAAGAACCCCTCTCACAATCAATAAAAATAGGTCAAAACCCGACATCTAATAGTAAAACTTAAGAGTCTCAGAGACAAAGAGAAAATCCTGAAAGCAGCTTGGGAGGAGATATATGTAACCTACAATGGTAGAAACATTAGATTGGCAACAGACCTATCCACAGAGACCTGGCAGGCCAGAAAGGACTGGCATGATATATTCAGAGCACTAAATGAGAAAAATATGCAGCCAAGAATACTATATCCAGCTAGGCTGTCATTGAAAATTGAAGGAGAGATAAAAAGCTTCCAGGACAAACAAAAACTAAAGGATTTGCAAACACAAAACCAGCCCTACAAGAAATATTGAAAGGGGTCCTCTAAGCAAAGAGAGAGCCTAAAAGCAACATAGACCAGAAAGGAACACAGACAATATACGGTAACAGTCACCTTACAGGCAATACAATGGCACTAAATTCCTATCTTTCAATAGGCACCCTGAATGTAAATGGGCCTAAATGCCTCAATCAAAACACACAGGCTATCAGATTGGATTAAAAAACAAGACCCATCAATATGCTGTCGGTAAGAGACTCATTTTAGACCCAAAGACAGCCCCAGATTGAAAGTGAGGGGGTGGAAAACCATTTATCATGCTAATGGACACCAAAAGAAAGCTGGGGTGGCAATCCTTATATCAGACAAATTAGATTTTAAACCAAAGACTATAATAAGAGATGAGGAAGGACACTATATCCTACTGAAAGGGTCTATCCAACAAGAAGATCGAACAATTGTAAATATCTATGCCCCTGACATGGGAGCAGCCAATTATATAAGGCAATTAATAACAAAATCAAAGAAACACATCAACAACAATACAATAATAGTAGGGGACTTTAACACACCCCTCACTGAAATGGACAGATCATCTAAGCAAAAGATCAACAAGGAAATAAAGACTTTAAATGACACAAGGAAATGTGTCAAAAGATCAACAAGGAAATAAAGACTTTAAATGGATCAAATGGAATTCACAGATATATTCAGAACATTCTATCCCAAAGCAACAGAATACACATTCTTCTCTAGTGCCCATGGAACATTCTCCAGAATAGATCACATCCTAGGTCAAAATAAGGTATCAACTGGTACCAAAAGATTGGGATCATTCCCTGCATATTTTCAGACCACAATGCTTTGAAACTAGAACTCATTCACAAGAGGAAAGTTGGAAAGAACTCAAATACATGGAGGCTAAAGAGCATCCTACTAAAGAATGAATGGGTCAACCAGGAAATTAAAGAAGAATTATAAAAATTCATGGAAACCAAAGAAAATGAAAACACAACTGTTCAAAATCTTTGGGATGCAGCAAAGGCAGTCCTAAGAGGAAAGTATATAGCAATACAAGCCTTTCTCAAGAAACAAGAACAGTCTCAAATACACAACCTAACCCTACACCTAAAGAAGCTGGAGAAAGAACAGCAAATAAACCCAGCAGGAGAAGAGAAATAACAAAGATCAGAGCAGAAATCAATGAAATAGAAACCAAAAGAACAGTTGAACAGATCAATGAAACTAGGAGCTGGTTCTTTGAAAGAATTAACAAGATCAATAAACCCCTGGCCAGACTTATCAAAAAGAAAAGAGAAATGACCCAAATCAACAAAATCATGAATGAAAGAGGAGTGATCACAACCAACACCAAAGAAATACAAACGATTATAAGAACATATTATGAGCAACTATATGCCAGTAAATTAGATAATCTGGAAGAAATGAATGCATTCCTAGAGACATATAAACTACCAAAACTGAACCAGGAAGAAATAGAAAACCTGAACAGATCCATAACCACTAAGGAAATGGAAGCAGTCATCAAAAATCTCCCGAGAAACAAAAGCCCAGGGCTAGATGGCTTCCCAGGGGAATTCTACCAAATATTTAAAGAAGAAATAATACCTATTCTTCTGAAACTGTTCCAAAAAATAAAAATGGAAGTAAAACTTCCAAACTCATTTTATGAGGCCAGCATTACCTTGATCCCAAAACCAGACAAAGACCCCATCAAAAAGGAGAATTACAGACCAATATCCCTGATGAACATGGATGCAAAAATTCTCACCAAAATACTAGCCAATAGGATCCAACAGTACATTAAAAGGATTATTCACCATGACCAAGTGAGATTTGTCCGTGGACTGCAAGGTTGATTCAACATCCACAAATCAATCAACATGATACAATACATTAACAAAAGAAAGAACAAGAATCATATGATCCTCTCAATAGATGCAGAAAAAGCATTGGACAAAGTACAGCATCCTTTCTTGATCAAAACTCTTCAGAGTATAGGGATAGAGGGTACATACCTCAATATCATAAAAGCCATCTATGAAAACCCCACAGCGAATATCATTCTCAATGCGGAAAAACTGAGAGCTTTCCCCCTAAGGTCAGGAATGCAGCAGGGATGTCCACTATCACCACTGCTATTCAACATAGTATTAGAAGTCCTAGCCACAGCAATCAGACAACAAAAAGAAATAAAAGTCATCCGAATTGGTAAAGAAGAAGTCAAACTCTCACTCTTTGCAGATGATAGGATACTTTATGTGGAAAACCCAAAAGACTCCACCCCAAAACTGCTAGAACTCATACAGGAATTCAGTAAAGTGGCAGGATACAAAATCAATGCACTGAAATCAGTGGCATTCCCGTACACCAACAACAAGACAGAAGAAAGAGAAATTAAGGAGTCGATCCCATTTACAATTGCACCCAAAACCATAAGATACCTAGGAATAAATCTAACCAAAGAGGCAAAGGATCTGTACTCAGAAAACTATAGAATACTCATGAAAGAAATTGAAGAAGACACAAAGAAATGGAAAAACGTTCCATGCTCATGGATTGGAAGAACACATATTGTGAAGATGTCAATGCTACCTAGAGCAATCTACACATTCAATGCAATCCCCATCAAAATACCATCCACTTTTTTCAAACAAATGGAACAAATAATCCTAAAATTTGTATGGAACCAGAAAAAACCCTGAATAGCCAGAGGAATGTTGAAAAAGCAAAGCAAAGCTGGGGGCATCACAATTCCGGACTTCAAGCTCTATTACAAAGCTGTCATCATCAAGACAGTATGGTACTGGCACAAAAATGGACACACAGATCAATGGAACAGAAGAGAAGAGCCCAGAAATGGACCCTCAACTCTATGGTCAACTCATCTTTGACAAAGCAGGAAAGAATGTCCAATGGAAAAAAGACAGTGTCTTCAACAAATGGTGTTGGGAAAATTGGACAGCCACATGCAGATGAATGAAACTGGACCATTTCCTTACACCATACACAAAAATAGACTCAAAATGGAAGGAAGACCTAAATGTGAGATAGGAGTCCATTAAAATCCTGAAGGAGAACACAGGCAGCAACCTCTTGGACCTCAGCCACAGCAATTTCTTCCTAGAAATATCACCAAAGGCAAGGGAAGCAAGGGTAAAAATGAGCTATTGGGACTTCATCAGATAAAAAGCTTTTGCACAGCAAAAGAAACAGTCAACAAAACCAAAAGACAACTGACAGAATGGGAGAAGATATTTGCAAATGACATATCAGATAAAGGGCTAGTATCCAAAATCTATAAAGAACTTATCAAACTCAACACTCAAAGAACAAATGATCCAACCAAGAAATAGGAAGAGGACATGACAGACATTTTTCCAAAGAAGACATCCAAATGGCCAACAGACACATGAAAAAGTGCTCAACATCACTTAGCATCAGGGAAATCCAAATGAAAACCTCAATGAGATATCACCTCATACCAGTCAGAGTGGCTAAAATTAACAAGTCAGGAAACAACAGATGTTGGCAGGGATGCAGAGAAAGGGGAACCCTCCTACACTGTTGGTGGGAATGCAAGCTGGTGCAGCCACTCTGGAAAACAGTATGGAGGTTCCTCAAAAAGTTGAAAATAGAGCTACCCTAAGACCCAGCAATTGCACTACTGGGTATTTACCCCAAAGATATGAATGTAGGGATCCAAAGGGTTATGTGCACCCTGATGTTTATAGCAGCAATGTCCACAATAGCCAAACTGTGGAAAGAGCCAAGATGTCCATCAACAGATGAATGGATAAAGAAGATGTGGTATATAGATATAATGGAATATTATGCAGCCATCAAAAGGAATGAGATCTTGCCATTTGCAACTACGTGGATGGAACTGGAGGGTGTTATGCTGAGCAAAATAAGTCAATCAGAGAAAGACATGTATCATATGACCTCACTGGTATGAGGAATTCTTAATCTCAGGAAACAAACTGAGGGTTGCTGGAGTGGTGGGGGGTGGGAGCGATGGGGTGGATGGGTGATAGACATTGGGGAGGGTATGTGCTATGGTGAGCACTGTGAATTGCGCAAGACTGTTGAATCACAGATCTGTACCTCTGAAACAAATAATTCAATATATGTTAAAAAAAAAAAAGAAGATAGCAGGAGGGGAAGAATGAAGGGGGGGAAATCGGAGGAGGAGACCAACCATGAGAGGTGATGGACTCTGAAAAACAAACTGAGGGTTCTAGAGGGGAGGGGGGTGGGAGGATGGGTTAGCCCGGTGATGGGTATTAAAGAGGGCATGTATTGAATGGAGCACTGGGTGTTATACACAAACAATGAATCATGGAACACTACTTCAAAAACTAATGATGTAATGTATGGTGATTAACATAACAATAAAAAATTTTTAAAAATTGGAATTCTAGTACACCTAAAGCCATAACATGTTTGAATTAAATGAGTAATGCTTGTGCAAGTATTTGTCAAAGTGTCAATTTTTATATGAAACTCACTCATTTAAACTTATACTTATTTGCTTTCCCTTATAGTCTACTTGCATTAATAAAAAGTGACCAAGAAAAATATACATATTTCATAACTAATAAAGATCCCAAGTTATAAGCAGTGTTCTCTTGATTGTGGTATACGTGTGTGTAAATACCTACTTATATAGATACAGCCTCAGATACACAGGTGAAAAGAGGAAAGTCAGCCTCTTTTAAATGTCTGTATTTTGCCAGGTATATAATATATATGAATCTCCTTTACTCAGCAGCATTACTATTTGAATTTTTAAAATGTAAACATTAAGGTACAATAACTTTCACACTGATGAGCATGTGTGATTGTGGGATTCTGACTCCAGGATTTGAATAAAGGGGTAAAGGGTGAGCATCAGTCTGACAGGCCAAATTTTGTCTGCTGGGAAAGCCCTGAGTCTAGACCAGATAGGTTCCCTCCGGGCTTGAGCTTTGGCTTGCTGGTGTCATGGGGGTTGCTTTTTGCATTTTCTTTCTTGTTGTTGAAATCAGTATTACTTTAGACTACAAGCAGAATTTAGAGTTTAAGGATTATATCTCTTTCCATCTCTTTGCTTCTTCTAGTGCTTCAAATAGTAAGGTTTATATTCAATCATATTCTCTGACTGAGCTGATCCCTGGGGACAAATAGGGTCACTTACCTAATACAAAATGTATCCTCTGCCTTTTGTCTTTCTTCTTGCAAAGTAAGTAGTAAATAATACAAAACATCTCGAATTGCTATTTCTGTTTGAAGATCAGCTTACAGGTTGAAAAATATTCTCTAAGAATGAATTTTAGTAATAGTACCACATAACGATATATTTTTATATAATTAATATTAGTGAGTACTGACTTTTCAATATTGGAAATCAATTGTATATATTAATGAAGAGCATGAATCAACCAATATTTATTTATAGTCTTAGGGAAAAAAAAAAAACTCTCCGAATTACAAACCATAATTTAGGAAGCCATTTTAAATGTTTTTAGCTTTTATAACTTACTAGTCCAGGAAGGCACCTCTCCACTCCATGAATATAAACTTAAAGTACTGCTATCGTTGAGTTAAAATAAGTTTTATTTTTATCTTCTGACACCACAGATATTAAACTGTTTTAGAAAATTACAAGGCGTTTAGGAGAAATAAATCATGTATGTCCTACAGTGTGTTCCTAAGATAACCCGGCTCGAGGACTATTTGCACCACATCTCACAGTTCCTGGCTCTAACATGATCCAGTCATTAAATATTAAAAGGTGGTATCCTTTATGTATCTTTTTGAAAATAAGGCATGACATTCTCTGGGGTAGTGGGGTACTTAAAAAACTACTTTTCTGTCTAATGATTGAAGGGACATGTGAGCAACATGTTTAATTTTGTATTTCCGCACAGATTACAGAGGCAGCATTGGAAGAAGCCACGTGACTGGATTTTTGCCAAAGACCATAAAATGTCGGTCGTAAAGCCTATAGGCACAACTAATCGTGATAAATTATTTTCCATTTTAAGAAAGATACCATGTGAGTAATTTTTTTTTATTGTTTTCTGAGTTCAAACTTGGCATGATTGAATGAGTTTTTCCCATTGATCCAAGAACCATAATTCCACTCTATAGCTAGGGTGCCTTATTAGTGAATCACTTTGAAAGCCAAAAAAAGTGCTAAGTGTGCTCTGTGACATGCACATGTCCTGGATTGCCTTTGTACTCTTCATAGTGATTCATTTTCATCTACAAAGTAAAGATTGCTCTAAAATTTCATCTCAAAAACTACTTTCTTCAACGATGTAGTACACAGCAAAGAGCACAGCTTTTGGAGTCAAGATAAAGCCCTGGGCTTGCCCTTTAGAGTGATAGGGCTTTGTAATTAATTTAATTTCTTATCAGTGGAAGTGGGAAATTATTTAAGGTGTTGTAGTAAAACATATTTTAAAGCACCTACCGTAATGCTTTTCACAGTCGAGTTTTGCATTTATTGGTACCTGTTGCATCCTTTCCATTTCTTTTTCTATCTTATTCAAATACTGTCATGTCTCTTAATTTTATTTCTTTTGCTGTCAGTTTAATGCAGTAATTGTAGTTAAAATGAAGGTTAGCTTCCTCTACTTTTTTTCTAAATTTTATTGTGAAAATATGGCTCATAATCTGGTTATTCTACATCTGGGCCTATTGATTTTGTCACCATATGTATGTGTCAGTAATATCTAATTCCTCTAGTTTGATATTATAATTCTTTTAGCAACACAGGCATCACCATAAAACATTAAAGGATAAACATTAAAGAATTCAAAGACTTTTTTTCTATTGAGTATAGCTGATTTACTATAAAATTTGGTGTAATAATAGAAAAGATCATCTATAAATAAAGAGCCACCTATAGAAAATGATGAATCTTGGGGCACCTGGGTGGCTCAGTCGTTAAGCATCTGCCTTCGGCTCAGGTCATGATCCCAGGGTCCTGGGATCGAGCCCCGCATCGGGCTCCCTGCTCAGTGGGAAGTCTGCTTCTCCCTCTCCCTCTGCTCGTGCTCTCTCTCTCTCTCAAATAAATAAATCTTTAAAAAAAAAAAAAGGAAGAAAATGATGAATCTTAAGTACTCTTTTAAAATTCTAGTGAGCTGTGCTGTAACCAAAGGAGACATAACTGATACTTTTTCTCAAAGGTTCATCTTGAGTAGGAAAATGTAAATTTTGAATATTTATTTTCCTTAAGATATAAACATAGAAGAAAAAAATGGTGCTGAGAATTTACTCATAGATTCTTTTCCTTAAACATAGAAATGAGATGTTAGCAATGATATTAAAATGTCAATATTGCTCTGATTATAACATGAGTGTTTGAGACAAATCTTTATACAAATACTATAGTATTAAAATGGTGAGTCATTGCAACTCATGTCCTTGCCTATGCTGATCTACAGAGGATATTTTCACAAAGTTATCAGCTCAAACCTTGGCTACACTACAGGCCAAACAGAATTAAAACAGGAAGCATCTGAGACATCCCATTAATATAGGCAAGTGTTTAGGACAAAAAGGTCAGTAGATGGTGCTGCCAAATTTAAACAGCTTGTGGTCTTGACTGTTTCCACACAACCCACTCAATTTCTAAAAAGATTGACACTATTTAAACACACATACAAAGACATTATACTAATGATAAGCACATATATAATTTTTGTCCTAGCAAATTGCAGAGTAATTCCAACAAGAATTTTGTTACAAACTGATTAAAGTAGGGAAATGTTACATTATGATACATAAGATTAAATAAGAAAATACCCTGTTAATTAATCTGACAAACACCTACATGGTTAATTAAAGTGTTGAGTAAAGCAGGTGATCACTACTCTTATCTAATCAGGTTCTGTGCTAGTCTCTCAGAATCTTGAAATAAAAAATATTCTTCCTTTGTGGTTTAGAAAAATCTACAACTTAATAGCAATTAAATGAACTGAATAATAAGTGGTTTCACTTTCTCACAATGGGGCTGAAGATGCAAAACAAAATGTTTTAAGAGGTTGAAGTTTATTTAGTTCAAATATAATTTATATGAACCAAAGCAAAAGTCATACCACAGTAATATCTAATTCATCTCATTTAATTCCATTTGGTACACATTTGTATTACATAATATTCCCTAAATGCATATTGGAAATGAAACAAAATGAACAGGTTGATCCTTGTTGAGGTGGTGATGGTATTTGGGTTGTAGGATAGTGCTGGTAAGGCAGGAAGTTCTAAGAAAGGACAATGGTCTACCGTCATTAAGGTCTCTATTCAGGAAATGGTATGAAGAGTCAAATTTCAAATCATCATTGTGGGAGATGTAGAAGATTGGATGATCCAAGAGGTTCTGAATCCTAAAATTAAACCACAAATTAAGCAGCTAAATCCTAGTAAGCTGTTCACAAATGCAAGCTTCAGAAGAATACTGTGTGGAGGCAAAATTAGAAGCACCCAATGGAGAAGAGGAAACACAGTCAATTTTTATGTTCTTACCAATAAAAGTCACAGGACTGCAGGGTTAGTAGAATAGACAGTTTCATCCAAAATCATGGTCAGATCAAGATGGTTTAGCAAAATGCAAGTCACAGATATTTATTTTTTAGAGAGAAAATTATCATGTCCAAACATTTGATATTTTATAAATGATACTTGCTGTATGTTATGTTGAAATAAATACATGGAAAATAGTATTTGTGATATAGTTAATTAAGTTAATATTTAAATTAACACTTAACATTTAAGTTATACATTTAAGTTAATATAAAAATTAAGTTTAAGTTAAATATAACATTCAAGTTAATTAACTTAACACCTAAATTAAATTGAAAAAGTTACTTAATATCTAAATTAAATTGAAAAAGTTACAGATTTTAAGTCAACTTCCCCTTCTGGAAGTGTCTAAAGATAAATTGTACAGAAGATGATACTGCTTTGAACATTTTAATATATTCAAAATCATAAAAAAGATCTCATTTCTGGTAATACAGACTAGGTTTTTCAGACTAATCATCCCTCTGAAAACAACTCAGAATTATTGAGACCATCAAAAATTTGAAAAAATTATAATGAACTAGGCCAAATTAAAAAATGATAAAAAATTATATCTTGATGCAGTTAGATTTATGCCAGAAATGCAAATGACCAATTGATATATTCTACCACATTAGTAGATAAAATAAAAAATGTCCAGTAATTCTCTCAACTAACGGGGGAAAAAAAAGGCAGTTTGAAAAGAAGCCAGAGTTAAAAGAAAATATCTTACCCAACTGGGAATATAAACAGGTGTTCTTAATTAAACAAATATTCAAACATAAAACAAAAAACAATGCTATCCATGTGATAGACTTCAAATTCTTTTTCTCTACATTGCACTCAAGGTTCTAGCCACTTAGTAAAGTGAGAGAGAGAGAGAGAATCGCAAAAAGGAAACATACCTCTTATTTCTTGCAGATGAGGTAATTGTGTACACTTAATTAATGGGATTGGAAGAGTTACTGCATGCAAAACAAAACAAAACAAAAAACCCTCATATTATCGATATATCCCCTATGACAAAGCTTAATAAATATTTTCTGGTCATTGCCAAATAACAAATATTTTAGGTTTTACAATCCATAAAGTCTCTCTCAAAACTACTCAACTCAGTAATTATAGCACAGGAGTGGTATTGACAATACATTAACAAATGTATGTGGCTGTGTTCTAATAAAACTTTATTTACAAAACTAGACAAAGGACCAGAGTTGGCCTTGGGCTGTAGTCTGTCAACTCTGATACATACATACTCAAAACAAACAGATAAAATTCACAGTAAGATGCCAGTTAAAATAAATACAAGTGTTATTAAATAGAAATATTTTTTAATGATGCAAAGAATTCTATGGAGAAAATATAAAATTCTATTGAAATATAGTAAAGAAGATAAGTAAATGGACGAACATACCCTAATGCTGTGCAAAAATATAAGATAGTGCACATTCAACTCAAAATTATTTGTAAGTTTGGTACAAACCAGTCAAGGTTTAAGTTTGCTTAATGGACTTTGTTGAACTTGATAAGCTAATTCTAAAATTTATATGTGATATCAGAAGTCAAGGATAAATAAATCTCATATTAAAGGAGAAGGAAGAAGTGGAAGAATTTTTCTCTACCACAATGTAATTATTTTTAAAGACATTCTGATAATATGGCTATGGACAAGTAGAAACAATTGTACCAATTGTACAAAAAATAGAAGACTAGAAATGTATCCACACCTGGGCCCTTCATTATATGACAGAAGTGACATTGTAGAGCAGTACTAAAAATAATGTGTATCTAAAACCCCTACCAGTCAAAACAATTGCACCCTTATCATACAGTGCACCCACACACATACATGTATATGTATGTATAGATACATATATATGAAATATTTATTTAAATGAGGCAGAAAGTAAAGAAAATATTTTGCAAAGAAAACTATTGATAAATTTAACCACATTAAATCAAAGACATGATAAATAGAGGAAATAAAAATTTTTTATAGAATGGGAGGAGATATTTGTAGCAAACATAACTGACAAAAATTTCATATAGAAAATACATAAAGGACTCATCCAAGCAAGTAGAAAAAAAAACTTATGAAAATTGGACAATATGCTTGAACAGGCCCTTTACAAAAATGGAAATCCAAGGAAAAAATAAGCATATATAATCGACATCATTATTCATTACATAAAATATTCTAATGTATCATTCAATTATTTTTGATGAATTGATGGGTTTTAAATGTTATTTTTATTATATATTTCACATTTAAAGAAGAAACTATAATACAAAGAAAAATAGCAAAACATTTCTGAATTTTTTAAAGTTCAAACTTAATAGAATCTAAATCCATGTCATCTTTTTGCTGAAGACAAATGTACTAAATATGAACAATATACACTTGCCTATGTTCAAGACATTTTATATGAGTTATCTTACTTAATTCCGCTGATATACAAGCTTATTATTCTCTTCAATTTTTAAAGAGGGGAACTGACAAGCAAGATCAGGAAGTTTATCAACTGTCATAGGCCATCAATGGCAGCCTCAAAGGCAACCTGTCCAGATTAACCAGGATGCACCTGCAGCAGAGTGGTGATTTAAAGATTGCCTGCTGAAAGCTAGTGGATACTGCCTCAAAATCTACTAGTAAGGGTGGGCAAATATGAGAAGTATTTGTTTGACTGCTTGTGGTATGTTGGATAAGGATATGCCCCAGCTAGCAGACGGAGACAAAATAAATAGATTGGGAAGTATGGAATCTGTGCTCTGCTTGACCTTTTTGAACTAAATCCCATTCCCTGCGAAAGGAGGAAATAAAGGCAAGGTGCTGAAGAAGTTGTGTTCTTGAAGGCCATTTTTAGAATGTGTGCCCTGAGTACTTGCTTCAGGTTCCTGGTGATCTTGAAAAAATTGGTGGGAATGGATCCTTTGCTCTTCTGTAAGGAACACAACAGCAGGCGGAGGATAGATTTCGAAAGCCTTGGTTGGTCTCCCACCCTTGGTGTGGATACTGTCTTCTTGTGAGTCACAAAAGCAGCTAGAGCAGGGAAGCAGCCCCAGGCAGCTCCCATAGTGAATTGGGATAGAGCAAAGAACAGGGCAGAAACAGAGTAGGGACTCTTGTGGGTAGATCCATCTATGAGCTTCCATAACCTCCTCAGGTATTATTAGTGAGAATTTTCCAGAGTCCTGAAGGTTCTTTCTTTGCTTGTAGGAATAGAAACAGAAAATGTGGGATATTGATTCTAATGTAACCTCACTTGTGTCAACAGATGTGAAGAACTTAGAAAGATTCCCAATGCAGATGCAGCATTCGTAAGTGAAATGTGGATTCAAAAATGTGGGTAAATTCTGTTTGAACTGGCTTGCTTTCAAGAAGGGTTGAATAAAGTAAAATGATATGTCAATAAGTAATTTAGATTTTCAAGTGCAAAACATGTCTGTAACTACTTCTAAATATTTATTTTAATAAATATCCCAAGCAAAGGTTAATTTAAATATTCACATTTTCAAAGCCAATCTACCCTTAATTGATGATGAATAATAAACAGGCACTACACAAAAGTGGAAATCCAGGAGACAAATAAGCATACAAGAATATTGGTTCAACCTTACTATTAATTACTATACAGATTTTAATGTCATGACAGTATATTCTTTACTTTTTGCTGTTTTGGTGGGTTTTAAATTATAAATTTGTTATATGATCTATGTCACAATTTAAGGAGGTAAACAAATATAACAAATATTGGTCTTAATTTTCCAAAATGCTAAAAGAGGAATCATGCAAGTAAAAAATAAAAGCTTGAGGACAACAGTTTATTTTTAAGTAATTTATGAACTTTTATAATATTCTATCATCAAATGAAAGAAGGCAGCACTGGTGTTGCCCAATCGAACCTTATACTCTATTAAAAGTTATACACTGCACAATCTCATAGTCTCCTTGCTGTAATCTAAACTTTTTTTCTGTAGCCTCTATGAATGTATTACATAATTTATTTATTATATTCATTCTTTACTGTCTGTCTTTGCTGGAATGTAAACTCTGCATAATCGAGAATCTGTGTTTAATTCACTGAGGTATTCCAAGTACAGAGAATAAGTACTTACTAAATATGTATTGACAAAATGGTTGAAAAGTAAATTCATTAAGGTGTAATACTAAAGGCAACTAAGTGTTCATAAAACTGATAGCAAGAGAAGTCATTATTCAGGGAAAGGTTTCTACATTTGGTGGGTTTGCTTAATTACAGTAAAAGAACAAATGAGATGCTATTTATTTTCATAAGAGGGGTTTGTAGTTTGTATAGTTTATTTATTTGGTGTTGGCATCAAGACAGACTCTTGAATATTTTTCTAAAGGTTGAGAGGACATGAGTCATGTGACCCAAAAGCTTTCCCATGATTACTCTTCATACCACGACACTGCAGAAAACACAATTGGCTTTTTTTTTTAATTGAGATGAAATTTACATAACATAAAATTAATCATTTAAGCATTCGGTACATCACAATGTTGTGTAACCAACACTTCTATCAAGTTTCCAAACATTTTCATCATTCTTTTTTTTATTTATTTATTTTTATTCTTATGTTAATCCCCATACATTACATCATTAGTTTTAGATGAAGTGTTCCATGATTCATTGTTTGTGCATAACACCCAGTGCTCCATGCAGAATGTGCCCTCCTCAATACGCACCACCAGGCTAACCCATCCTCCTACCCCCCTCCCCTCTAGAACCCTGTTTGTTTTTCAGAGTCCATCGTCTCTCATGGTTCGTCTACCCCTCCGATTTCCCCCGCTTCATTCTTCCCCTCCCGCTACCTTCTTCTTCTTCTTTTTTTTTTTTTCTTAACATATATTGCATTATTTGTTTCAGAGGTACAGATTTGAGATTCAACAGTCTTGCACAATTCACAGCGCTTACCAGAGCACATACCCTCCCCAGTGTCTATCACCCAGTCACCCCATCCTTCCCACCACTCCAGCAACCCTCAGTTTGTTTCCTGAGATTAGGAATTCCTCATATCAGTGAGGTCATATGATACATGTCTTTCTCTGTTTGACTTATTTCACTCAACATAATACCCTCCAGTTCCATCCACGTCATTGCAAATGGCAAGATCTCATTCCTTTTGATGGCTGCATAATATTCCATTATATCTATATACCACATCTTCTTTATCCATTCATCTGTTGATGGACATCTTGGCTCTTTCCACAGTTTGGCTATTGTGGACATTGCTGCTATAAACATCGGGGTGCATGTACCCCTTTGGATCCCTACTTTTGTATCTTTGGGGTAAATACCCAGTAGTGCAATTGCTGGATCATATGGTAGCTCTATTTTCAACTTTTTGAGGAACCTCCATACAGTTTTCCAGAGTGGCTGCACCAGCTTGCATTCCCACCAACAGTGTAGGAGGGTTCCCCTTTCTCCGCATCCCCGCCAACATCTGTCGTTTCCTGACTTGTTAATTATAGCCATTCTGACTGGTGTGAGGTGGTATCTCATTGAGGTTTTGATTTGGATTTCCCTGATGCCGAGCGATATTGAGCACTTTTTCATGTGTCTGTTGGCCATTTGGATGTCTTCTTTGGAAAAATGTCTGTTCATGTCTTCTGCTCATTTCTTGATTGGATTCTTTGTTCTTTGGGTGTTGAGTTTGATGAGTTCTTTATAGATTTTGGATACTAGCCCTTTATCTGATATGTCATTTGCAAATATCTTCTCCCATTCTGTCGGTTGTCTTTTGGTTTTGTTGGCTGTTTCCTTTGCTTTGCAAAAGCTTTTTATCTT
>NC_058416.1:11477358-11510062 GCF_002201575.2 Neomonachus schauinslandi
TCCATACAGTTTTCCAGAGTGGCTGCACCAGCTTGCATTCCCACCAACAGTGTAGGAGGGTTCCCCTTTCTCCGCATCCCCACCAACATCTGTCATTTCCTGACTTGTTAATTTTAGCCATTCTGACTGGTGTGAGGTGGTATCTCATTGAGGTTTTGATTTGGATTTCCCTGATGCCGAGCGATATTGAGCACTTTTTCATGTGTCTGTTGGCCATTTGGATGTCTTCTTTGGAAAAATGTCTGTCATGTCTTCTGCCCATTTCTTGATTGGATTCTTTCTTCTTTGGGTGTTGAGTTTGATGAGTTCTTTATAGATTTTGGATACTAGCCCTTTATCTGATATGTCATTTGCAAATATCTTCTCCCATTCTGTCGGTTGTCTTTTGGTTTTGTTGACTGTTTCCTTTGCTTTGCAAAAGCTTTTTATCTAGATGAAGTCCCAATAGTTCATTTTTGCCCTTGCTTCCCTTGCCTTTGGCGATGTTTCTAGGAAGAAGTTGCTTCGGCTGAGGTCAAAGAGGTTGCTGCCTGTGTTCTCCTTCAGGACTTTGATGGACTCCTGTCTCACATTGAGGTCTTTCAACCATTTGGAGTCTATTTTTGTGTGTGGTGTAAGGAAATGGTCCAGTTTCATTCTTCTGCATGTGGCTATCCAATTTTCCCAACACCATTTGTTGAAGAGACTGTCTTTGTTCCATTGGACATTCTTTCCTGCTTTGTCAAAGATGAGTTGACCATAGAGTTGAGGGTCCATTTCTGGGCTCTCTATTCTGTTCCATTGATCTATGTGTCTGTTTTTGTGCCAGTACCATGCTGTCTTGATGATGACAGCTTTGTAATAGAGCTGGAAGTCCAGAATTGTGATGCCGCCGGCTCTGCTTTTCTTTTTCAACATTCCTCTGGCTATGCGGGGTCTTTTCTGGTTCCATACAAATTTTAGGATTATTTGTTCCATTTCTTTGAAAAAAGTGGATGGTATTTTGATGGGGATTGCATTGAATGTGTAGATTGCTCTAGGTAGCATTGACATCTTCACAATATTTGTTCTTCCAATCCATGAGCATGGAATGTTTTTCCATTTCTTTGTGTCTTCCTCCATTTCTTTCATGAGTATTTTATAGTTTTCTGAGTACAGATCCTTTGTCTCTTTGGTTAGATTTATTCCTAGGTATCTTATGGTTTTGGGTGCAATTGTAAATGGGATCGACTCCTTAATTTCTCTTTCTTCTGTCTTGTTGTTGGTGTATAGGAATGCCACTGACTTCTGTGCATTGATTTTATATCCTGCCACTTTACTGAATTCCTGTATGAGTTCTAGCAGTTTTGGGGTGGAGTCTTTTGGGTTTTCCACATAAAGTATCCTATCATCTGCAAAGAGTGAGAGTTTGACTTCTTCCTTGCCGATTTGGATGCCTTTGATTTCTTTTTGTTGTCTGATTGCTGTGGCTAGGACTTCCAATACTATGTTGAATAGCAGTGGTGATAGTGGACATCCCTGCCGCGTTCCTGACCTTAGGGGGAAAGCTCTCAGTTTTTCCCCAATGAGAATGCTATTCGCTGTAGGTTTTTCATAGATGGCTTTTATGATATTGAGGTATGTACCCTCTATCCCTATACTCTGAAGAGTTTTGATCAAGAAAGGATGCTGTACTTTGTCAAATGCTTTTTCTGCATCTATTGAGAGGATCATATGATTCTTGTTCTTTCTTTTGTTAATGTATTGTATCACATTGATTGATTTGCAGATGTTGAACCAAACTTGCAGCCCAGGGATAAATCCCACTTGGTCATGGTGTATAATCCTTTTAATGTACTGTTGGATCCTATTGGCTAGTATTTTGGTGAGAATTTTTGCATCCATGTTCATCAGGGATATTGGTCTGTAATTCTCCTTTTTGATGGGGTCTTTGTCTGGTTTTGGGATCAATGTAATGCTGGCCTCATAAAATGAGTTTGGAAGTTTTCCTTCCATTTCTATTTTTTGGAACAGTTTCAGAAGAATAGGTATTAATTCTTCTTGAAATGTTTGGTAGAATTCCCCTGGGAAGCCATCTGGCCCTGGGCTTTTGTTTTTTGGGAGATTTTTGATGACTGCTTCAATTTCCTTAGTGGTTATAGGTCTGTTCAGGTTTTCTATTTCATCCTGGTTCAGTTTTGGTAGTTGGTACATCTCTAGGAATGCATCCATTTCTTCCAGGTTATTTAATTTGCTGGCATAGAGTTGCTCATAATATGTTCTTATAATTGTTTGTATTTCTTTAGTGTTGGTTGTGATCTCTCCTCTTCCATTCATGATTTTGTTGATTTGGGTCATTTCTCTTCTCTTTTTGATAAGTCTGGCCAGGGGTTTATCAATCTTGTTAATTCTTTCAAAGAACCAGCTCCTAGTTTCGTTGATCTGTTCTACTGTTCTTTTAGTTTCTATTTCATTGATTTCTGCTCTGATCTTTATTATTTCTCTTCTCCTGCTGGGTTTAGGCTTGATTTGCTGTTCTTTCTCCAGCTCCTTTAGGTGTAGGGTTAGGTTGTGTACTTGAGACCTTTCTTGCTTCTTGAGAAAGGCTTGTATTGCTATATACTTTCCTCTTAGGACTGCCTTTGCTGCATCCCAAAGATTTTGAATAGTTGTGTTTTCATTTTCATTGGTTTCCATGTATTTTTTTAATTCTTCTTTAATTTCCTGGTTGACCCATTCGTTCTTCAGTAGGATGCTCTTTAGCCTCCATGTATTTGAGTTCTTTCTGACTTTTGTCTTGTGATTGAGTTCTAGTTTCAAAGCATTGTGGTCTGAAAATAGGCAGGGAATGATTCCAATCTTTTGGTACTGGTTGAGACCTCATTTATGACCTAGGATGTGATCTATTCTGGAGAATGTTCCATGGGCAGTAGAGAAGAATGTGTATTCCGTTGCTTTGGGGTGGAATGTTCTGAATATGTCTGTAAAGTCCATTTGGTCCAGTGTGTCATTTAAAGTCTTTATTTCCTTGTTGATCTTTTGCTTAGATGATCTGTCCATTTCAGTGAGGGGGGTGTTAAAGTCCCCCACTATTATTGTATTGTTGTCAATGTGTTTCTTTGCTTTTGTTATTAATTGGCTTATATAATTGGCTGCTCCCATGTTAGGGGCATAGATATTTACAATTGTTAGATCTTCTTGTTGGATAGATCCTTTAAGCATGATATAGTGTCCTTCCTCATCTCTTATTATAGTCTTTGGTTTAAAATCTAATTTGTCTGATATAAGGATTGCCACCCCAGCTTTCTTTTGGTGTCCATTAGCATGGTAAATGGTTTTCCACCCCCTCACTTTGAATCTGGGGCTGTCTTTGGGTCGAAAATGAGTCTCTTGCAGACAGCATATCGATGGGTCTTGTTTTTTAATCCAGTCTGATAGCCTGTGTCTTTTGATTGGGGCATTGAGCCCATTTACATTCAGGGTAACTATTGAAAGATAGGAATTTAGTGCCATTGTATTGCCTGTAAGGTGACTGTTACCGTATATTGTCTGTGTTCCTTTCTGGTCTATATTGCTTTTAGGCTCTCTCTTTGCTTAGAGGACCCCTTTCAAGATTTCCTGTAGGGCTGGTTTTGTGTTTGCAAATTCCTTTAGTTTTTGTTTGTCCTGGAAGCTTTTTATCTCTCCTTCAATTTTCAATGACAGCCTAGCTGGATAGAGTATTCTTGGCTGCATATTTTTCTCATTTAGTGCTCTGAATATATCCTGCCAGTCCTTTCTGGCCTGTCAGGTCTCTGTGGATAGGTCTGTTGCCAATCTAATGTTTCTACCCTTGTAGGTTACATATCTCTTCTCCCGAGCTGCTTTCAGGATTTTCTCTTTGTCTATGAGACTCGTAAGTTTTACTATTAGATGTCGGGGTGTTGACCTATTTTTATTGATTTTGAGAGGGGTTCTCTGTGCTTCCTGGATTTTGATGGCTGTTTCCTTCCCCAAATTAGGGAAGTTCTCTGCTATAATTTGCTCCATTATACCTTCTGCCCCTCTCTCTCTTTCTTCTTCTTCTGGGATCCCAATTATTCTAATGTTGTTTCGTCTTATGGTATCACTTATCTCTCGAATTCTGCCCTCGTGATCCAGTAGTTGTTTATCTCTCTTTTTCTCAGCTTCTTTATTTTCCATCATTTCATCTTCTATATTACTGATTCTCTCTTCTGCCTCATTTATTCTAGCAGTTAGCGCCCCCATTTTTGATTGCACCTCATTAATAGCCTTTTTGATTTCTACTTGGTGGGATTTTAGTTCTTTTACTTCTCCAGAAAGGGTTTCTCTAATAACTTCCATATTTTTTTCAAGCCCAGCTAGTATCTTTAAAGTGATGATTCTGAACTCTAGATCTGACATTGTACTAATGTCCGTATTGAGTAGGTCCCTGGCAGTCGGTACTACCTCTTGTTCTTTTTGTTGAGGTGATTTTTTCCGTCTTGTCATTTTGTGCAGAGGAGAATAGATTAATGAGAGAACAAAATGCTAGCAGAGTAACAACGTCCCCAGAAAATATACTCTAAACAAATCAGAAAAAACCTGAAGCAGTGGGAAAAGAAAGGGAAAGAGAGAAAAAGAAAAAGAAAAAAAAGAAAAAGATAAAGATAAAAACAAAAACAAACAAAACAAAACAACAACAACAAAAAAACCAGAATGTGATCAAATATGATCAGGCTGGTATATAGATCAGTGCCACACACTAGATTTGGGGTGTATTTTGGTCTTTTAGAAGAAAGTGCCTCCCAAAATTTTAAAGAAAGAAAAACTTATATATGTACAAAAATAAGGGTTGATACGATGAAGGGATGGAATATGACTGTAAAGATGGAAATTATAAAAAATTTTATAAAAGGAATTGATAAGAAGTTGTTTGAAAAAAGAAAGAAGAGGATTTAAAAAAAGAAAAAAAAAAGGGAGAGGATGTGATCAGGCAGGGGAATAGAAAACACCATATACTAGAGATTTAGGGTATATTTTGATCTGTTAGAAGAAACTGTATCTCAAAATTTTAAAGAGAGAACAACTTATGTATATAAGCCAAAAATACGGGTAACTACTATGAAGGGATAGAATATGACTCTAAAAATGAAAAATAAAAATGTTTTTTTTTAAAAAAAGGGATTGATAAGATGTTGGTTGAAAAAGGGAAAAAGAAAAATTCAAAAAGAAAAAAAAGAAAAAAAGACAGTTAAAAAAAAAATTAACTTTGAAAGACTACAGAATCATGGTAAAAAAGCCATGAATTCTATGTGCAGTAGTCCCCTAGAGCTGGAGTTCTGCCGTTCTCATTGATGGGTAAACTTGGTCTTGGCTGGCTGTTCTCGCTGATCTTCTGGGGAGGGGCCTGTTGCCGTGGTTTCCAAATGTCTTTGCCGGAGGCAGAATTGCCCCGCCCTTGCCCCCTCCCGGCTAAGTAATCTGCTCGGGTTTGCTCTCTGGGGCTTTTGTTCCCTGCGAGCTTTCCGTACAGCTTTGGAGGCGGAGAGTGAAAATGGCGGCCTCCCAATCTCCGCCGCGGATGAGCCGAGAACTCGGGGCCCCGCTTCTCAGTGAGCCCAGAGAAAAGCCGTCAGTCACTCCCGTCTCCCTGGTCTCCAGCCGCACTCCGTGCTCACCCGGCCTGTGACCGCGCGTTTCTATCTCTGGCACCCGACCCCGGGTGGAGTCTCCAAACCCAGCAGATCCCTGCGGTGCACTCCCGCGCGGCTCCTCCCGGGGGAGGCAGGTGAGTCTCCCCGGATCTGCCGCTTGTTGGGTCCCTGCTGGAGGAGCAGGGGCCCGACTGTGCCGCGGATCACGGTTTATGGCAACCCCGAGCTGAGAGCCCGCACCTGGGCTCCGCCTCTGCAGCCGGCTTCCCTGCTCCGATACCTGGGAGCTCTGCCACACTCAGGCACCCCCGGTCTTTCTGTGACCCATGGGTCCTGAGACCACACTGTCCCGGAGGGTTCCACCCCCCGCTTAGCCACCAGAGTGACGTCCCTCAGCGGAGCAGACTTTTAAAAGTTCCGATTTTGTGCTCCGCGGCTCTATCACTTGCCAGAAGCGGCCGCCAGAGGCCCCTCCCCCGCCGTCTATCCTCCCGAATATCGCCTCGGATTCACTTCTCCGCACGTCCTACCTTCCAGAAAGTGGTCGCTTTTCTGATGAGAGAGTTGCTGCTCTTCTTTTCTTCTATCTCCTGTTGAGTTTGTAGGTGTTCAGAATGGTTTGATCCCTATCCAGCTGAATTCCTGAGACCAGACGAAATCCAGGTCTCCTACTCCTCCGCCATCTTGCTCCGCCCCCCCCATTTTCATCATTCTGAAAGAACACCTCATACCATCAAGTCAGTCCATGTCAACAACTCCTCCCAGCCACTGGCAACTATTAATCTTTCTTTTTGTTTCTGGATGTACCTACTATGGATATCTCATATAAATCGATTCATAAATAGGTGACATTTTGAGTCTGGATGCTTTAGGTTCGTCCACACTGTTCATCCACATATAGTTAGGATGCAGCTGAACTTCATTCCTTTTTTCTTTTCGGAGAGGGAGTGCAGGGCGTGGGGGTGGGGCAGGCAGTGGGAGAGGGAGAGAGAGAATCTCAAGCAGGCTACACACCCAGTGCAGAGCCCCTCGCTCAATCTCAGGACCCTGAGATCATGACCTGAACCAAAATCAAGAGTTGGATGCTTAACTGAGCCACCCAGGTGCCCCAAAACTTCATTCCTTTTTAAGGCTGAATAATATTTCATTGCATGTACATACCACATTTTGTTTCTCCACTCATCTGTTGATAGACACATACATCTGTAGGTTGTTGACACCTGTTGGCTATCATGAACGTGCTGCAATGAACACTGAGCTTCAAGTATCTGCTAGAAATCCCTGGGTTCAATTCTTTGGAGCATACACCTAAAAGAGGAATTGTTGAATCATATGGTAATTCTACATTTACTTTTTGAGATACTGCTAAACTGCATCATTTTACATTCCCACCAGCATTTTATGAGGGTGCTAATTTCTCCACACTCCTGCCAACACTTACTATTTTCTGTTTTTTAGTATATCACCATCTAGTGGATGTGAAATGGCATTTGTTTCTACATATTTATGAATTTTCCCATTTTCCTCATATTTTTATCTCTAATTTCATTCATTGGGGTTGTAACAACACTTTTTTATGATTTTAATCTTTTTATTTTTATTAAGCTTTGCTTTGTGATTTAACAGATGGTTAATCATTGAGAATGTTTATGCACACTTTGGAAAAATCTATATTCTTATGTTTTGAGGGGGAGTGTTCTGTGTTTTTCTGTTAGGGCTAGTTGGTTTATAGTGTTGATCAAGTTTTTAATTTACTTGTTGATCTTTTTCTTAGTTTTTCTCTTCATTATTGAAAATGGGATATTGAGGTTTCCAGCTATTATCATCAATATTATCATATACTTCTCCCTTCAATACTGTGAATTTTTGCTTCATATCTTTTGGTGCAGTATTGTTAGTTGTTTGTATGTTTATAATTCTTATCTTCTTGGCAAACTGACTCTATTGTCAATATATAATGCCGTGTCCTTTTTTTTTTTGTCTCTTGTAACCATTTTTGACTTCTAGTCTATTTGAAATTATTTTCGTAGAACTACTCTAATTCTGTCTGGGTTACTATTTGTGTAGAATATCTTTTTCTATCCTTTGACTTTCATCTACTTGTGTTTTGGGATATACATTTGAGTCTTTTATAGATGGCATATCATTGAATTTATTTTTTATCCATTTGGCCATTCCTTTTAATTGGAGCATTTAATCCATTTACCTGTAAAGTAACTACAGATAAGAAATTACTTCTGCCACATTGTTATTTGTTCTGCATGCCATGTATTTGTTGTTTTTCAATTCCTTCATTACTGCCTTCATATATATATATATATACATATATATATACATATATATATGTATATATATATATATAGTAGTGTACCATTCTGATTCCTTTCTCATTTCCTTTTCTGTATAATTTTTAGCTATATTCTTCATTGTTATCCAGTATTCTTCTCTTATAACTTTATAATATCAACCCCTATTTGGGGTTTTCTCTTCACTAATTTAACTACTTTACTTCTGAACAGAATGAAGAGTCCCCTTGAGGCAAAATGGTCAATATTCAACTAACCATCTAATCAGGTTTAGGAGATCAAGAATCAAAGGGCTATTCAGGGATCAAAGCTGGGCTGCTTTCCTTAGGGTGAAGGTGAAAAGCTAGATTCTTATATCCAGTTCATGATACTAATTTCACCAGTGAAAACCATTTTTAATACCCATTGGGGGGGGGTGATTAACAAGACATTGATTACACCATCCAAAATTCATGTTGAATATTTATGCTACTAATTAGAAAGGTCTATTTTGTTGATTACAAAAAAAAGGAGAATAATGACATCTAACAGCTTCCACTTAAGTGGGGTCTCTTTATTGAGCACTAGCTAGTCATTCCTGCAGTGTTTATTTCTGATTTGGAGAGTGGATCTCCCTTGCATAAACACGAAACAAAACAAACACATAATGCCATGCTGTCTATATTAAGGCATTTTGAAGTCAACTACAGATATTGTGACAAGCAGAATTATGCATTTCAACCATATTGCAGACACAATAAATAAAAAATAATTTATAACTGGCATTAAAGATATTTAAAAATCTATCAAAATCACAGTTTGTTTGGCTAAATCCATACTAATTATATATAAAGTCTAGAAAAATATCTCAAGTAAACATACAATTTATTCTATAAATTACACACTTTCAAATTCAGAACGTAGGTATACATTCAAGTTAAGTAATATTTCCTACTCAGTATTAAATTCATAATTTTAATTAATAAAATATAAGAACATATCAATTATGGTCACTTTAAGTATTCAGCATAAAAATAATTTCTGTAGTTATCATTTACATTGTTAAAATAATATTGTATTTTATGTAGCTATGATGAATATCAACTACCCAAAGATAATAAACCTGTCCCAATACCACTTAATACAAGGCTATTTTGTTTATTCCTGATAACGTTTGTATAATTCCTTTCAGCCTGAGTTAGGATTTTAATTCTCTTTTTATGCCATTTCCCTTTGCAGTCAACAGATGTTCTCCACAACAAGGAGAATAATGTGCCTGGAGAATCCAGTCTCTAGCTTTTAAGTGAAATAGTTGCTAAAAAATGCTGTATCTTGAGTTTGGATCATAAAATTTCCAAATGTAGGTACCTCGATCAAGTACTAAAACAAGACAACTCTTTCCTTTATCATACTAAAATAGCTGGTTATTGCTTCTCTGGGGAATCAATATACCACCTTCAAAGACAGAATTTCAGTATCATCTGTTGCTGTAATAAATGTTCAATATTTTCCCTAGTGTTGAGTGAAATGTTGAATGCGCTTGAACTTCCTTTCCCAATTCTGTAGTTGAAAATAATTCCTTTGCTTTTTCCATACAATGGTTGTGGCAAAATGATTTTGAAAAGAGAACAGTTTCTAAGTATTGAATATTGAAATTAATTAGCATTCACATTGCACTGTGCACTGCTGTCCCTAAAGAATTGCAGCAATGAGCATTGAGATTAACTACACACAATAGGACACCTTGTAATATTACATCTTAATGTCATAAAAATATACATAGTCCTTGAACAGTCTAAATATTCTACAGAATCAGTTACACTAACAGACCTAGGAGGACCCGTCATAGAGGACCTTGTCCTGTAACTATTCAGAGTGTACCGAACTATGCTGGTTCGTCTTAATATTGTCTCAACTAACAGTTCAGAGTGTCTGTTCTTGGAATTGACATAATATAACAACACATCATTATCAAATAATCACATGTAAAAGTACACAGCATTTGGTTTAATGACCCCCTTTTAATTAATTGCAAGTGTTGTGTTTAGAAAACTGTTGATTTATCAAAACAAAGCCAAGTGATGGATAATGGCAAACATAATTTCATTCAGTTTGTCTGCTTTACTTCTTTCCTATAATCTCACCGGGTGTTGGCTAAGTTTCAAATTTAGTCAAAACATTTGCTCCAAGTAGGATTTTAAAAATTAACCTACTTTAGTTTATTTACAGCCTGATTAAACAGATAATTAAAACTTACAGATGCAGATCCGTGTTAAATTACTGTAGCTTGAATGAATTTGTGGAGTAGGTTATTAGTTGTACATACACTGGCACAAAATGAAGCAGTCACTGTGAGGAAGACATACCAAGATTCAATGTTTTCTGTCTTCCACATATTTTTCTAAAAATAGTTCCTTTTAATTAATTTGAAAAGAGGGGGAAACTTGGAACAATTTTGAAATTTATATGAGAACTCTTTGGTCTCAACTTCCTTCGCTTGCAATATTGTTCATTGTACCATTTCAGAATGGAATTGATCAAGGAAATTTTATTTGCATTAAATCCTTTTGTGACAAGGAATGAGGTAATAAATATTTTCCTGAAAATGGTAAAATGGTCATTCATAATAAATTGTCACCATGCAAATTAGATATGTGGTCAATCTCTACTGTGAATCCTTCTTATTTATAGGACTGATTTTCAAACTATCTTCATTTTTTTTATTTTTAAAAATGGAGATAATACTTTAAGCATTGTTATAGAAACTAAAAGAAATGATGTATGTGAAATTTTCTAGCACATCTTCAAGAGCAAATTCTTGAGTGGCTTTTTTCTTTCATACATTTGCACATGAACAGGTAAAAAAAATGCAAACAAAACAAAAAAACCTTAAAAAAAATAAAAAATAAAAAAATAAAAAACAAACAAACAAACAAAAAAAAACCAAAAAACCTTTGGACTTGAACTTTCCCATATGCTACTTTAAATTGGAATAAGTTACATACTGACTTTGACCTTGATTCAGATAGTTCACCTTTAAAACTAAACAAATAGTCCTATAGGTAACTGAGAAAGCAAAGAGAAAATGTATATACAGCTTCCAGTATTATTCTTGGCATTTTGTATTCACTCAATAAGCATTATTTCCCTTCAAATTGTTTTTAATTATAACTTCATATATCTATTCTTGTTAAATACTAGTTCAACAGTCTATAGTATTCTAATTCCAGATTCTTGGAGGAAGAAACAAACATTGTAAATTCTCCATTCTTTCCTAGTTCATCATATATCTATTGAGAATCTACTACATATATTTCTCTAGGCTTTAAAGATACTGTGCTTTATAGGACTTCCTTAATGAAACTTACTTGGTCATACCAATCATAAACAATAACCAACACAATGTCAGGTGGGGAAGAGTACCAAGAAGAAAGTTAAATAGGACACAGGTTAGCAGATGGCATATTGATGTATCACGGTTAGGGGTGCCAGTGAAACATAGGTTAATCAAGAAATGGTAAGAATTCTTCCCATGTAAATTACAAATTTCATGTAATTCCAATAAAAATTCCAATGTGTTTTATATCTACAAAAATTGATTTCAAAAGTAATGATAAAGAGAGTAAAAGAGGATAGCTCTCTAGAATTCATGTATTGGGTGATATTACAAATCAATGGGGAAATAAAAGATTAATCAAAAAATGTTGTGGGTGCCTGGGTGTCTCAGTCAGTTAAGCCTCTGACTTTGGCTCAGGTCATGATCTCAGGGCCCTGGGATTGAGCCCCAGGTTGGGCTCCTGGCTGAGTGGGGAGTCTGCTTATCCCTCTCCCTCTGCCCCTCCCTCCACTTGTGCTCTCTCTCTCTCTCTCAAATAAATAAACAAAATCTTTAAAAAAAAAGTTGCTAAGAAAATTACCTAAATTTTAAAAAATTACTGATATTTATGTTACAACATATATCATAATACAGCCAAGATAAATTTTTTTTAAGACTTTTTATTTATGTATTTGAGAGAGAGAGAGTGAGAGAGAGAGAGCATGTGAAGGGGGAGGGGCAGAGGGAGTAAAAAAAAATAAGACAGTATCAATCATTTAGTGAAATATCTGAAAAGGACTATAAATAAAAAAATAAAAGTAAACTATAAATAAAAAACTATAAATAAAAATAAAAATATACAGCCAAGATAAATTTAAGAGGCTTAGATAAAAGTAAACAATAAATAAACTATTAAAAAGATAAATTAAAAAATAAACTAAAAATTTAAAAATAAATATAAATAAATAAACATATAAAAATAAACTATAAAAAATAAACTATGAATAAGCTATAAAAAACTATAAATAAAAACTATAGGGGCACCTGGATGGTTCAGATGGTTAGGGGTCTGCCTTCAGCTCAGGTCATGATCTCTAGGTCCTGGGATTGAGCCCCACGTCTGGCTCCCTGCTCTGTGGGGACTCTGCTTCTCCCTCTCCCTCTGCCTCTCCCCCTGCTCCTGCTCTCTCTCTTTGTATCTCTCTTTCTCAAATGAATAAATAAAAATCTTAAAAAAAACTATAAATAAAAAACTATATTTAAAAAATGCTCTGCTAGAAAGAACATTTTAAGTATAAAAGCAATGGAATAAATAAAAACATAAGAGTAAACTACATAAAATTTAAGACTTCTGAACATATAGGGGCGCCTGAGTGGCTCAATCGTTAAGCGTCTGCCTTCGGCTCAGGTCATGATCCCAGGGTCCTGGGATCGAGCCCCGCATGGGGCTCCCTGCTCTGCGGGGAGCCTGCTTCTCCCTCTCTCACTCCCTCTGCTTGTGTTCCCTCTTTCCCTGTGTCTCTCTCTGTCAAATAATAAATAAAATCTTAAAAAAAAAAAAGACTTCTGAACATACAAAATACATTAAAAGATAAAGTAAGTTTTAAAATATTAATTAAAGGACTTTAAAAGATAAATTCCTAATTTTACCGAGATAAGCCTGACAAACTTTATCTAGGTTATCTAGAATTGTGCCAGTACCATAGCCACTAGGGACATGAGGATCAAGCACTTGAAACGTGGCTGGATCATCTGACCAGGTTGCCTTACCTTCATCTCTCATAGAGTATGTTAAGAGTCTTGGTTATGCTGATAAGCGTGGTGGTGATGATGATGACAATTATTGTTGCTATATATCATCTGGCATTGTCTTATGTCTTCACACTTTGTATTTTTGGGTTTTGTTTATTTTATATACTGCTGATGGAATTTGGGAAGTCAAATATCACTGGTCCACAACACTGCAGTTTCCTGACTTACATAAAGACTGTGAACTATGAATTGGCCAATGCCAAATTACTTAAGAATGCTGAGTTCTGTATCACTCAAAGAAAAGAAGTTGAACAATTGACCAAATAAAACCATCACCAAACTGGTTATAAAGAACTGGGAAGGGTAAAGAGGGAAAAATCTAAGTTCTAACAACATTTTAACAAATAAATTCCCCTTATCCATTTTGGTTCCATTGGGGAAGAGTTTATGGAGTTATTTCTGAGATTTTCAACTGATGGGAACAGGTCTAGATAATATAAACTTTTGTAAAGACAAGTTGTACCTGGAAATTGACTTAATATGCCTATGGTTTTGGCCAATGTATATCCCTGGATTCTGAAAATTTGTGTCCCTCCTACTCCCATATATTGTGTCACTTATTCCAAAGCAGCCGCAGTGACTAATAGGACATTCCAGTACTGATAACATTTCAGAGTTGGTAGAATACACAATGAACAGATAATGACCACTTAATTCACTTTGATTAAATAATTGCATCTATGAATTTCTGTGAGATTATGAAGAGAACTGAGAGACAAAATTGTGGAAGAGGGTACCATCATCATCGGTGTTGCTGCTGTTATTTTTATTATCTTAATATGGGTTGTACAAAAAAAAATTGATTGTGCAAACATTATAATTTTAACTTTAGGGGAATAGTTAGTGACTAAAGTTACTCATTAAACTTTTAAAAATTAGTCATTATCCCATTATAAAAAATGACCACAGGTAGCATTTTCATTATGTAGATCTCCATATATGTGTGTTTATATTTCTATATGCATTGAACCCTAATATATACGTGTGTGTGTGTGTGTGTGTGTGTGTATCATTTGTACTTTCTTTACTATTCAATTAATGTGAAGTCTTTATTGTGCTGAGGATTAAAGATGATGCAAATGAAGTACTTAGTGTCATTTTTCTCGGAAAGTGCATTCTCTAAATGTTAAGCTATTCCTATTGCTGCTCACGATGTTCTGTATTTTCTTATTTCTACATAACCAAATGTATTTCCTTGATAACTTTGCGCAAACGCTCAAAACGAAGAATCACTCAATTAAAGTTAACTAACTCATTTCAATTCTGCAGTTTATAATATCTGTCTTCCTATTTAATGTCATGTCCAACCATCTCTATGACTTTTGGCTGCATTTAATAGCAACCTGAATACAATGGCTTATTGAAACAAAGATATATATTTCTCATGCAGAAAGTAATTCAGATGCAGGAAGTGCATGGACTCATTCCACTATGTCACAAGGGACCCAGTCTTCTTTTCTTTCTGCCATCTTTAGCTGTGGCTGTGTCTTCATTCTGTCCATGAGGTTGCTGTGTTGGGCAATCACAACTGAGAAGTGGAAAGACGTCTGACCTGTCTGTTTTTACTTTTAAACAGGAAGAGGATAGCTTCTCCAGAAATCTTACAGATTTGATTTAAAGAGTAGACTTTCATTTATATTTAATTATCTGTAACTTGATCAAAGGGCAATTGATTGCTATAAGTGAGTACTTGCAAGGTATTTGCAAATGTACACTTTTCTAACCCCAAACAAAGTGTGGTCTGTTGGAGAAGAAGATGATGTCCTGAACACTAAGGAGATAATGAGAAGATAAATTTGGATTTGAATCATGATACTTCAGTTTACTAACAGAGACTTTTAATCGATTTTCTAGTTACTTTGAACCAATTCTCTCATCTACTAAATGATGAAATAATATCTATTTATCTGCATATTTATGAGAAGTTAGTAAGACAGTATCAATCAGGGCACCTGGGTGGCTCAGTTGGTTAAGCGACTGCCTTCGGCTCAGGTCATGATCCTGGAGACCCAGGATCGAGTCCCACATCGGGCTCCCTGCTCGGCGGGGAGTCTGCTTCTCCCTCTGACCCTCCCCCCTCATGCTCTCTCTCTATCTCATTGTCTCTCTCAAATAAATAAATAAAATCTTTAAAAAAAAAAAAAAAAAAAAAAAAAAAAAAAAAAAAAAAAAAAAAAAGACAGTATCAATCATTTAGTGAAATACCCGAATCCTATTGTGTTGTCATTATTGTGCCGATTTACATGAAGAGTTAGGCTTGTGAAGATATAAGGGCTTATGTCTAGAGGTGGCAGTAGATGAGGTTGAAACTAATAAAAATAAAAAAAAATTCTAAAACAAGTGAATGTTGTTAAAGGCATATGACTGATGTGAAAAATATTTCTCATTACTTTTCCAAAAAACATAATCAAGAATTCATGCTAAATATATTGTACCCTTATTATGTTCAATAAAAGCACAATAATATAAAATAATGATTTTTGCCCATTTCTTGACTGGATTTTTTGTTTTTTGGGTGTTGAATTTGAGAAGTTCTTTATAGATTTTGGATACTAGCCCTTTATCTGATATGTCTTTTGCAAATATCTCCTCCCATTCCATAGGTTGCCTTTTAGTTTTATTGACTGTTTTCCTTGCTGTGCAAAAGCTTTTTATCCTGATGAAGTCCCAATAGTTCATTTTTGCTTTTGTCTCCTTTGCTTTTGGAGATATATCTAGCAAGAAGTTGCTGTAGTTGAGTCACAGAGATTGCTGCCTGTGTTCTCCTCTAGGCAATGTCCAGGATAGCCAAAACATGGAAAGGGTCCAGATATCCATCGACAGATGAATGGAAAAAGAAGATGTGGTATATATACACAATGCAGTATTACTCAGCCATGATGTATGAGCCTTATTTAAAAAGAGCATTTTTTGAAAACAGGTCAACAAAGATGGCAGGTTAAAAACTTACTATGTTAATCTACAGCATTATTGTATTTTGAGGAAGAATTATTATTTGAAGGCTTTTACATAGTATGTGAATGTGAACCACTATAGGTAAAATCCACAGAGCATATCAGTTGCTTAGTTAAAGGCTATATTATAATTTGAATTCTGAATAAAGAAAGAAATATGTTTTCTTAACTCCCTGTGGATAGAACTTTAGTTGTCTTTACTACAAGTTTTTAAATCTTTAGAAAATGGTCTCATATAATTGCAGCTAAAGCACAATGCAATGAGAATAGACAGAAAATATCAAAGGTGATACCACCATTCTAAAGTGTAGAGCTATTTATTTGTGTTGATTACACCTTTTTCTAATCAGGTTAATTCAAAATAAAAAGTGAACACAAGGAAGTAAAAAGGTAGTATAGAACCAGAGAAGAAGAAATGAGATATTTTCAATCCTTCAGCCTCTTTTCATATTGTCTAGCATCATTTGATGTGAATTCCTTATTATAAGTGGCCTGAACTTCTAGAGTAGGGCCACAACTGGTCTCCAAGGCATTATATTCAATGTCCTTCATATTCCTATCCTTCAAAATTCCACTAAAATTATTATTTTAAGAATAGTATATTTTATATATCTCTTATGTCAAAAAGTCAGATTTCCCCTTAAGTAATGAAGAATATTCAATATATTTAATAACCAAGACTGTTTCTACTCCAGATTTAAAATACGTTATTGTTTATTTCCTCTTAGCATTTCTTCCTCTGACCTTAGCATGCACTGGGAATGGCTCCATGGTTTTCCTCATGGTATTCCATTTTGTTCCATCTAACTAGCATTTCATTCCACTCATTTTAGCCTATTGAAATCTTGTTAAAAGCCAGCTCAGGGGCACCTGGATGGCACAGTTGTTTGAGTGACCAACTCTTGGTTTCAGCTCAGGTCTCAATCTCAGGGTCCTGAGATCGAGCCCCATGTCAGGCTCCACACTCAGCAAGGAGTCTGCTTGAGATTCTATCTCTCTCTCCCTCTGCCCCTGCTGTTTTTGCTTTCCCCCACCCCACAAATAAATAAATAAATCTTAAAAAAAAAATACAGCTCAAATTTCCTATATTTAGGAATCCTTTTTTTAAAATTTTATTATGTTATGTTAATCACCATACGTCATTAGTTTTTGATGTAGTGTTCCATGATTCATTGTTTGTGTATAACACCCAGTGCTCCATTCAATACATGCCCTCTTTAATACCCATCAGCAGGCTAATCCATCCCTCCATTCCCCTCCCCTCTAAAACCCTCAGTTTGTTTCTCAGGGTCCACAGTCTCTCATGGCTCATCTCCCCCTTTGATTCCCCCCCTTCATTTTTCCCTTCCTACTATCTTTTTTTTTTTTTTAACATATAATGTGTTATTTGTTTCAGAGGTACAGGTCTGTGAGTCATCAGTCTTACACAATTCACAGTGCTCACCATAGCACATACCCTCCCCAATGTCTATCACCCAGCCACCCCATCCCTCCCACCCCCCACCACTCCAGCAACCCTCAGTTTGTTCCCTGAGATTAAGAATTCCTCATATCAGTGAGATCATATGATACATGTCTTTCTCTGATTGACTTATTTCACGTAGCATAATACCCTCTAGTTCTATGCACGTCATTGCAAATGGCAAGATTTTGGTTTTTCGATGGCTGCATAATATTCCATTGTATATGTATACCACATCTTCTTTATCCATTCATCTGTTGATGGACATCTTGGCTCTTTCCATAGTTTGGCTATTGTGGACATTGCTGCTATAAACATCGGGGTGCACGTACCCCTTCAGACCACTACATTTGTATCTTTGGGGTAAATACCCAGTAGTGCAATTGCTGGGTCTTAGGGTAGCTCTATTTTCAACTTTTTGAGGAACCTCCATACTGTTTTCCAGAGTGGCTGCACCAGCTTGCATTCCCACCAACAGTGTAGGAGGGTTCCCCTTTCTCTGCATCCGGGCCAACATCTGTCATTTTCTGACTTGTTAATTTTAGCCATTCAGATTGGTGTGAGGTGGTATCTCATTGAGGTTTTGATTTGGATTTCCCTGATGCCAAGCGATGTTGAGCACTTTTTCATGTGTCTGTTGGCCATTTGGATGTCTTCTTTGGAAAAATGTCTGTTCATGTCTTCTTCCTATTTCGTGATTGGATTATTTGTTCTTTGGGTGTTGTTTCATTAGTTCTTAGATTTTGGATACTAGCCCTTTATCTGATATATCAGTTGCAAATATCTTCTCCCATTCTGTCGGTTGTCTTTTGGTTTTGTTGACTCTTTCCCTTGCTGTGCAAAAGCTTTTTATCTTGATGAAGTCACAATAGTTCATTTTTGTCCTTGTTTCCCTTGCCTTTGGCGATGTTCTAGGAAGAAGTTGCTGCAGCTGAGGTTGAAGAGTTTGCTGCCTGTGTTCTCCTGTAGGATTGTGATGGACTCCTGTCTCACATGTAGGTCTTTCATCCATTTTGAGTCTATTTTTGTGTGTGGTGTAAGGAAATGGTCCAGTTTCATTCTTCTGCATGTGGCTGTCCAATTTTCCCAACACCATTTGTTGAAGACACTGTCTTTTTTCCATTGGACATTCTTTCCTGCTTTGTCAAAGATTAGTTGACCATAGAGTTGAGGGTCCATTTCTGGGCTCTTCTCTTCTGTTCCATTGATCTGTGTGTCCATTTTTGTGCCAGTACCATACTGTCTTGATGATGACAGCTTTGTAATAGAGCTTGAAGTCCGGAATTGTGATGCCACCAGCTTTGCTTTGCTTTTTCAACATTCCTCTGGCTATTCAGGGTCTTTTCTGGTTCCATACAAATTTCAGGATTATTTGTTCCATTTGTTTGAAAAAAGTGGATGGTATTTTGATGGGAATTGCATTGAATGTGTAGATTGCTCTAGGTAGCATTGACATCTTCACAATATTTGTTTTTCCAATCCATGAGCATGGAACGTTTTTCCATTTCTTTGTGTCTTCCTCAATTTCTTTCATGAGTATTTTATAGTTTTCTGAGTACAGATTCTTTGCCTCTTTGGTTAGATTTATTCCTAGGTATCTTATGGTTTTGGGTGCAGTTGTAAATGGGATCGACTCCTTCATTTCTCTTTCTTCTGTCTTGTTGTTGGTGTATAGAAATGCCACTGATTTCTGTGCATTGATTCTATATCCTTCCCCTTACTAATTCCTGTATGAGTTCTAGCAGTTTTGGAATGGAGTCTTTTGGGTTTTCCACAGAAAGTATCATATCATCTGCAAAGAGTGAGAGTTTGACTTCTTCTTTGCTGATTAGGATGTCTTTTTATTTCTTTTTGTTGTCTGATTGTTGTGGCTAGGACGTCTAATACTATGTTGAATAGCAGTGGTGATAGTTGACATCCCTGCCATGTTCTTGACCTTAGGGGGAAAGCTCTCCATTTTCCCCATTGAGAATGATATTCGTTGTGGGTTTTTCATAGATGGCTTTCATGTTTTACATATTGAGGTATGTACCCTCTATCCCTACACCTGAAGAGTTTTAATTGAGAAAGGATGCTGTACTTTGTCCAATGCTTTTTCTGCATCTATTGAGAGGATCATATGGCTCTTGTTCATTCTTTTATTAATGTATTGTATCACATTGATTGATTTGCGGATGTTGAACCAACCTCACAGCCCAGGAATAAATTCCACTTGATCGTGGTGAATAATCCTTTTAATGTACTGTTGAATCCTATTGGCTAGTATTTTGGTGAGAATTTTTGCATCCATGTTCATCAGGGATATTGTTCTGCAATTCTCCTTTTTAATGGGGTCTTTGTCTGATTTTGAGATCAAGGTAATGCTGGCCTCATAAAATGAGTTTGGAAGTTTTCCTTCCATTTCTATTTTTTGGAACAGTTTCAGAAGAATAGGTATTAATTCTTCTTGAAATGTTTGGTAGAATTCCCCTGGGAAGCCATCTGGCCCTGGGCTTTTGTTTCTTGGGAGATTTTTGATGACTGCTTCCATTTCCTTAGTGGTTATGGGTCTGTTCAGGTTTTCTATTTCTTCCTGGTTCAGTTTTGGTAGTTTATATGTCTCTAGGAATGCATTCATTTCTCCCAGATTATCTAATTTGCTGGCATATAGTTGCTCATAATATGTTCTTAAAATCGTTTGTATTTCTTTGGTGTTGGTTGTGATCACTCCTCTTTCATTCATGGTTTTATTTATCCTGTAGGGCTGGTTTGGTGTTCACAAATTTCTCTTTTCTTTTTGATAGGTCTGCCAGGGTTTTATCAATTTTATTAATTCTTTCAAGGAACCAGTTCCTAGTTTCGTTGATCTGTTCTACTGTTCTTTTGGATTCTATTTCATTGATTTCTGCTCTGATCTTTATTGTTTCTCTTCTCCTGCTGGGTTTAGGCTTTATTTGTTGTTCTTTCTCTAGCTCCTTTAGGTGTAGGATTAGGTTGTGTATTTGAGATCTTTCCTGTTTCTTGAGAAAGGCTTGTATTGCTATATACTTTCCTCTTAGGACTGCCTTTGCTGCATCCCAAAGATTTTGAACAGTTGTGTTTTCATTTTCATTTATTTCCATGAATTTTTTTAATTCTTCTTTAATTTCCTGGTTGGCCCAATCTTCTTTAGTAGGATGCTCTTTAGCCTCCATGTATTTGAGTTCTTTCTGACTTTCCTCTTGTGATTGAATTCTAGTTTCAAAGCATTGTGGTCCGAAAATATGCAGGGAATGATCCGAATCTTTTGGTACCAGTTGAGACCTGATTTTGACCTCGGATGTGATCTATTCTGGAGAATGTTCCATGGGCAGTAGAGAAGAATGTGTATTCTGTTGCTTTGGGATGGAATGTTCTGAATATATCTGTGAAGTCCATTTGGTCCAGTGTGTCATTTAAAGTCTTTATTTCCTTGTTGATCTTTTGCTTGGATGATCTGTCCATTTCAGTGAGGTGGGTGTTAAAGTCCCCTACTATTATTGTATTGTTGTCAATGTATTTCTTCGATTTTGTTATTAATTGGCTTACATAAGTGGCTGCTCCCTTGTTAGGGGCAATAGATATTTAAAATTGTTAGATCTTCTTGTTGGATAGACCCTTTAAGTATGATATAGTGCCCTTCCTCATCTCTTATTATAGTCTTTGGTTTAAAATCTAATTTGTCTGATATAAGGATTGCCACCCCAGCTTTCTTTTGATGTCCATTAGCATGGTAAATGGTTTTCCACCCCCTCACTTTCAATCTGGAGGTGCTTTGGGGTCTAAAATGAGTCTCTTACAGACAGTATATTGATGGGTCTTGTTTTTTTTATCCAGTCTGATACCCTGTGTCTTTTGATTGGGGCATTTATCCCATTTACATTCAAGGTAACTATTGAAAGATATGAATTTAGTGCCATTGTATTGCCCTATAAGGTGACTGTTACTGTATATTGTCTCTGTTCCTTTCTGGTCTATGTTACTTTTAGGCTCTTTCTTAGAGGACCCCTTTCAATATTTCTTGTAGGGCTCATTTGGTGTTCACAAATTCTTTTAGTTTTTGTTTGTCCTGGAGACTTTTTATCTCTCCTTCTATTTTCAGTGACAGCTTAGCTGGATATAGTATTCTTGGCTGCATATTTTTCTCATTTAGTGCCCTGAATATATCATGCCTGTCCTTTCTGGCCTGCCAGGTCTCTGTGGATAAGTCTGCTGCCAATCTAATGTTTCTACCGTTATAGGTTACAGACCTCTTGTCCTGAGCTGCTTTCTGGATTTTCTCTTTTTCTCTGAGACTTGTAAGTTTTACTATTAGATGTCAGGGCATTGACCAATTTTTATTGATTTTGAGGGGGGTTCTCTGTGCCTCCTGGATTTTGATGCCTGTTTTCTTCCCCAAATTAGGGAGGTTCTCTCCTATAGTTTGCTCCAATATATCTTCTGCCCCCCTCTCTCTTTTTTCTTCTTCTGGGATCCCAATTATTCTAATATTGTTTTGTCTTTTGGTATCACTTATCTCTCAAATTCTGCCCTCGTGATCCAGTAGTTGTTTATCCCTCTTTTTCTCAGCTTCCTTATTCTCCATCATTTGGTCTTCTATATCACTACTTCTCTCTTCTGTCTCATTTATCCTAGAGGTTAGAGCCTCCATTTTTGATTGCACCTCATTCATAGCTTTTTTGATTTTAACTTGGTCAGATTTTAGTTCTTTTAGGAATCCTTTTATGACCTTCCTGGGCTGATTTATTACTTTTTCATTTGTGCTTCCATTATACTTTATTTATAATTACATTACATAATTTGTTATAACTGTAATGTTTTTTAGTTACCAGTGAACTTACCCCCTTTTCTACTAGGTCAAAGCTCTTTGTTTTTTGTTTTTTGTTTTATTACCCAGTGCCAAATTTGAGGATGTATACATAGTAGCCTCTCATAAATGCTTGTTTAATTAAATTAATATCCATCAATATGTGCCAAATGGTTAATGTTTTATGCCATAGGGTTTGTTTTCTTTTAATATCTACTATTCTGGAATCACTGCCCATTTGCCTTTTTGACATATTGGAAAGAATATCAGTGAAACATTTCCCTCCATGTTCACCTTGCTGAACATTCTAAACTACTACTACTCCATGCCTTCTGCTTGCATCATCTCTTTTCTCAAACGATTCCATCATTTTCAATTACAAAATCCTAGGTCATATAGACTACATTGCATAGAATTTCAGCTTCCTTCCAGAAATGTCTTAGTAAAAGCCAATATGTCTTCTTTTAATTAATTATTTTTATATCCATTTTGTGAGGAATTCTCTTATTAACTTCTCATTTCAAGTCCATCTTGTCCTTGTTGAGTCTCTGTACTCAGCATAGAGGTGAATCTGCTAGCCTCATCTAGTTTTTTTTTTTCATAGTTTTCAGTTATAAAAATTGCAAGGAGAGTGAAAAAGTCTACTGTCAAAATTAGGCATTATTCATTATGACATTTTTCTCTATTGTTCTAATGTGGCCAAGAAGAAGCCAAATATATTCAAAACCTTATGTGAATAGCAGCATAATATCTAGGTTAGAGTTCAAAATGTGTTATTGAGGAAACCAGTGAAGTCATTTGCTTCTTTTAGGCTTTAATCTTCATATATGTAAAATGTGATAAATTTAGATAATATCTATGTGCTTTTCTTCTTAAAATTCCTATTTTTTTAAATTCAGTTTTAACTGATTCAAGGTTAATACTAAAACCATGAAAATTCACATTTAGGAGGCTATGCAGTGAATAATCCTCAAAGTCATTGACTTATACAATATCAGAGTCAGAAGGAAACTTGAAGACCACTCAGTAGTCTTTCTGCTCACAGCAAAGACTTAACATCAATATCCGTACCAGGGAATGATTTTTTTATCAGTCAAATATGTTCTTCAATAACAATTTTATTATATTGAAATTTAATCTGTTCCATTGTTGGACAAGATAACTTATCAGGAAATTCGTAGAGCATATATTTGCATTTTTATCTCCTTTCCATCCATAGTTAAAATTGCCTAGAGATCTCAAACAATGTACCCTTAGAACTGTGGAATTCTGTCCATGGTCACAACTTTGAGCACATAAGGATTCAAAAAATGGGGCCATTTTAACCAAGCATGACATCTGTGGGAAGCAGAATTCTAAAAAGCATGACCCTATTGGAAGATTCCAAACTTAATCCCCAATACTGTGAATATTATGAGCTATCAGTCTGGTGATTCAGTTGTAATATACAGTACAGTTGACTTTCAGTAAGGGAAATTTTCAGGGTTGGCCTGGCCTAATCCTATGAATCCTTAAAAGCGGAGAGCTTTCTCTGGCTGATGACAAAAAAAGAAGTGAGAGGGACTAAAATATGAGGTCTTTGGCAAGCCTTTGCCAGCTTTGAAGGAAATTTGAGATCTTCAGAATAAAGTCAGGAAAGAATATTCAGTGCCTTTTCCACTTATACCCCAACATCCACAAAACCTACAGACCTCTATAGAATCATAGGATGCCATAGAACAAATATTAAAAATCATTGTATTGGTATGCTGATATCTCTCCATCTCTCTCACTCTTTTTGATGTTTAAAAAAAATAATATATATCTACCTTCTTGCTTATTACCTCTTTATCTTCTTTTTAATTATTTCTTACTCAGTAGTAAATAACTCATAGATCCATGTATATCCCAGTCTAAGAATCCGGGTAGGGGGCCTGGGCAGCTCAGTCAGTTAAACACTGGACTCTTGATTTCACCCAGGTCATGATCTCGGGGTCATGATCTTAGGGTCATGATCTCAGGGTCCTGGGATCAAGTCCGGAGTAGGGCTCCATGGTCAGTGGGGAGTCTGCTTGAGATTCTCTTCTCTCCCTCTTTCTCTGCCCCTCCTCACCAATATGTCCATGCTTTTCTAACAGAAATAAATATATCTTAAAAAAAAAAAAAAAAGAATCCAGGTAGAAAAAACACATTTCCTTTATTGTCATTTATATATGTATTGAAGTCACTTTTTTGCTAGGTTGATGAGAAATTCCATCCCAGTCATTACTGGGACTCTCACACACTATCAGAATTTCACTATTATCTGGGATAAGTTGGTAATACATAGAGAACACGGGAAGAACTTCTGATCACTAGATCAATAGCTTTGTTTTAAGACTTGCAACAGTCCCTTAAAATCTGTCAGCAGTCTTTTTCCTGGCATATCAGTTGCATATCAGTCAGATACTAGAGGTTTTTGTTTTGTTGTGCTTTTTGCTAAAGCTAGGAACATTATGTCTAAAGACCAGCTTACCTGGAATCATGGCTCCTCACCAAGCACTGCTCTGTAACACCACAGGTTCCATTCTTCTTGAAAACCACAACAATTTCCCCTCATTCTACAGCATATGGTAAAATAATTTCTTAAGAACTAAATGTTTATTTAGTATGCTTCTACTTTATGTCTCACCAAAATGTGCAAGTCAAGGAATTTCATAAAATATCTGGACAGCAATTGATATGTGAGATGGTTTGAGGGCAGGGAGAAAAGGTAAAAATATATGGAGAAAAATTATCACGTATACATGTTTCAGTACATTATTCTGCTGGATGATCTATATCTCATACTCTCAAGAATATGAGGATCAAATTATCAATCCAGTTTTGACCATAATCAAAGATCTTTTCGAGACCCAGGCATTACTAATGGAAGTCCCCAGGTCCTTTTTTTGCATATCTGATGTATCTTGGCCAAGATAATAGATGCAGTTTCCAGTTAGGAATGTGATCACTTCACTTACACACAAAAAGGTGTCATTTAGTTCATTTGGCATCTTCATTTTTTATTCATATAATTATATGACTGATAGGGTATTTTCCCGGGAGTCAAGGCCCTAGAAACCATAGATTAATAACTTACTTACCATAAATATTCTAAAGAAACAGGTATATCCAAAGTAAATTAAAACAGGATTTCAAAGAGATATCTGCATTCTCATGTTCATTTCAGTATTATTTACAATAGTCAAGATATGGAAACAATTTAAGGAATGAATAGATAAAGATGATGTGGTACATAGACAGTGGAATATTATTCAGCCATGATGAAAAAAAGGAAATTCTGCCATTTTCAACAACATGGATAGACTTTGAGGACATTATGCTAAGTTACATAACTCTGACAGAGAAAGACAAATACTTCATGGTATCACTTACATGTAAAAAAAACAAAAATGTTTAAACTCAGAAACAGTAGAAAAGCGGTTTCTGGTGGCTGGGAAATGGAGGAATTAGGGAAAGGTTAGTAGAAGGTGTATGAACTTTCAGCTATAAGATGAATAAGGTCTAAGAATCTAAGGTAAAACATGGTGACCATGTTGACGATGCTATATTGTATAACTGAATTTTACTAGGAGTACAATAGATGTTCTCACCAAGAAAAAAAATGCGAGGAGGTAAATGTGCTAACTAGAAGGAGAGAATCCTTTCACAATGTGAATATCAGATCGCCATGATGTACACTTTAAAAGTCTTATAATTTTATATGTTAATTACACCTCAATAAAGCTGAAACAAAAAATAAAGAATGAGGCATATTCTGCTAAAAGCATTGCATAAATCATGACTTTCCTATGAGCAAAATCCATTGCATTTGTCTTTCAGGAATCCTGTCATTCTTATTTTCCCCATGGTATTAGACCAGTTCTCTTGTCTTCTTTCTTTCCTGTGAGGAAGACCATAGACATGCTGCTTAAATCCTTCCTAGAAAGGGTAGCATCTTGGAAATGGTGACCATATTCAAAAGGATGGTGTCCATGGTGACGTTTTCAGTGGTAAAAATTACCTTAGGGAAGTTATTTGGGTATAATTTGGACTTTGCAAGCTCTTGGCTCACTGCACATATGGAGATGTGCAATCCATGAGATATGGTTCAGCAAGCAGTTATTTTGTTCAAAGATTAAGCTATACCAATATTTAGACCATGTCATATTCATTTTTATAATCTCAGCACCACTACAGAAACTGGATCATATTTTCTGCTTAAAGATATGCTCAAAAAATATTTGTTGTTATATTTTTCTACTTGAGAGAAAATTTTCAGAAATGGTAGGTCCATCATCTTCTTGAAAAATAAAAAGATTTTGGTTTTATCTTTCCGTGTTACCATCTCATTCAACCTTGAACACAGTGCCTCATTCTTTATGTACAAGAAGAGGTTAGTTCAACATATAAGCTGGTTCATAGAAAAAAGAATAGGACTCCCTTAGCATTTTCTTTCACTCACAAGAATGATACAACCTTACAAATAAGACAACTTTAAATTCTTTTACTTGCTTTGAAAACCTGGGTACTTTTTAGCTAAAATATGTTTTCATTTGGCAGTTGTCAATTCCTCAAATGCAAAATTACAAGGTGTCATTCAAAAGAAGTATATTATATTTGTTGTTATTGCTACCAGAGAAATAATAGAGAGAGGACAGAACGACTTGGCAAAGATCTAGCCATGTAGCAAGTCAAAGGTAGCCAAGACATCCTATGGAAAGGCATCAGATTTGTATTTGTAATGTTGCTTACCTCAAATCAGTTTAACATTTTGAATATGTTATGTCACTTATAATAATGACTGAGATTCTAATATGAATTATATCTCTATATTCTGAAAGGCCAAGGTGTAGTTTCCCTAAGTAAGTCTGATTAGAACTCATTTAACTATTATTTCAGTGTTTGTTATTTGAATGAGAAAAAAAAATATGTCGTACCCCTAGGATATCGAAGGGTATGGCACATTTGTAATTCATTTCAAAATTTCAAAAGAAGTTGCTTTCTCATGTGTGGTGGTGGATGAGTTAAATTTACCTTTATTCTAATGTGAATTTGTCTGGTTATAAGCAACACAGTTTTTCCAGAGACTTAATCATGATTAAAATTTGGAAGAAGTAGAGAGAAAACCTAGCAAGATTTTTAAGAGTTTAAACTCTGGAGTTACACGCATTTGAGTCAGATTAACAGATACCAACTCTGTGGCCTTGGGATATTTGCTTTTCCTTTCTTAGTTTCAGTTTCCTATCCATAAAATTTGTATAATATCAGCACTAAATTAATTTGGTTATTTGAAGAGATTGAGAAAATACAAGGAAAGTATCTGGTATATATAGCAAGTACTCAATAATGTGAACTCATACATTCAGTGGAAGTATACAGGAAGAAGTGTATTAATTAGGCCTCTAACTTTCCTAGGCCCACACTAATTTTGACAAGGAATGGAACTTTATTCTCTGGACTTACTTTAATAACTAAACCTCCTAATGCAGTTTTTAATTTCATATTTACAACCTGACTTTATTTAGTTGCCTTTGATCTGCTACACCAGAGACCAAGGAAGTTCCAAAAACAGCTACACCACCTCCACAATTTTTACTGGCTTGTTAAAATAGAAATGGTAGAAAAATGCATATTTTTGTAGACACTCAATTCAAATCACATATCACAGTGCTTTTTAAGAGGATGAAACATTCAAAATATTTCCTCTGGCATTGGATTACATGGAATCTTCAACCAAATGCATCATTCATTTTTTTTTAAACAACTTATTCTTTTTGAATTAACAAAATGATTGGAAATTATTTTAAAGATACATCTATTAATGCTTCACCAAACAACAAGTTTTGATTCTTATTTTTTTTCACTCCTTAAATGATAAATGTGAAAATGATAAATACACAGTAAAGCTACTTGAGACAATTCAAATTGTTACAGTTTGGATTTATTTGTTTTATTAAAGCATCTATGGGATTTAATTTAGTAATTTGGAAAATTATTATGCCTTCTGGAGATGGATAACTTGGTAATTTGATACTTGGTGGATCAGGAACATTATGATTTTGACTGTTTTTTGAAGATTTTTGACTATCAATAAGGAAGGATAGAGAGCAATAATCTTCTAGATTAGTTCACCAACCAACATCTCTTTGATGTAATCCATAGCGTTTCCTGAATGCCCCTAAATTATCAGACTTCTGAAACTGTAGAGAATGGGAGATATTTCTACAATTTGTTATGATTATGAGATCTAAAATTGTCCTTATATTTTTCCCCACCCTCTATCTTCCTCCTCCTCCTCTTTCTCTTACCATTTTTTTCTCTGGAAAATATGCTTGCTAAGAAAAAATGGCCATTTAGTAACTCAGATACATATTAATATCTATTTATTAAAAGGAAAATTGATTTTATTCAATGGCACTGAAATCTCCTCAGATTTTATGAGGCAAAGGTAGAAGCCTTTTCACTTGTTACATGGTGGGGTCTTAGTGAGTGCTGATTGCAGATGAAGTGGTGGGAAATCTGAGGGTCCTCTATCAGAGCTCATCCCCATACCCCTGTCACCAAGCCTGAGGATGTGATTTAGCAGCAAGATGCCAACACTGGCAAATAATTGGATTTCAATGATCTGGATATTCAGTACTACCCAGTGAATAAATGCTGCACTGGGAACCGGGAGACCTAAGCCCTGATACACTACAAATGATTTGTGTGACTTTAAACAAATACTCTTCCCTTAGTTTCTTCAATTAAAATATAACCCAAAAAAACTGCATGCTACTTACAGAGTAATAGGGGTATATTTGAAGTTATTTTTTTCAGTCATTTATAGTTGTTTTGCAACTCATACTATCAGATCATATAATCTTCATCATCTGTAAAGTAGAACCAATTAAGCTTTGAATCAAATATTCTAAATACCTGTGAGTTTAGAGTTCTAGATCAGTATGTGGGGAACATAAAGTGAAACAAAATTCAGATGTTGAACAGTTTTATCTCAACCTATTTTGTGAATCACAGAAAGCAAATTGCTAGTAGATCTGGGAGCTCAGGAGCTAAAAAAAAAAAAAATCTGTGCTTGAAAATTTAAATCACAAACCAGTCAGCTAATTTCTCCCAAATGATCTATTTCTCCTTAATTAAAATATTTCCTCATTAAGATAATTTCTCTGTTTCTACTTTAAAAACATTAAAGAAGATAAGTAGACCAACGAGGATAGTGCCATTTCTCAGGTAAAACAATTTCCATTTAATTTCTCATTAACACTTTTTAACAGAGCATATGTTTCTACTTCATCTTTTCTTTTAGAGTCTGGAGTTACGGATATATATAAAAGGACTTATAAAAAAAATACACAAATCAAAGAAAAATACCTTCTAAAATCCAAGAGAAAATCATACATAGAGTCATAACGACCCTAAACTGACAGGTCAGGGGAGTAATTATAACGATCTAGAACCATAGCAACATCTTTGGGGTAAATATGCAGTAGTGCAATTGCTGGATCATATGTAAGGATCCGAAGGGGTACGTGCACCCTGATGTTTATAGCAGCAATGTCCACAATAGCCAAACTGTGGGAAGAGCCAAGATGTCCATCAACAGATGAATGGATAAAGAAGAATTTGGTATATAGATACAATGGAATATTATGCAGCCATCAAAAGGAATGAAATCTTGCCATTTGCAACGATGTGGATGGAACTGGAGGGTGTTATGCTGAGCGAAATAAGTCAATCAGAGAAAGACATGTATCATATGACCTCACTGATACGAAGAATTCTTAATCTCAGGAAACAAACTAAGGGTTGCTGGAGTGGTGGGGGGTGAGAGGGATGGGGTGGCTGGGTGATAGACATTGGGGAGGGTATGTTCTATGGTAAGTGCTGTGAATTGTGCAAGACTGTTGAATCACAGATCTGTACCTCTGAAACAAATAATACAATATATGTTAAAAAAAGAAGAAGAAGAAGACGAAGAAGATAGCAGGAGGGGAAGAATGAAGGGGGGGTATCGGAGGGGGAGACGAACCATGAGAGACGATGGACTCTGAAAAACAAACTGAGGGTTCTAGAGGGGAGTGGGTGGGAGGATGGGTTAGCCTGGTGATGGGTATTAAAGAGGGCACGTTCTGCATGGAGCACTGGGTGTTATATGCAAACAATGAATCATAGAACACTACATCAAAAACTAATGATGTAATGTATGGTTATTAACATAACATAATTAAAAAAAAAGAAGTAGAACCATAGAAACAGTGTTATGGACTGAATGTGGGTGCGACCACTCCACCTCCAGATTCATACGTTAAAGCCTTAGTCCCCAATGTGATGGTTTTTGGAGATGAGGCCTTTGGGAGGTGATTAGGGTTAGATGAGGTCATTAAGTGTGGGGTCTATAGGATGAGATGTGTGTTTTTGTAAGAAGAGATACCAAATAGCTTGTTCTCTTTCTCTCCGTTTCTCTTTCCCTTGATCTGTCTCCTATGTAAGGACATAACTAGAAGATGACCATCTACAAGCCAGGGAGGAAATCCTCATCAAAAACTGATCATGATGACACTTTGATCTTGATCTCTGAGCCTCCAGAACTGTGAGAAATAAGTCTGTTGTTTAAGCCACCCTATCTATTAGGGGGCTTTGTTATGGCAGCCCAAGCTAAGACAGTTTGCCTTTTTACCCCGTGCTATCTCTATCCTGATGTATACTCTATTTTTCAATGATGCTGTAAGTTCATATAGATTTCATTCATTAGAGTTGCATTATTTAATTATGTAGCCACCAAACACATGTAGCACTTGAAAGTGAGCACTTGAAATGTGGCTGAATTCAGATTTGCTCTAACTGTAAAATACATATCGGATTTTGAAGACATTGTACAAAAAAAAAGATTTTTTTTTTAAAGATTTTATTTATTTATTTGAGACAGAGAGAATGAGAGACAGAGAGCATGAGAGGGAGGAGGGTCAGAGGGAGAAGCAGACTCCCTGCCGAGCAGGGAGCCTGATGCGGGACTCGATCCCAGGACTCCAGGATCATGACCTGAGCCGAAGGCAGTCGCTTAACCAACTGAGCCACCCAGGCGCCCCCCCCCCCCAAAAAAAAAGATTGTTAAATATCCTACTAGTAATTTTTTTATTTCAAATTATAATTCTAAAGGTATACTCTTTTTAAATAAAATGTTCTTAATGCTAATCTCATTTTTCTTTCTTTCTTTTTCCATTTTTCAATGTGTCTACCAGAAAATTTAAAATTATGCCTGTGGCTTGCATTTGTGGATCATGTTATATTTCTTTAGGCAACACTGATTTAGAACCTCTTCTTGTTCATATTAAAAGACAAGCCCTGATTAAGGAAGTAATGTTAGTAACATCAGTTATATCTTGGCACTCATTAATTGTCAAAACTTTAAAAGTGCTTTCTAAAGAGAAAGCTCTAAAAAGAAAGAGTCATAATGTTGGAAATTATTTGGAACAATATCAAGAGCAAGAAAAGAAGTTTACACACAAAAGGGTTCAAGGAAATTTGATAGACCCACTTTGCTTCAGTTAATAGTAGGTCACACGTTAGTCAGTAGGGATTGCGATCATTGTTTAACTGCATGTTAGAGTTGGAGATAACTACATAGAATATTTTCAGATAAGGAAATAAGGATATAAATTATTGTTCCCTATTCTACTTATCTTTCTTTATATTTTGTCAATTCTTCCAATGTTTATTGCACTTTATTTCCAGACATTGGAACTTAACTTCCATTTAAGTGAAAATTCAACACTACACTCTGACTCATTTATTCTTGATGCTGAGAATATTCAAAATAATATTTAAACTCATGAATTCCTAGTGAAAGAAAACCAATTACAATGACAAGATTTTGTTACTCTTCTGTTTTAGAAAAGCTAGCAAAAATGGGTCATCCATGACCAGGGATGTCAAATGCTCAGAATTGGATAATGATTAAGTAGATTACATCTTAACATTAAAAAATAATAAATAAATAAATAAATAAATAAATAATAAAGGCTGCTACATATGAGGGTAAATGATATATATCATTATTATCAAAATAATATATCATTTTATAACCTAAAATGGTATTTTATAATTTAAGGTAGATGCATATAAATGAGATTTCATATTTTATATACACTACACAGGTAAGATATGAAATCCTAGATAGGTTAAAGGCTTTAGGAAAGAGAGCAATGAGGCTATGACCCTACATTCCCCACCTTCCATTTCACCAAATTCATAAGATTTCACTTTTTTTTTTTTTACCAGTTATGGATGATGATCAAAATTCTGTATAATGTTTTATTCCATCAATACATGCTAGGTAATATATGAGAAGCAATTTTGTTTGGCTTTGACCTACATATGAAACAGGCTAATGCTTGCTCTTTCTTTCTTTCTTTCTTTCTCTTTCTTTCTCTTTCTTTCTTTCTTTCTTTCTTTCTTTCTTTCTTTCTTTCTTTCT